>NC_140600.1:30369721-30597221 GCF_057381915.1 Diplotaxodon limnothrissa
CAGTTAAAAAAGCCCAGCAGCACCCCCTGCTGCAAGATCCAGAGCTGGCTTCAGGAGTGCTCATAGATGTGGCCAAACACCTGGGCAACCTGACCTTCAACGTCTGGAACAAAATGAAAGAGAAGGTCTTCTACAGTCCTGTGATTCTTGATCCAAACACTGCCGACCCAGAACTTGTTGTATTCGATAATCTGAGCAGCGTGAAATCAGGAGAGCGGAAACCACTTCCCAAAAACCCGGAGAGAACCAAGTTCTCCTGCTCTGTTCTCGGCTCTAAAGGCTTCAACTCAGGGACACATGAGTGGGATGTTGATGTTGGAAACAACAAGGACTGGGAACTGGGCGTGTTGAGCGAGTACTCCCAGGTCAGTGGGCGTCTTCAGTCAGGACTGTGGAGAATTTTGTTCTCTAATGGTAAATTCTCAGCATTTTCATCACCAGACACTGAGAAGGATCTACCAGTGAAGAAGGAAGTGCGGAGGATCAGAGTCCATCTGGACTTTGACAGAGGAAAGTTGTCGTTCTCTGATCTCGACACTAATGCCCACATGCACACCTTCACACACAGCTTCTCTGACACCCTGTTTCCTTACATTTACAC
Source organism: Diplotaxodon limnothrissa (assembly GCF_057381915.1). Lineage (NCBI taxonomy): Eukaryota > Metazoa > Chordata > Actinopteri > Cichliformes > Cichlidae > Diplotaxodon > Diplotaxodon limnothrissa. The sequence goes on from NC_140600.1 coordinate 30,370,323, forward strand.
TGAGAATCCTCAGCCAGTGAAGATTTTACCAGTGAAGGTTACTGTGACAGTGGAAAAGAACACTTAGAGTGATGCATATCATCATAAAGTTGGGAAATATGACAAAACTGTGAGACAAAATTTGTTAATTGTTTAGGAACGTAGAGCAACTTTAATATTAACGGCGCAAATATTAGACAAGTGTACAAGCTGGTGAATATAAAAGACTGCTGCAATGGTGATGAAGTACTCTCATATATTTATTGGTTTTATTTGTACCTCAATATACATAAAATCAAAAGCTACTCGATAGTCTACAATGGAACATTTAGGTCAGGATTTATGGTTGTTTTGTAGAAATATGGTCTCATTTCTATTTCGCCTAAGTTGCCCTGTTATAGTTCGTTGTTCATTAGATTCCCCTTTTGTCTTCAACCCTGTGTCTCATGTTTACGTCTTTCAGTGTTTCCTGTTTTATTTTGAAGAGTCAGCTGTCTCCATGTTCAATGTGTTTTGTTTTACTTCCCCTGTGGTGTCATTATGTTCCTTTGTGTCAGCTGTTTCCCCACTTCCCTCATTAGCCTCCTCTGTGCCTTCATTCAGTCTTTGTCGGGTTGTCTGTGTTACTTTCACGATGTCATGTCACGCCAAGGTATTTCATGATTCAGCTCAGGTCATGCTCACGTTCCATGTTCCTGTTTTTTCCTCGCTTTTTGCATGCTCCTGCCCTGAATCGTGTTCATGTCTTTCGTTGCAGTTGTCGTAGTTTAGTTTCTTCCAGTTTAGTTTTCGTTCCTGTTCACTTTACCGCAGGCTTGGCCAACTCCAGGCCTCGAGGGCCGGTGTCCCTCAGGTTTTAGATGTCATCCTGGGTCTGCACACCTGAATCAAATGATTAGTTCATAACCAAGCCTCTGGAGAGCATGTTGAGGAGGTCATTTAGCCATTTAAATCAGCTGTCTCGGATCAAGGACACATCTAAAACCTGTAGGACACCAGCCCTTAAGGCCTGGGTTTGGACACCGCTGCTTTTCTGTGTTTTTTGTACTCATGTACATGTTACTCATACTCGCTTTTTTATTATTCGAGTTACCTTTTTACGCTCCATTTTTTGATCTGCATTTGGGTCCAGTATTCACTCTACACCAGGGGTAGGCAACTCCAGGCCTCGAGTGCCGGTGTCCTGGAGGTTTTAGATGCGTCCATGATCCATCACAGCTGATTTAAAGGGCTAAATGACTCCTCAGCATGTCTTGAAGTTCTCCAGAAGCCTGGTAATGAACTAATCATTTGATTCAGGTGTGTTAACCCAGGGTGGGATCTAAAACCTGCAGGACACCGGCACTCGAGGCCTGGAGTTGCCTACCCCTGCTCTACACACTGTCACCTCCCGCTGCCTGTGACAGAAACGTGTGGGGTATTTTTCTGGCTACTTCATGAACAAGAATGTCTAAGATGCTTGAGTATATGAAATACAGTCCTCAAAATAATGTTTCACAATGTTCGTGACTTCACTTTGGCCTTGGGAAAGAAACTTAAAATGTGAAGGGAAAACCCTGAGTTACAGCGTTACACAATGCTTTTATTTTTAAATTCACAATGTTTTTAAATGTTTGTGTTTAAATCCACAACCTTGCTGTCACTTCACAGCAAGGTTTCTGGGTTTGAACCAGCTGGTTGGTTGAGAACTTTCTATGTGGAGTTGTCATGTTCTCGTTTCCCTGTGTGGGTTTTCTCTTTGTGCCCAGCCAGCCCAAAGACATGCTCATGAGATTAACCTTTTAAATTTGTCTGAGGTGTGTGGGAGTGTGTGTTTGTCTGCTTCATAAGTACTAGAACACAGAAGACAGAACTTCTGGTTCTGTAGTGCTCTCTGGACAGCAAATATTTATTTCTGCCTTATAAATGTTCATCTAATTTATGGAACCATTAATGTTGTCTTCACAACAGTCTCATGGAAACGGGTCATGGTAACCAGTCTGCTGTTCTTGTAACCACATAATCTGTTTATATAGTTATTTAACACCATTACTCAGACGTTGAATAATTAAGAGACACAAAATGAGAGAATTATTGGAAAAAAAGAACGTGTCACATAATTCTGAAGATAATATCCTTATACATCTCACCTAACATAATTTCTGTCAAATAATTTCTGCTGTGATTTAATGATGTGTTACTTAACAGACTGTTTGGTTTGGTTTAACAAGACGTTTAATAATGAAAAAAATCTAATAAACTGTGTGGGTTGTGATTTGAAGATATATGAATTGTATATAACTGAGTGTAATGGACACACTCAGTTGGTAAATAAAACTAATTTCATTCAATAACCAGTCTCCATCACCAGCGAGTTATGCCAGCATGTTACGATAGAGAATTGTTGAGGCGGCGGGTGACAGAAGACGATGATGATAACACTGTTAGAAGTGCTGATTTTAAACACAATGGTGTGTGATGGTTTTGTAGATACTATCACACTATCTTGAGTCTGTGTGATGAAAACCGCTGATAGAGGTAGTGAAGAGTTGCATCACTTAAATGTTTGTGTAATATTAACCACATGGATGCAAACAAAACTAATGCAAGGGGAAATGATTTTCTGTAGCATGCACTTTGCTTTGTTCCAGTTCTTTGTCATATTGCTTTTTCTAATTGTGGCAAGAATAAAAATCATGCTGAAAGAACTTTTTTGTTTCTGGTGTATCCTTGTAACCAACTTTAACTTACTAATGTAGACTGGACATTGGCAGTCTGGTGGTTGTGCTGTGTCCCAGAGAAGAGAGCCGGGGGCTCTTATGTGTGAAATCTGCATTAAACTTCAGTTAAATAAAGAATATGCTGGGCTCCTGTCTTGACCCATGAAAGAGATTCTTAATAGTTTCACTTTGTAGTTGAAGTGAAAATCACACCTACTTCAAATCACTGGAATTGTGTGTCAAAGTCTGTACTCCTGCTTAGTTATATTATACGGACAGAAATTTGAGCACTGCAACATCACTCCACTTGTCCCAATTTAAAGAAAAAATCTCATTAATGGATATAAAATAGTTTCAACAGAAAATCTGCAGGACTTTAATGTCTATGTGATTATGAGAGCAACAGAAAAAAACAGAAAAACTTAATTTGGGTGCATTTTGGGTAAACTTTCAAAGGTCACATCACCAGGTGATGTCAAACCTTCAAAAATAATTTTCTGATACAGTGTGGGTTTGTGTAAGGTGGGAGGCAATGATTGATTTTTAGGAAAAAGTCTTGTCGTGACTGTTGAGTTTCCAGACAACAGCATGCTGGACCTGAACTAAAAGCTCCAGGAAATTTTGACCTTATGCTTGTGAATAACAGTGGCTGCTTCCTTGGCTTTGACAAATGTCTCCACCAAAAATAATTTCCAAAGGCAAGAACCAGGCTTACACCTTTCATTTTTTCTTTACTATCTAGCTTGAACAGCAGCTGGAGTCTGGAGAAGCAGTGTTACCTTGTTTTCTTTGGTCCTCAGCTTGGATCCTCCGTACAGGTTGAAGTCTCGACCAGTCAGATCCCTGTAGAGGTACTGACCCAGGATCAGGTGGTTTTTACATACTGTCTCCTGATTTAAGTCCTGCAGAGATATTTTGGTTTAGAAGACCAGGTTTTTGTATTTATCGATCAGTTAGTTTCTAATTATTAGGTATGCTAGATGTAATTTGAGATCATGTGAGTCTGTGAGCAGCCTCTGAGTGAGTCTCAGAAGGGGAGCCTGATAGATGAAGGCTCTACCTCCCATTCTACTTTTGGAAACTCAACAACAAGTAAGCCCGCAGTCTCAGAGAAAAGTGCTCTACTGGGATAATATGGTACTGAGGTCCTTAATATATGAAAGGGCCTGATAATTTGTAACTGTGTGTGAGGAAAAGGATTTATACTGCATTTATCACTGAGTCAATGAAGAGATGCTAACATGGCAGAAATTTAATCTCTTCTTAGAAGTAATAAATGCATGAACTATTTTTTTCCTAATTTTGCACAGATCTAAGAAGGCAGCACCAGAGATTTGTTTAAGTTGCGGATTAAACTTTTCAAATCTATGGCTTCATCCCTCAGGAGCTTCCTGTGCTGGAGGAGATCATTAAAATAAAATTCAGACAAGCAGGTGACCTACAGGCAGAGGTGATTTCAGCAGAGGAATGAAAGCTGTGAAGGGTCCGTTATGATTCAGCAGACGTGGACAGCCTGCCTCTGAAACACACACACACACACACACCCCAAAGGTCAAAGGAAAGGTGCGGTAAAAGAATAGCAACACCAAAGAACGTACAAAAAACAGCATGTCTCATATAAATTACCTTGCAGGATAATCGGGACACAGACTCATGTTTTTATTATTTTTAAAAAAAGCTGATATCACCACCACGCCTCACTTTAAGTCATATCCTGTCAGTTAGCTTGAAACACTCTGAGGTGATGATCTCTTGTTTTAACAGGAAACCCCGCCATAGTTCAATAAAGTACTGCGGGTATTTCTCAGAGCGTATTTTTGCTGGTTAGTTTTACCGAACATGGAAATGGCTCCAGTAAAGTTTCCTCTCCAGCTGCCGCTCCGGTCCAGCTCCATGGCGCGCTCCATCAGGTTACCATAACAACGCCGACCATCACTGATCTGATCCACTTCACAAACACATCTGAGAGAAGGGGGCAGGAAGAGAGCGCCACTTTAGCCAACTGACGCAACTGACACTGTGACCTGACCTATCTGATCTTTCCAGGTTTTCCCATCGTTACTTTTAGGAAGCGAATCATTCTCAGTGAAAGTAACGCTCCAGTTTAAAATCACATCTAATCAAGTTCAGCACACATGATCGAGATGCTTTGTGTTTGCCCATTTGACGGATTTTAACTCAAGACTCAAAGCAGTGTTTCGGACAGCTTTATCTTTATCTTTATATAAACACGGACCTACTAAATTTGTATTTCTTTTGTCTTTATGTTAAATATTCATATTAAACATAACCACAATTTCAAATAAAGAGGTCAGTGTGTAGACAAGTAATCCTTATCAGCTAAATGTTCAGTTTCAGGTTGTTTTTTTCTGAGAGGGTTTTGGTCATTTATTTGGTCATCTCAGGCACACACCTCCGGCTCAGCGCAGAAGCCCAGCGCACTTGTTGTTTAAACTAGAGATGGCACGATACCACTTTTTTATGTCCGATACCGATACTGATATCATAAATTTGGATATCTGCCGATACCGATATGAATCCGATATAGTGTGTTTTAATCAATAAAACTGTTTTTTTATATCTTGCTGCATTTTGTATAAGTTCATACTCAAGTTTAAATAAACAACAACACAAAAGCTATTCTGTTATACCTGTATGTAAAAAATACACTGCGCCCAAAATATTTCATAGTTCAGCAAAACTGATCAATCTAATAAACTTAAACCTACTCCATTCTTCCTATTCTGGTATTTTAAAGTGTACTTAGCAGAAATATTAAGCAACCTAACTAATAGGGTTGCAAATTCCCAGCAAAAAAAAAATAGGGAACCACCCCCCACCTCATGATTCTTAATCGACGTAATCAACTTTAATTTGATGCAGGTTGGAAAAAAATTGCACAGAAATCAATTATTTTTCAAGAATAATTAAATAGATTCAACATCTTTCTTCAACAGAACTGCAGACTATAAATAAATAAATTCTAACAACAGCTTATCAAGGTTAAACCTGCTGCTGTTGTTCACCCGCTAATTTCCTCTTTCTGGCGCAAAGTAGGCCAAAAACAAAGAAGAGAGACGGACTCGCGACAGAAAAGCCGATCAGCTGATCACTAAGCAATTTCACAACTGAAGTACCAGCAGGAGAGGGAGGGAGAGAGAAGAGGCAGTCGCTCCATATATCGGTTGTTAAGCTTAACGTGGGAATGCTTTACAAACGTTCAAAGATGAACTTACACACTTGCTTTACTTCTCTCTGGGATCACTTCCTCGGAGATGAAATGCCAGTTTGGTAGCGAGGCCACAAACACACAGCCGCTCTATCAGGTGAGCACACTGCTCCAACGTGCTACTCGTTATGGGCCGAGTTACACCATGTCGCAAGTTTTGTGAGGTGCTTTTTTGATATTTAATGGATCGGATTACATTTTTTATTTCTCTCCGATATCCGATCCAGTAATTTACGTCAGACCGATACCGATACGTAATATCGGATCGGTCCATCTCTAGTTTAAACTTTGTGTTTCTTAGGGGCAGCCAGCCAGAAAGAAGATGGCATGAAGGCAGAGAAGTCAGGAAAGCAAAGTTTAACTCTAACATAAAACAATGGGTCCATGCCTCATCCTCACAGTGAGGATTACAGTTTATTAATTTAACACTGTTACGGGATCAGTAGTAGCAGACATCTGAAGCCGAGGTACTAGTGTTATATGGTAACTGGAAAAGTTGGATTTGAACATGTCTTGACTGGCTTCAATCTCTGGTCTAAGCTTAACGTGGCTTAGACCAGAGTCTAAGACCACGACTCACAGACCAGGACTGGTCTGTGAGTCGTTTGTTACCGGGCCGCAAGAGTCGAGGTTCGGTGTGAAATTTATGGTTTTCAGGGTTTTTATTGTTAACTCGGTTTCCCTGAGTCTTTTCCCATGTTGTAGTTGTGTGTCTTATTTTGAAAGAAATATTTACGCTTACCATAGCGACCAGAGAGCATTAAAGGGCAGAGAGGAGGATGTTACTCTCAATGTTATTGGCACATTTCAGGAGGACACTGCTAATTAAGTTACACAAATACATAGTGAATTTCCGTTTATTATCATATTTACCAAATAGCACAGTTTTTGTCTTGGTCGTATGATTTTCTTTTGTTATATTTATCCTTGACACCCTAAAGCCTGGTCCGTGAAAATATTGTCTGACATTAAACCGGTCTGTGGTGCAAAAAAAGGTTGGGGACCGAAATCCAAAATTCTGCCACACCACTTTAGGATCCTGACAGTAACAGACCAGCTTGTATCGACTGTGGTGTCATTACATCTGGCACGATCTACAAATCTCCCAGATGTATTACATAAATATTTAGACTGTGTTATTTTTTTTCTGCCTAAAATTGTGTTACAGGACTTATGCGTTGGGATAACTTTGTTATTCTACTTTCATCATGGAGTGAAATGGATCTTTTTCTGGTTGGTGTTCTGGTTTTAGTCACAACAAAGTCAAAAGGAGCCGATTCTTCTGGCTGTGGTCACATTTTAGACTGGGCTCTACATTTTTGGTCCTCCTCCCAGTTGTAGATAATGGTAGAGAAAAGTTTGTGTGTCTGACCTGGGTTCGCCATTCAGTTCAGTCTGACAGCGAGCTGTGGGGTCACAGGTGTCCACCGAGCAGGCGGAGACGAGCTGACAGCCAGACTCAGGGCTGCCACCTATAGGCGACATGCCGGACATACATGCACAGCTGGACTGAGAGCCAGAGAGAGAAAGAGATGGAGAGAGAGAGAGGAGTTAAACAAAATGTCAGGATTTTGTTGCAAACAGCTTTTTCCTGACTCTTGGCAGGTCTCCTCACCTTGTTGGCTCCTTTGAAGACACAAACTGTGGAGTTCAAGGGACAGCCCCCGTTGTTATCTAAGCAAGGGTTCTGAGGTATACAGATTTTGCCATCGCCCAGGTAGCCGGGCTTACATGCGCAGCTGACCTTTAACCCCCGAGAGGAGCACTGGGCATTAACGTCACAATCCCTCTGTGAACAAACACCTGAGCAGAAAACGAATAAATAACCTTCAGATTAAATTCATAATGTTATCTGGGTCACTCCATTTAAACAATCAGTGCACTCCCCCCACCTGACCCCCTCAGAATGAGCTGGGGCTTTTGTGCAATACCTTCAGTATATGTAATTATTCCATGAGAAATTACATTTTGTATGAGTGAATGTGTGAGTCAACATTTTGTGCTTTTTAAGTCTTAAGTCTGTTTTTTAGCATTTTTTGAGTCCTATTAACATCTTAAACATGGGCGATAGCCACGTGTTGACAGTCAATTTTGCACACACTTCAAGTCGCACACACTTCAATTTTCAGAAGTTTTAATTTCTGTAAATGACTTTGAATATCAATGTCATGTGAAATATCATAGTTTCAACAGTAAGACTGCGGCAGTAGCAGAAACGAGCACTGGCAACCCAGATGTTTGATCTGATTTTTGGTTAAAACAGCAGAAAGTGCATTTTGGGTTAAGTTTACAAGATCCTATCATGTGAGATGGGTGGTCGGTCAAAACAAATTAAAACACATGAAATTCTAATTTTTTTGTACCTACATGCTGATACATGGCTCATCTTCAAGCCCTACTTTGAGGATTTGTAAAATCCTCAAATGCTCCTCATTGTCTACAACTAGGAACAGGGCCATGAAAATTTTAACAGCTCCATTTAAAACACTGAAGTTATTGTATTTAATAATTTGCTGATTTTGAGGGGAACAGGAGAGATTTTTAGTCCATTTTTATTTTAGTTTAATTGAACAACTCATGTTATCAGCAATGTACTGTATATGTACATTGCAATGTAAGATTAAAATAGGCTGTGTGACATCACCAGTTTGCAAAGCCCAGTGTGTTTTTTTCTCTTTTTGTATAAAAAGGTTGGACGTAGCAAAGACAATATACCAATTAAAACTCTTGTATGCAAATTAATATTTTTTTTCTTTTCTTTTAATTTGCCAGAAGGTTTATTGAAGACTCCAGTTGAAATGAGAATTTTCTGGCAATAATTTCATGGTTAAGGCTTTAAACAGTTAACATGTTCACTTGGCCATACACACGCTCACTTCTGGTAACAACAGCAGCATAAACTCAAAATTTTCACAAAATAAATTATTATAATTTTTTACTTGCGCATTTGTTCTGTGGCGTCTTCCTGTATCCAGGCAAACATTCACATACGGCGGCGTCTCCCTCTCCTTTACAGTATGAATACGGGCTGCAATTGTTGCACCTCCGATTCTCTGTCAACAACACAAACATGGCAGCAGCTCACTGCAGGCAGCAGTTTAACACAAAACAAACAGGTAGTGCAGGGAAACATCATTACCTGAGTATCAAACCACATTTGAGAAGTCCTTTTCAGTCTACTTGTATTTTTAATTGCAGAAAATGTATCCGTTATTGTGTTTCTAAAATCTTTCTTATTCTTTGATCAAAATAAAGTTGGGTTAGTTAATGCAGTTTATTACTTTGAGCTCACAACACAGCAACAATCTCTTTGTTTTATCTCTTAGCAGTAAATATTAAATACCAGTCTGGGTTGAGGCAGATCTGTTTCAGTTACAGAAGTTATTTTCAATCTGCTAATGAAACTTTTTTTTCTTAGATTTATACTGTACAAATTATTTATTAATGCAATTTACACTTCTCTCTTACACGATGCCAGTCTTGCTTTTACTGTTTTTAACAAATACCACTTTAATGTTTAGTTTGCTTTCTTTTTTATCAATTTTGTTTAGATATAAATTCCTACACCATCTCATAAAGCCCTTACCAGGCATCAGTGGCACTTTTATTTTATCTGTGTTATGTGTTGTTTATTGTTGTCTGTGCTATTGTTGCTCTTTATTGTGCTGCTGTAACAAAAAATTACCCTTGTGGGATAAATATCTATCTATCAGCAGACAGCTACAGCATGCTCCGCAGCTTGTCTAATTCTATGGAGATGATGAAACTAAAATAAATGAACTGTATCATCTAATGAAACCCAGTAATATACATTAATAATGAGTGATGTTTCTGCTAATTTAATACAGTATATTTCTTTGTGGTATGATCTTACCTTGGTCACAGTTCTTCCCAGTGTATGGTGGCTGACACAAACACTCTCCATCACCTTCAGGACCTTTATTACACACTCCATTTTTACAGTCACACACTGCACACAGAGAGGCAGTTTTTAAGCAGATTTCAGATGTTCTTACAGTTTCATAGTAGTCTTTGAAGGTTTGACTTTCTGCTTTATTTCCTTTTAATGTGAAGAAACATTTCACTGAGCTGACCTGTTTATCTAATAAAATTAAAAACTCATTATGAGCACTTTCATGTTGGATGCACATTCCTTCCACCAGCTGTGTCACTATGCACAAGAAACATGCTTGAGACAGCATGATTGGATGACAATGTATATATGTCCCCCTCAGCTGGGCTTCGATGTCAGTATGCGTTTCTTTTGGTTGAGGCACAATGTTAGCTTCCAGGTGAAGAAAAATGATGATTTTATGCTCTCTAGGGCCTGTTAGATACAACATGACAATGACACCGCTTTCCTCTGAAGCAGGTGTTGTGACCAGCATTGAGTGCTGACTGAGATTAGTGTTGTTTTTGAGCTACTAGGGAGTAGTTAGTTCTACTGACAGCGGAAGTGTTTTTCTTTGACTTTGTTAACCATCTCCTTTTCTCTTTTCAGTATGTTTTTTTGGCCTTTTCTTTTTCCAGTTATAAAATTGTTACTCGTACTTGATGTAACAAGTGCACATAAAGACATGAGTATTTGCAAAAAGTGTAGTGCATGCAGACAGCAGCAGATGCAATGCTAATTTTAGTTAGCCTAGCAGTCAGTGCAGCACATGCCGCTTTGCATGTGAAAGGACCTCCTACTTTCAAGTCTTGTTGAACTCAAGATGGCTGTCATTTTCTAACAGATGCTCCTCACTGCAGTAATAAAGGAGGATAAACGCAGGAGATACTTTTGACATACACTGTGACTGGTAAGCTGCTGCCATGAGGATGCTGCATCCCTTTGTTTTAGTGTCAGAGTGACCCCTTCTCTACCACATCTACATCAAAACATATAAATGTTCAGCTTGAGGCTTTAGAACAGGACAAACCAATGGGTGATATGAACCAATGGGTGATGAAGTATACAGAGTCCACAGTTGGTGGATGCAGATGAAAAGTTGCTGATAAGTTTTTCTAAATGTTTTTATGCATTTTGACCAACACAAGGCGAGTGCAACTTAATTCCATTATATTGAAGAAAAAACAACAATCTCATTGATTGTGGCTCAAGAGTTCTTCTTGTAATCAAAAGCCGGTTGCCGGTCAAGCCCCGGCTCGGACAATCTCGGTCGTTGTGTCCTTGGGCAAGACAAGGCAGCTGTGGCTACAATGTAGCTTGCCATCACCAGTGTGTGAATGTGTGTGAATGGGTGGATGACTGAATGTAGTGTAAAGCGCTTTGGGGTCCATAGTGACTAAGTAAAGCGGTATACAAATACAGGCCATTTACCATAACACCAGACAGGTCACACTGAGACGATCTAGGCAGATAAAACGTATAACAGTACAGGGGAAAATTATGTAAATATGATTTGGGGCAAACTATGCCTCAGAAAGTAAAGAGGGTACCAACCTTTATCACACCTTTCTCCATAAGCATTTGGATTCTTACACTCCTGACAGGCAAAGCCAGTGAAACCATCCTGAGAAGGAAGAAGTTTTTTTTTTTTTAAATTTCGAAATATTACCAAGAAAAAACAAGAACAACCAATTACTTGAAATCTCTGGACTTCCCCAGCATTTCTTCCTCAATGTAACACAAAAAATGCGATATTTGTAAGAATAAACCTAAATACAGTCAAATTTCCTTTTGCTGACCAAACAATAACCATCCAAAGCCACTGTCTCTGAATCAGAAACGTAAATGGACATTAAGATGAAACCATTGTCATGGAGCTAAAAGGTTCCTTCATGTTACTGTTTGCATTTCCACTATGATAACCAACTGCAAAGATGGTTCAAATTAGTTATACAGACAGTTACATGTGGGAATCTATTTAAGAGAACGAGTTTACTTTAAGCTTTCAGTGCGTCTGAGCTGCATGTGTTTGTGACAAATGGTGCAAACAAAACAGCACAGCCTGCTCTATAGCTGAAAATGCTTTACAAAGGTGCGAAGATCTTTATTAGAAAGTAACTGTACAATAATCAGAAGGCAACACTTCTCCGATTAATCAGTCATGTTGTTTTCTCTCCCTCTCTTCATATGTATCTCTCTGTCTCTCTTTCTCTGATATGAAATTTCTCTGGACTTAACCGGCCGAATACACTGCAACTTTGATGTATTTCAGACTTTCATTTTTCTTCATGTCTTTTGAATTTGTTCTTCTGCTCTTCATCTTGATTCTGCTAGGATGTTGAGTTTTAAAACTGAAGTCTACATGCTTGTCTTCTCCGAGTTTAAACAATCTGAGGAGTAGATTCATAAAAAGTAAAAAGCAAGAACTTCATACCAAAATGAATGCAAAAAAGTAATCATTGGCATGATGCCATGCTTCTAGCACAGCCTCTTCTCTCTCTCCCTCTTCCTCTTGTCTCCTTTTCCAGGAACCTCTCTATGTGATGTCTTTCCTGCGGCTCAGCTGCATTCTCCCTGTGACTTTGATTTAAATTCGGATTGTCTACCTGCCTGCCTTACCGTTTAAATTCACAGAATTCACAGAACTCTCCTCTCCCCCTTTGAAAGTAGTCCTGAAATTATTTTGCTGCAAAATTGTTCCTGTGATTCGATGCAATTTTGGCTTCCAGTGATACATATTACCTTGACTTCAGTCAGTCAAGGTAATCAGTATCAGTTGTAACTGAAATTAAATTTAAATTCCAACTGGATTAATCACCCAGTCACACTGCATGTGAACCAGCCAACATGCAATGCTCAGATGTAACTTGATTGCTACATTTTTTATAAAGTTATGCATGCAAAAACAACAGTAGCCTGATGTTTCACTACAGTGGAAACAAGTGTTTATCTCACTGACAATGGTTCTTTGGTCTGAAATAGTTTTTGGTACTTTGGGGATGGAAACACAGATAATGAGTACTTTTTTCTTCCTTGAAACCAGGAAAGAAAAGAAAAGAAAAGAAAGAAGAAACCAGGACAGGTTTTCACATAAAAGTTAATAATGAATAGCATCTCTATAAATACATAAAAAAGAGAGAAGGGATACCAACATTACAGATGCAGGTTCCGTTGCCCAGGTCTCCATCCTGACAGACCCCATTATTGTTGCAGGTCTTCCCAGACCAGCTGGGGCAGGCTGCAGACACACAACAAGTGAGAATGTGTGATTAGAAAAAATCAGAGCTGTTTATTCAATTTGTGCATTGAACATTTATCCAGTTTGAATTCATATAAACATTTGGCAAACTGTGTAAGATAACCTGATGATGTCTATCTTAGAGGTAATCTGTGACTAAGCTGTGCACTATGCGCAGTGTGGGTTTCAGGCATGCCAGACTGCGAGAAAAGTAATGTGTTTAATCACAAATTACACAGAGATTAAAAAAAAAACATAACACGGCCATGCATCACCAGCTAATGTCCTGCTTTCATGAGTTGAAAATGTATCTGAATATTTAAAAGTTTCCAGCAGAACTTTATAACTAAGTAGCTCTGTGAAAGATGGAAAATGTCAGAAGACACACTGTTATCCTCAGCAAAGAGGGAATTAAGGCGGTGCAAGAAGTGGATGAGTTGTACTTACTTGTGTGAACTTACACACCAAGTGTTACTACAATCAAACTTATTATTCAATTAGGAATGCCAACAGGACATAACCACATTTAAACAAGCAAGCAGGTGACGTGATGGAAATGCTTCATCTCTGTTGATCATCTGATCACCAGTTGAAGTAGGCTTAGAAAAACCTAATAGTTAATAGAGCAGAAGAGAAAGGCCTTTTTTATTTCTGCTGGATGTTTTAATTATGTCTATAAAAAATAATAAATGTATGAATTTTCATCTTCTACCCTTCCACCGAGTAATCCTAAATCCACTTGTTTCCAGCTCCAAATTTACGTTTATTTATTAGGCTATTTATTTTTGTATTTTTTGAAGTTTTTTACCTTTCTGCACTTTGATTATTTGCAATAAACAAGCAAACAGGTGATGTGTTTATGTAAGTTAGTTAAGTTATGTAAGTGATATGATGATATGGCTGCTGTGACAGCATCATTTCCCAACTCTTGGGGTGAATAAAGCATATGTTATCTTTTTATTAATGGATTCATTCTCTGTCTAAAACATGATGTCTTAGCTCCTCCCCATTTACAAAAATCCTTCTTAGGATTGGGTTTTCCTTATAAACACAGCAGGTGAGTGGGTGGGACTGATATGTTCATGAGATGACCATAAGGTATCTGAAGCCTGAGTGTTTAACTCACAGTGATTACTTGTACATATGCAGATGACCTCCAGCAAATCAACTGACCCAAAGAGAAGCAACAGAGACATGTTCCTTCAGAGACACAGTCCACTCTCTGGTTGAAACTTTCTGGGGGTTTGTTTGTTGTTGGGTTTTGTTTTTTTGTTTTTTACTGGAGCAGGATAATGAGCACAAAACCACCTCAAAGCTTTCCCAGGACAAAGAAATCCAAGGACTGCTGACAGCCGTGGCCTTCACCCCACAGTCGCCTGACCTCAAACCCAATGAACATTCAAGGGGGCACTTAAAGACTGTGAAAGCCAAACACGGCTGACATTACAAGAAGCTCTTTGGAGCACTCTCAGGTTATGGTGGGATAACATCAGTTATCCGTCCATGGTGTTAACAAAATTGGGTGCATGTGCAGCCCTAGTCCTTCCATAAAGTGCACCTACGGGCTCAGGAGCACATTTGCATGACTCACAGCTATTGGTCTTAATGCACAAGCTGTTTTAGCTCCTCCTCCATTAAACTTAATTCTTCGTAAACAGATGTTTTTACTGACAGGTGGGTGGAGCTTCTGTGCTCACAAACAGAACTGTGCATACCCAGTGTTGCCAACTATATTTAGCGACTTTTCAGACCCTCTTAGCGACTTTTTTTTCTAAAAAGCGACTAGCGAGAAATCTGGCAACTTTTTCTGGTGTTATTGGAGACTTATTTATGACGACACATTTGCCGGTCACTTTTGCCGGTAAAGGAGCAGGGTTGGAATTGTGACATTAAAAAAAACCAATAATTGCTAAAAGAAATTTAATTTGTAGTTCCAAATAAACTCTAAATGCATTTAGGACGTTTTTTCCTCACTTTATGTCTCTTCCACGATGTTGTTTCTCTCTTCAACAACGTAGGTTACAATTACATTATGCAAATTAGGAGATGACGTCATTTAGCGACTTCTAGCGACTTTTAGGACAACCAATATCACTTTTCAATACTGAGGAGTTGGCAACACTGTGCATACCTGGCTTGACTATATTAGTTATAGCTGCTCTTCCTGACATCACACAGAGCCAACGATCAATAAAGATTTCCGGGAATGGAGTGTTAAGAGCAGTCTAAATTAATGAGGAGGTAGATAACGAGGAAAACTATAAGTTTATCCTTTAAACCAAAATATAAGCATATGAAACAGTGTCAACAGAGTCATGCTGATTTTTTGGGAGCCAAATATAACAATCGAAATAATCTGTGGCATTGTCTTCTATGATGATTAAGATTTTTGTCAAGTATAAATATATATGACGTTTACTTACTAGACAATGAAATGCGATACATACGTTGTCATTAATGGTGCACTGGTAACAGCTTCACAGTAAAATATGGGCAGTAAACGGCAAACCCACATTAATTAGCTGGACTAACGCTAGCTTTGCTCAGAAGATCTCAAAACTAGCTAAAAGTGCCTTTATGTTGATGACCGTTAAACATTGTCCTAAACAACAGACGTTATCACTTAGTTCTTCTCGTACAAACACAGTACAGCTTACATACAACTCAATTTTCCAGAAAAACACATTCACGACTTTATCTTTTTCTACCTGTAACAGATAAATTACACACTGGGACCATAGCGTTATGTGATTGGTGGAGAGTAACAATCAGTCAAACGACCAATCAGTCAGCTGCTCAGTCTTTGTTGGACTCTATAAACCAGAACGCAGATTAGAAAATGAATCAGTATTTTGAAATCATTTATGTTTAAATGCATCATTTAAAGCTGGTTATTAAAGTTATTTCTACCTGTTCTTCACCAGTATCAGAGTTCAGTTCACAGGATAACCTTTAATGTTTAGATGTTTCCTTTTTAGACTTGTGCAAAGTTATGAATTCATAAGAGTAATAATTTTCTGCATTACTCTCTTTAATTTTATTATTATTACTTTTATTGAATCAGGAAGTCCCACAAAGATCAAATCTATTTTACAAGGAAACCTCGCCAAGGCAGCAGCCATACAAACTCAAAACATCTTTTTTCTTATTTGCAGCACATTATTTGTAGATCTTGATCACCTACACATCTGATAATGTCTCTGACTGAGGTAGGTGGTGCTCATTTGATCCATTTTGTGGAGAAGTTGTACGATCCATTAAACACTGCTGCAGACTAAAGCAGGAAGTCTGGGTTTAAATGTGATCAAAATTATGGCACAAATGATAGTTCATCATATGTACTTTGTGTGTGTGTGTGTGTGTGTGTGTGTGTGTGTGTGTGTGTGTGTGTGTGTGTGTGTGTGTGTGTGTGTGTGTGTGTGTGTCTTACAGAGACACAGCGGTCCCCAGTGCTGTTGGCAGCACTTTGGCTGCATGACGTTCTTCACACAGATGTGCTGACATCCCTCCAGCTGCAGCTCCCTGCTGCCGATGTTCACCACATAACTGCAGCACAGCGAGACTCAAGGTAAACAAACTGCCTTAATCATACCACTGCTGCCAGCGCTACTAATTACTACTGCAAATCTCACAGTTAGCATTCATGAGTTATCCTTGAATCTAAGCTTTGCATGATTAATAAAGGTGGAATTATGTTGCTGTCATTATTTATTTAACAGGGAAGGTGCATGTTAAGGTACACTGGCATAAAAATGATGTAAACATGTCAGATTTTGGCAGAAATGTTCATTTACAACAGTGATCCTAGAGGAGGGTCACATGAAACAATATACAATATGCAAAAGACATACAGGTGTACAACATAACACACATAAAGGCATTGCTATAGGTAAGCTGTTCCAGTCTTCACTTCATGTTAACTGTGGGTATGAAGCTTGACCTGTACCTGCAGTTGGTGATGCCAGTGCTGCTGAAGCCGCGGGGGCAGCTCGCAGTGATGGCAGCAGCACAGGAAGTGCAGTCTGTTTGTACCTCCAACCTCTGCAGGATATCACATCGACCAGGAGGAGGAGTCTGAGGAAGGAGAGGAGCTGTTTACAGTCTTATACCACTCTCTGTCCACATTTCACAACATCACTGTTAATATGGACAGACCCCTGCAGATTGCATTCTAATACATCTCTGTTTTTAATGAGCAACAATTTGTGATAAGACATCTTCTGATATTCCCACAACTGATATTTATAACTAACAATCACTACTACAGGTAGCATAAAGATAATAACAGGTGTGCCACAGCTGTTGGTAAGATCGATGGTAAGAGTAGTTGTATCATCACAGTAGTAATAATACAACAGTAGTAATTACACAAAAAGCAGCAAAAAAAAGAAGTGCAAACCAAACTGCATTCTTTAAATGCATTTTAAGACTTGATGTGTGTTTGATTAAATTATAGAGTGCTGGTATCATTTAATCTTGTTTTTACTGAAATAACTGACAATGACGACTGCAAAGAAAAAGAATAAGGAATAAATACCAGCAAATTACAATAACCTCAAACCCTTACATACATATATAAGAGTTTTCACATTAACAGCAGTTCTTTTAGAAAACTATGTTTTAAAGTTGCAGAAGGTTGCCAATTTTTTAAAACTTATTTAGACAAAGGCTCTCAAACTCTACAGCTGGGATTATTCTCTATACTGATACATCCATCTCTGCTTATCCATGTCAGGGTCGCGGGGGGGCTGGAACCTAACCCAGCTACCGTCACCAATCTGACACAGGGCTAACACAGAGGGACCAACAACGCAATGAACGCACAAGCATCTCAGTATTTTGGATGCCTTAGTAGACTGTAGCAACCAGGAATTGAATCACCAACCTACTGATCAGAAGCTGACCTGTTCTGCAGCACATTCATGATAAAAGCGGAGACCGTGTAGTGGTGAATGGATGTTTTAACTTATCTAAGTGAAGTAAAAACTTGAAAGTACATTCTGCCTCCGATTACTGAAACTGTGTATGACTCCAACTCATAATTGCTGTTTGGTTAAGTTCTGGAGCACTTCATCATTTTCACACAACAAATTCAGTCTGCTGTTTGATGGCCTGCACTGTGAACGTTATTAAAACAGCCCTGGTGATGATACAGCAACGTCAGCAGAGTTTTCTTACTTACAGACAGTGGACTAAATGTTATGGAGTCTGCAGGATGTGGCTCTTTAACACAGAGACATTTTTTTGGGTGTTTAACCCATAGGAGGAACCAAAAGTCAGACCAATGCATCCTTTGTTGCTTCAATACCGGCCAGATATTGCTCAATGGATCCGTTCTATAAACAAACAACTGAGAGACTGTTTGGGAATGGATCTTAAAAATGTAAAAGTGTAAGTGTAAATGAAATATTTCAACAACTGCACACAGTGCCACAGTATTATTTACAATCTCATAATGAACTGTAGTAACTGTAAAAATCCCTCTGATGTTTTATCCAACAACATTATTGGCATGAATGCAAAACTAGTGACTCAGTTTAAATTACACTTGCCCAACATGTTTATTTTAAAGGTTTAGAGGTTTTAGAGGTTTAGTAATAAATTTGATAATGTTGGCTGGGAAACATGAGATAGGGGTAGTTATATAGAATTCAGTGATCATTTACATTATCACTTTTCAGGTGGTCTGGTGGTGGCAAGAAGCAGTGGCAATAGAAGCATGAAGTTCCACTAACATCAAACGTATTTTTCACGGTGGCAGTGATACATTTTGCACAAAACATAGATGTCCAGAACAAGAGAAATACGTCTCCTTCAGCATGTTCCTCAGGTCTTTCTGCAGAGACACTCTGCAGTGTGTAGTAAGAAAACACAGTTTTCCTCGTATCTGCTTTTTGTTCTTTGTTTACATTTAGTTTGGTGATGGAAGACTTTGACCAATCACAGGCTTTTCAGACCAGACCAGAAGTAAAAAATGGCGTTGCAAGGGATGAAGCAGCTGCCTACACTTAACAGAATGGGGTTTAAGTCCTGTATGAGGCCAGAAAAGAGCCTGGCTTCTGAAGCAGGTGCAGATGCTTGTCTGCTGTTAAGGGCTTAAAACAGAGTGATGAGAGCTGGAGGGCAGTTTTCCGTGTTCAAATTGCAGTTTTTATTTGTTTGTTTGTCTGTAGATTTATGCCTCATGCAGCTTTAAACTCAGGATATCTTGTCTGAGTTCATGAACTACTTGAAAATACAATGCCTTTAATATTTGGAATATCTAATTATAATGAACTTTCCAACTTTCCAAAGCGCTATTACTTCTTACTAAGCTGGTTTAGGACCTAAATATATAATACCTTTTTAACAGCTTTGTTTGTGTTGGAAAGCCGTTTCTATGTACAGACAGATATACCAAACTGTTTTTAATGTGATTAATTATTGTTTGCAATCACTTTTACGCAATAAAGAATCAACCCGACTCGCTGCTCCAGATCTTTCAGCAAAAACATTACAAAGTAGAGATTATTAAAGGAAAATTACCACAAAATCAAAGGCTGTGATATTAAGAAAACATGTGCTTATAAAAATCTGAGAAAAGTTGTAGGAGAGCACAACCTGACAAATGGCCTCACTTTGTAACTTCAACGTTAAATATTTTGAGTTTCTGAAATTGTTTAGCCCTGTTAAGCTGATGCAACTCTGTTTTAAAAAAAAAACTCTGGGTCTCATTTGCAGCTTTACTCATTTGTATCATGCAGAGATGTCTATGATGTGGAAGTTCCAGGTTTGCAGTAGCAAATGATTGACTTTACTGTATACACAGTCCCATGCGTAGTTTGTCACACTGAGCTGTTTAATGTTTGTCGTTTATGTTTACAGCTAAGCTGTTTGGGTTGTTTTTTTAATTCACCTTCATATCACAACAACAAAGCTTTAACACCTCTGACAGTCGCAGGTTACGTTCATCAGTGGTGACACTGAATTAGAGAAAGTATAGTTACTCATGCCTGCATAAAGTAATAGAAATACACTAATATACTGCTTTATTGTCATTAAAAAACAATTACGCATTGAATGCTAACTGATACTAAATTTCAAAACAGTTGTATTGAGTTTTATTTGTGATCAAATAGTGCAGTAAGCATGTAATCATAGTATTTACATCATGGAAACATTTCACTGTTAAGCTCATCTACTTAAAGAAAAGCATGTTACAGTGATCCATAATGTTCATTTTTCTGTGTTCTGCAATTTTCAGATTCAAAATTATTCATTGTTTCCATCATAAATTTTGCTCAAGCTTCTTCAGACTTATTCAATCCAACCTAATTTTATTCACAGAGCACTCTTTAAAAACAAGAGTGCTGTACAAAGCGCCAAAACACGCCACAACAAATCAATAAAAAAATAAACAAGAAGGTAAGGACACACCACTCTCATTCTAAATTCAAAGCCAGGGAATAAAAATCAGTTTTAAAATGTGATTTTAAAACAGGCAATGAGGGGCCATCCTAACATGGGGAGGGAGATCACCCCACAGTTTGGGGGCGAATAGCTAAAAAAAAGTCGATCTCCACTGGTTTTCAGCTGACCTCAGTGGCCTTGAGAGAGTGTATGGAGTCAGAAGCTCAGATATGTGCAGTGGTGCTGATTCATTAAAGGTTTTTAAAATAAATTTTAAAAAACATCTTAAAAAGGGGTAATGGAGGGAGGTGTTAACCATACAGTTACATTTTTGACATTTGCATCCATGATTCAAAGACAGTAGGTGGTACATGACCTCAGCGTGGTGGTGTAGTTGGAGGTGTGTTACCTGTTGTTTCACTGAAGGTAGCAAGCAGAGCAGTGGCAGCAGCAGCAGCAGCAGCATGGCTCAAAGTCTCACATCCAGATACAAAAACAAACCTACTAATCCTCCTCAGTAAGCAAAACAAAAATCAGTTAAAAATAATATAAGAATATGTCCAGAGAGTTGTAACTAAACTCGTTTCCTCGCTCCCGTGTCAGCGCTGAACTTCAAATAAAACCTGAACTACTAACTACAGGAAAAAATACAGATAGCAACATCCTCTGTGCAGGAAAAACAAAACGATTAGAACACAATAGCCAAGTATTCCTCAGATAATGATTGGGAAAGCTGAAGTAACCTGCTGCTTAAAGACGTGGAAACGCTGGAAAAATGTAAGCACTTAGTGAAAAAAAAATCCAAAAAAATACACAGGGTTGATCCAACCAACAATTAACAGCAGGCTCACTTGGGACGCTGTTATGTGGGAAATGACCAACAAACAACAGCAAACGAATGAACTCTGAGCTCAGCGTGCAGCGAGGCAGAGAGGCTGCAGCAACTACTTGTGTCACGTCTTTCCTCCCTAATCTAGGAAGAGAAAGAAAGAGGAAAAAGCACACAAAGTGGTAGAATAGGAACCTCCCAGTAGGAAGGTCATCACCTCCTACCACTCCCCCAGTAACAGCAGAGACACTTGTTTTATTCACAAAAGAATGAGCAATATAGTCGCACACAAACACACCCATGGAAATCAACTGTGATGACTTCAGACCACAGATTCACAAACAGCCATGAGATAAACATCAAAACAGAACTTTACTTTAGTTAAAGATATCAAAAAGCTGGACAGTATGCAGTGAAGTTTTCCATTTTTCCATTTTCTGTCTGCACAGACATACCCAGACATCCCTCTCCCTGGTCACCCCCTCTCCCCAGGAAGAGCTGGAGGAAGTGAATTGCCACTGTGTGCCCTAGATCCTCTGGGGGTATGTTTTTACGGAGGATTTGCCTTTCCCAAGGCAAAATGGCTCTTAGTGACGAGCCAGACCATGTGGAAAAGATATATATAAATCTTAGAAAGTTTGTATCTGTCTTGTGTGAAACTTGTATGAAAAGCATACAAGAGTGAAAACAGATATAAGATCCCTTGAAAAATTATATAATGAAACTTGTATGTTTTGGATACTTACTAAAACAATATATGAAAGTAATGAGAAAGTGGCCACTTTCATATAAGCCTTACATGATTCACTATATGAAGTAGGCCACATCTTATGCAAGTCTTTTGTAAGTTTTTACTATTTCTTTTCCATATGGGAGACCAAGTGTGATTCATAAGACCCTAATGGCAGAGATAACTTTGCACTGACAGGGGTCCCACCTAGGAGCCAGGTCTGTGGACCCTCCACCCACAGGAGGGGTTGTAGGTTGCAGTGAGGCCTTGGTGGTCTGATCTCCGGTTACTGAAACTGAAATAGTGAAATCCTAATATACTCTTATCCAAGGTTATTATTATCATTAACTAAAACGAAACTACAAACTAAAAGTAGGTGTTAAAAATAACTTGTTTATAAACATACAAAGTACTCTATAAAGTAACTGAAATGATACTATCAGCTTAGACAAATAACTAAGGAAATAATAAAAAATAAGCAGGAAATGTATTCAGTTTCAGTCAGTGAGGTCAGATTTGTCAACACGGCAATGCTTATAAAACTTTGGCTCATTTGTTCACTTGGATATGTAACAGGAAGTGTAGTAACGTCTGCTCAAAACTTCTTTAATCTTGTCCCTAAAAATACCACAAACACACCTGTTAAAAACACAAAAACTAAAACTTTCAATGAACCTTAAAAAAAAAAAATCAATAGAACCTAAAAAACATTAAAAAAAAAAAACCCACAAATTAAAAAAATCTAATTCACGCTGTAAAATAACTAAAACTAAACTGAAATTAAGATTCATATCATTAACAATGAAATAAAAACAATATTAGTGGCAATATGTATAAAACTATATTTAAAAAAACAGATTTCAGACAAGCACAGCAAAAGGAAATTCACTGACTTGTGTTACTCCAGGTAACACAGGCTCATCTTGTGTAGTCGCCCCTAAAAGCCTGTTTTGACCCAGGACAAACCCTGATGTTGCATCTCAGACCATGCAGCACTAACCAGCAGAGTAACTGCATTTTTACTTATTTTCTGTATCTTCAGCCATGCCAGCCTGTGACTCACACTCTGGGTCAACCTGACCTGTGCTCTCTCTCCTCTGCACTCTCTGTGTGGTGAGTGTGTGTTTATTTACTGGAGTGAAGACAGGTGTGTTTAAGCTTCATGAATCAATACCTCTTCCACAGACACTTAATAATGCCTCAGTCTGAGCGTGTTCACCATTGCCATCTTTCTATTTACCAATCAGATGTGACAAGCGAGGAGTGGATCTGACTCTGTAAACTCTCTGCTCATTGGCTGACCACCTGTGACAGACAAATTATTAATAAGAAAGCATATCCTGGAGCAGATCCTCTTCTATGACTCTTAAACTGGAAAGAAAAAAATTAATGAGATGTTTTATTTACTATGACCTGAACCCAAGTGACCAAGCCCAAACGTGTTTCCTGATGTCAAAGAGTGAGGGAGATAAGAGGCGTTTTCCCATAGATTTCTATACAACCGGAAGTCTTTTTGCAGCCAGAGCAACCGCCCCCTGGTGGCCAATCAAAATTTGCATTGCGGTCAGGAAGTCTGACAGAGGAACGGCAAAGAGAGTGCAGTTGTATTTCAAAATAAAAGCCCCTGAGTAGACTAATTGTTCCTGTTGTAATTTGAAGTTGTACAAAGGACAGAACAGAACTAGGGCGCAAAGTCACAGATGTATCTACTGACTACTGTACTCCTGAAGTTATCGGCTAAATATTTTGATAGTTTGAGATCTCAGATGGGATATGACAGTGCTTCATTTACTCTGACACACTGGGATCTCTCAAAAATGACTTTTCTCCATTAAAATATGTGCTCTTGCAGTGTTAAAATGCAGTTATATTGTTTTTAATTCTCTAAAGCAGAATGTTTTGAATGACCTCTAACTAATGCTACTAAATATTTGTAATAGATGGTGATTAATGATATTCATCCTACGAGGTGTGTCTCAGAAGAGCAGCAGTGAGATTGTGAGAATTCGTCTCCTCTCCCAGCCCAGAGCTTCAAGCGGATTTCCCCTCCTGCTCGTTCCAGTGCAGCGGTGTGATTTGGACGGATTTCCTCGTGAGCTGACACAATTCCCCGTCTGCTTCGAATGACAACCGTGAACAAATGCAAAAGCGGTGTTTCTTTCCTGTTTTAATCCAGCCAGGCTCGATAAACAGACACAGCAAGGTGACTGTCACTGGAGACAGGGTCAAGGGTCAGACAGAACAATAGCAGGAAGCGAGTGCTTTACCACAGTTTACTGCCTTGCTCACTGACTTTCCAGCGGCAGACTTTATTCTGACAGATGTTCCAAACGGCTAAAAGAATCTAACCACGAGTCAGAAGCTTTTTAAGTTTCCCTCATGTTTACAAGTTGCACTATTTTGCTGTTTCATCTGGTATCCTGGTAAAAACCATAGACTGTATATAAAAGATGAACGCAGCCGCTTTGGCAGTACCCATTAGTCTACCATTAAAGTTTCAAGCTGAGCATTTTGGTCATCGTCGTACTGTATATGACACGGAGTTCTCGGCTTGCAGCATGTACAGTGCAGCGATTCCCATTAGCAATCAGAAGGATAAAGAAGGGAAGCAAGGCTGAGTCGCCTTAAAGATTTACCCACAGTGTCACGGTCGGATCACTCCTGAAACCTGGATTTGAAAAGCTAAGACGAAAACAAAATGCTGAGACTGTGGGTGATGTCATGGTGGCCATGAGCATTTTTCACGTACAGTCTTTGTTTGCAGCCTGTTGGTCATTCGAAAGGGTGAAAACTCCATCTTAGTGTAAAAAATGTAAACTTTTAACAATTAAATGTCAGAGATTTTATTAACGGGAAACTCAAAACTCCATGATTAGGGACAGTAAATATTAAATGAAATTTAAATTTAGGCACTAATGAAGTTGAATGAGTTCAATAGTTATATGATTTCTGGTTTTATGAGTTATTCTGTTTTCATTGCATGCATAGATTTATATATTATTTACTCCAAATTTGTTTATGTGTCTTAATGCATCACATTAACACTTTTATTGGGGAGTTCAAGAAATATTCAGCCTCTAATCGACTGATTCATGTTTTTGGGCATGAATGTCCAACCTTTGTGTTTGTAACAATGAAGTCTTTCATCTGTTCTGTCTCATATGTACTGACTTGGGTCCATGTTCATGTTTACTAATTAAAAAATGAATTAAGGTTGAAAATGTCCATGTTAGGAAACAGGGGGAGTCAGTGGAGTGAATCAATTTACAGTCTTTTACAAGATTTGGTTTATTTTTAATATGTTTTTAAATTTAAATAGGTTCTTAATAACATTAAAATGGGATGCTACAAAACAGATTGTTTAAACTAAATTAGCTGAGCACAAGCATTTCATGAGGGGCTAACAATAGGTAAAAAAAAAAAAAAAAAGTTGATCTTGTGACACCTTTTGATTGATAGCCCCACTAGCTGCAATAGTAATGCACTTTCACTGTTTCAAAACCTTTGGCACAATTTATGGGGGGGGGGGGGGGGGGCTCGGATGTCCCTGTGTCCCAGTGACCTCAACCTCAGTAAATGCCTCCGATCAGCACTGTGAGCTGGAAATGAGAGACGAGCAAAAAAAAAACACAGGCACACAAAAAACAATGAAAGACATGAGAAAGATCGGGAACAGTTACTGCTAACAACACCATTCACTGCGGACTCTTCAGTGATCCGAACATGAATCAGACAGAAAAGGAGAGTGGCCTGAGACGAAAAATGCCTTGAGTCAGCCGGAAAACAGCCAAGCAGATGAGAAAAGCATGACAGATAAGAGGAAACGAGAATGGATTTACTATCAGTGTCACATCCCTCTGGTGTTCCCTGATGCCTCTCTGTTCCAGCTGTTTGTCAAAGAAGCCTTTAACTGCATTCAGCAATATCCAGAACACCTCGCAGCGCTCCATGTACCAGGTTAAAAGTGGTTCACAAGTTCATGCGAGTTTAAAATGTGCAGCTGATGTGAGAAGGTTTGATTCTTTGCTTCTGAGCTCACGATTTGAGACGTTCTACACATGTTATTATCATCTTTGTCTGATCTGAGAAAATTCACCTGTTTTCTTAAACAAGAACGCATCGATGCAGAGAGCATCGTTTCATGATATTTTTATTACAGTATGATGACGTCAGCCTATTATGGCATCATTGTACTCATGGTGAACTTTAGCATTTGAACTTAGTTGCTCAAGTTCAAATGCTTAGCCAACCAAGGTACTCATGTCCCTCAAGGCCTAGTATGTTGTTGTGAAGTTTGAAGACGATCCATAAAAATGGTGGGTAATATAAAGTTTTTACTGATTTTCAGATTTGATGTGAACTTGACTTTGAATTTCACCAAAATTAAATCAGCTTGAGCTGTTATTGGTGTCCACCGTCATGGAAAATTTTCAACATGATATCTTGAAAACTGGATGCTAGCTTGCTAACAGACAGACCAACATTGTTACAGGCTCCCTCCCTTTGGTGGGAGCATAAAACAGCCTTTATTCTGTTAAATGTTGGCCACAAAGTCAGATTGGGGCACTGTGCCATTATGTACAAAAAGGAGTTGACTCAGCTGGTTTTGGATGCAAAACCAAACTAAACTGTGAACTCAGTCAAATCAAACTGTAAACAGATAATGGTAATGTTAGCAGTACATCTGCCGCATAGCAAGAAGTCTTAATTGCCACATTTCATGTTTAATGTTCATGGTTTTAGTTGCTCAGCTATTAATGTTAGCTAACTTTAAAGAAAGCTTTCACAGGACTCTCTGTACTAACAGATGACCTAACTTTTGACGCTACTTTGGTATACAATAGAGTTCAGGGTCCACACTCATAAACTGAAATCATCACGCCTCCATCACCATGCTGACAGGCGTCCAAACATCTCTGCTTTGGTCTCATGTGTACAAAGGACACTGATCCAGAAGTCTTTGTGGTTTATTCAGATGCAGTTTTGTAAACCTAAGCTTGGGAGTGATGGTTCTGTTTTTTAAAGAGTAGAGGCTTTCTCCTGCCAACCCTTCCAAACAAGCCACACTTGTCCAGTCTCTTTCTGTGCTGTCATTAACTTTAATGTTTAGCATGCTAACTGAGGCCTGTAGAGCCTGATATGTAGCTCCTGAGCTTTTTGCTTTCTCTGAGTGTTGCGCAGTCTGACCTTGAGATGAATTTTCTGGGACATCTATTCCTGGTGGCTGTCTTGAATGTCTTTTTTCTTGTGAATAATGTTTCTCACTGAAGAATGAATGATGTCTTCCCTCCTTGGTGTTGGGTTAAGACACACCTGAATGCTCCAGACCAGCAAACTGTTAAAACTACTTCTACTTAATTCTATTAAGCAAAACTAAGGGTTACTTAGTTTTTCACACACTGTTTCTTCATTCGGGTTATTTTGGGTAATTTCTGTTAAATAAATGATGAAACACTGTTGTTATTATCTGATTTTATCTAACTTTAAGACTTGGAAAGGAACAAATGATTTCTTTATGTCCTGATATGTAAAACGTTAAAATTATAACTAAAAGAGGGTGCTCCAAACAGCAGAGGTAATAGCACAGTTCTCCTGTGCTTGCCCAACTAACCCTTTGTTCCCCCAAAATCATTTATTAAGTCATGATGGCTCTTTTTAGTTTTATTTCTTTACATGAAAGCAGAATATTGGGTCTAAATTCTTTCCTATTGGTCTTTTGACCTGCTGGAAGGCACAGGCATGGGTCAGATAACAAGCTTTGCTGATCAGGCACTTCCTGGTACAGTATCGCTGGCCTTGGCCTGTTAAAGTGTCCCTAGAAAGGAAATCAGCCAATCTTCATGATGAGCAGCGTCAACAGACAGGAAATAGAGGAAGTTGAATGAGTTGAAAGTCGGCAGTATTTTTCGTGCCACTAAACCACCAAGTCATCAAAATCTCACTACGTGGTGACAGTGATTTACTGCTGACGGGTACCAGGAGATTAGAAATACTGAGGTCATGAATCAAAGTCAACCAACAACCTGCATTTGAAAATTCTCAGAAGTCGTGCAGACGTTTTTGAGGGGTTTTTTGTTTAGCTTCCGTAAAATTCCAAACCACTCTGTTATATCCAGACATAAAGGTATAAATCCTGTTTGAAAGCCTCCGTCACACAGCCAGGGACACTATCTGATATAGAAATTCTGAATATTTTAGAATTTCTTTTTGGCATAAGAGGATGAACTTCAGATCAATCAAAAAAATAAACGTTTTTAGGCCGATTATGCGACCTCCTCTGCCCCGAAGGCTGCAGTCCCCCCCCTCGCTAAATGATCCGTATCGCCTCAGAGCTGTGGAGGCTCGATCTGAGCATAAGCGGTCTGGAGCCAAGAGGAAAATCATATATAATCCCACGGGGCCCAAATATGTTTGGATTCCCTTGATGATGCAGATGAGTTCTGGTGTGCATTTCCACTGAGCTGTAGAGGAAATGCAGCAGCACCACCCCCACACTGCTTTTTTAATTTAAGCCAGAAAAAAGAAATAATCTGGTGCTTAATTACAACTTTTGTCTTATTTTAGTCGTAAGACTAAGAGCAAAGGGTTCAGACATTTTTCATAGTGCATGTTATTTAACAGAATTCAGGGTCATTATGCTCAGCTAAATACTGAACTTAGAGGATAAAAATAAAGCAGCGATCCTGTTGCAATAGTATCGATCGGATACCAATACCAGCATTGTTATCGATAGTTAGATTGATCCAGCCCAGCACTAGTGCAAACTCAGTTCAGCTTTGGTGTCATCAGTGTCAAGATGCCAGGTTGGTCCCAGGTTGGTGGTAAAGGGGTTACAAGTGAGCTGGGAACATAAGTAACGCTAAAAAATATATCTTTCCATTTCTCACTAGAACCAGAAGAAAAGTCGCTCCATCAGGCGATGGCATACTGATTTCGTAAAGGGATGTGACAATCCGTTAAAGCAGCAGTTTAACGGAACTGTTGTGCAAACTTACTGTAAAAAATCCTGGACACACCCTGGTGTATTCACTTCCTGTACACTATAAATACAAGCAATGTTCTTACTGAGCATAAACTGGTGCATTTAACCCAATATATATTCTGCTTTTCAAATGTAACTTTCTGATACTAAGCTATTTGGATTTTTCACACATATTGAGGAGTACATGGCCAAAAATACAAACATTGATACTAAGCACAAAGACTCACAGGACTGTAAACATTTAGCTTCTAATCTGTAATCATGTTGTGGTTATTACTTCAGTTCTGCTGTGTTTAGATTTTAATTGTTGTGGATGTGTGATGAGGTTTCGAGTGTGCATGTGGTTACAATTTGGCCACCATGACCGACGCTTCAGTAGAGATCAATGAGTCGCTGCACTGATCGCTCAGGGCTGGTACCAGAGTTCTATCTGGACGCAGCGTTTTCAGTGGGAGAAACATCCAAGTGACTTCTTCAGTCTCAGCCGACTGCAGGTTTTCCCAACCAATAAATTTGCATAATTACTGAAAGTAGCACCACTGGTGGGCTGAGAGGTCAGTTTCTTGATCATTAATACCGGTATGCAAATTGTTATGACCCTTGATTAACAACCATTGATCACTGACAATTGATCAACGGCCATGAATACCATTCACAGAGTTGGGGAATGCTTCTTTTAACATTTTAAATACTGACAAAAAAGCAATTTATGGAGACATTTTATTGTTTTTTAGCTCTTTTTTTTTTTTAAATAAAGGGCATTTAGGGCAGCATGGTGGCACGGTGGTTAGCACTGTTGCCGCACAGCAAGAAGGTCCTGAGTTCAATCCCACCATCAGGCCGGGGTCTTTCTGTGTGGAGTTTGCATGTTCTCCCCGGGTACTCCGGCTTCCTCCCACCGTCCAAAGACATGCAGCTTGTGGGGATAGGTTAATTGGATAATCCAAATTGCCACTAGGTGTGAATATGAGTGTGAATGGTTGTCAGTCCCTATGTGTTAGCCCTGCGACAGACTGGCGACCTGTCCAGGGTGTACCCTGCCTCTCGCCCTATGACAGCTGGGATAGGCTCCAGCGCCCCCCGCGACCCTGAAAAGGATAAGCGAATGGATGGATGGATAAAGGGCATTTAACTTAAAATGAAAGAGAACTCCTAATCAACTCTAACTTGTCCTTCTCAAATAGATTTTTAATTTAACTAAAGCCAGCTTATCAAATTTTGCAGTCTGAGTTTTAAGGCTTGTCAGACAACCTGCTCATCGGCTACTAGAATATCACAAATACAAAAAAGGATATTTCTACTTTGCAACAACAAATTATTTATCTTCTGTCACCACAATATAAAGGTAAAGAACAAAAGCACAGTGGAGTCCTCACGGTGACTGAGGTGTGAAGGAAAACATGCAATTTTCAGTCTTTATGAGTTTTACTTCTGCTGAGCTAACAGAATGAGTAACTGACTTCTAGTGTAATCAGCACATCACTCGCAGTTCTTTTTATTTCTTTTGCTGCCGGTGAGCCGGACATTTGTCAGTCATTTTCCACAGAAGCGCAGAGTGAACAGACCTCCTTTGGTTTCGGTCAGATTGCTGCATCAGCTGAAAAGTTTGCAGACTGTGGTTAAATCCTGCTGATTTTTTCAAAGAACCAAACCGCCAAAATGGGAATTAATATTTCATGGGAAAGCTTTCAGTTTCATTTTAATTCAGTGGTATTTCCCGTTTACAATGCCCAATAATGTTAAACAACAGTGGTGACGGGTGGGAGAGCATCCTATGTGTCATTTGTATTGTAAGAAAAACAAATTACATAAAACACAAAGCAAAATATATTAAAAATAACACTCGATGATAATACTACATTTCAGAGTTCATGATGATAATAATATCAGGACCCTTGTGTCTTTTTACAAAATAAGCTTCAGGATGGGAAACATCCGTCTGTCCAAAAGCAACAATTATATTAATATCATATTATTAAAAAGCTTCATTATACAGTTCAGTAATACTGCTTCATCAGTTATAATGTGCAAGAAATAAAATGTTCAGAGAGAAGATTGTGCCGAGCAGCTGTGTGTTTGTGCTATTTCAAATGAAACCCCCCCGATCTTATCATCAGTCAGGCTGAACACACAAAGGAATAGGAACACACACACACAAAAGCTATTTTTGGTTTTTAAGCCAGTAAATAAAAGCAAGTAAATCAAATAACTTTGGAGTTATTTAAATGTTTTCTTTCCTGTTTTGATAAAGCTACGCTAGCCTTTTCCCTCTGCTTCCAGTATTTGTGCTAAGCTAGGCTAAACATGTCCAGCAAATGGAGGTGATCCACCTTCAGATCCGAGTCTGGATAAGACGGAGTCTTAGAAGATGAACCAGAACATAATATTGAATTAGGAGTATTGGAGCTCCCGTGGACCCTCTGCAGCGCCCAATGCTGTGCAAATCCAGTCTGTGTGTGCAACATCTACAACCCTCCGTCCCACCCCCCCAAAAAGAAAAAAATATATATAAAATTAAAAAAATTTAAAAAGAATATACAATGCATGGTTAGATACTTTACAAGAAGGAGAAGTTGTGCCAAAAAAAAGAAAAGAAAAAAAGTCTCAGGATTTTGGCTTCGTACAAGGTCACGGGCCTCTTCTCCTGTCTCCTGTCACTGTAATCCAGTGATGTGCAGACACTACTGAGGGGGAAGGAGCCAGATTCCCACCAATCTGTAAGAAGAATGATTGCTGGGCTCAGATTTTTCAAATTACGGTGGTCACCGTCTCAGATTAGGCGATTGCAGGGTCATAAAATCCTGCATTTTCTTGCCTGAGAGACATAACGGTCGACATTTTGCTCTATGACCAATCATGTTAATCTCTCACAACAACAGGAAGGCGGCGCCATATAGAAACTTCCTGGAAAAGAATGTAAACAGACAACAGCAACCAAAGTGTTATGCGTGACTCTGTCCCCCCGCTCTGCTTCACATAGCTCTCCATTAGCCTTGATAACCCTTTTCTATTTGGCACCCCATCACTACAGGTCGCTGAATTTCACTGATGCTTCACAGTCTCTGGTCACTACTTCTACTCTCTTTCTGTATAAACACCTGTTGAGAGCAAAGCAGATTCAGGCCGTGGGTCCTCCAAAATAATCCAAACAACTCTGATAACATCACTATCATGTTTAGTTATAAACAGCTTAGTGGCATTCTGCGCTTCTACTGGTCAACATCAAAGAAGTGGAAGGACCAAAGTCACAGCACTGGTTTTCGCCCATTATGACGTACCCTTTTTGTGTTCTGACCAGAGTCGACACCCTCCGTCATCTGACTGGGCCGCAATTGTACTGATAGTGAGAAGTCTAAGCTCAGGATAAAGTCTCACTAAGCTGTGTTTGATTGGTGGCCTGTTCCTCCATCTTCAAAGAACCGAAATGCTGAGGAAACCCCC
This sequence comes from Diplotaxodon limnothrissa, assembly GCF_057381915.1. Classification (NCBI taxonomy): domain Eukaryota; kingdom Metazoa; phylum Chordata; class Actinopteri; order Cichliformes; family Cichlidae; genus Diplotaxodon; species Diplotaxodon limnothrissa. Next base: position 30,402,731 of record NC_140600.1, read on the forward strand.
CCCCCCCCAAAAGCACAGAAATGCTTTCGTCATCTAGTGCAGTGAGTCTCAATATTTTTACCCACGACTCCACCCCAGTTATTATTAATTTCTGTCAATTATTAACCAAAAAAGGGAGGAAATTTCATTTTGTGTTCATCCTCCGCATGGCCCAACACTGAGATTAAACCAATCAAACCCTGAGTCCATGTGTAAATGAACCCAATCACATGATGACTCCACCCACCAACCAGCAGCTGAGCAGTCACCTATTTGTCTGTCATCGCTGTCAACCAATCAGCCCGTGAGCTCAACAGGAAGCTCTCGGCTGCACAGCACCTCCCACTGTCGAGCGAGGAGCGAGATCAGCCTCTCTCTGCTGTCGGCTCCCGGGACAAAAATGCACCACTGCACCTCGCCCTCTGCACCCCTGCTGGCCACACCTCCTCTGGGATTAGCTTCATTGCAGCTGACAGCAAAGTGGTCCATGGTGAGGTGGCAGAGGAGGTCGGGGCCGGGCAGGTCGTCAAACACGAGAGTCAGAGCCTGGGGGTACGTCTGGTAGCCCAGCAGCACCCGGTCCAGGTCGCGGATCCTCCGGGCCTCACGCAGCTGGTACCGCTCCCTGCAGAGATTGCAACTGTCAGTAACATCCAGTTATACTTATTTCTATTAAGGAAAAAAAACAACTCATTAACTAGTGCTTTAAACATGCATTTCCAATGTATACAGGGAGTGCAGAATTATTAGGCAAGTTGTATTTTTGAGGAATAATGTTATTATTGAACAACAACCATGTTCTCAATGAACCCAAAAAACTCATTAATATCAAAGCTGAATGTTTTTGGAAGTAGTTTTTAAGTTTGTTTTTAGTTTTAGCTATTTTAGGGGGATATCTGTGTGTGCAGGTGACTATTACTGTGCATAATTATTAGGCAACTTAACAAAAAACAAATATATACCCATTTCAATTATTTATTTTTACCAGTGAAACCAATATAACATCTCCACATTCACAAATATACATTTCTGACATTCAAAAACAAATCAGCGACCAATATAGCCACCTTTCTTTGCAAGGACACTCAAAAGCCTGCCATCCATGGCTTCTGTCAGTGTTTTGATCTGTTCACCATCAACATTGCGTGCAGCAGCAACCACAGCCTCCCAGACACTGTTCAGAGAGGTGTACTGTTTTCCCTCCTTGTAAATCTCACATTTGATGATGGACCACAGGTTCTCAATGGGGTTCAGATCAGGTGAACAAGGTGGCCATGTCATTAGTTTTTCTTCTTTTATACCCTTTCTTGCCAGCCACGCTGTGGAGTACTTGGACGCGTGTGATGGAGCATTGTCCTGCATGAAAATCATGTTTTTCTTGAAGGATGCAGACTTCTTCCTGTACCACTGCTTGAAGAAGGTGTCTTCCAGAAACTGGCAGTAGGACTGGGAGTTGAGCTTGACTCCATCCTCAACCCGAAAAGGCCCCACAAGCTCATCTTTGATGATACCAGCCCAAACCAGTACTCCACCTCCACCTTGCTGGCGTCTGAGTCGGACTGGAGCTGTCTGCCCTTTACCAATCCAGCCACGGGCCCATCCATCTGGCCCATCAAGACTCACTCTCATTTCATCAGTCCATAAAACCTTAGAAAAACCAGTCTTGAGATATTTCTTGGCCCAGTCTTGACGTTTCAGCTTGTGTGTCTTGTTCAGTGGTGGTCGTCTTTCAGCCTGTCTTACCTTGGCCATGTCTCTGAGTATTGCACACCTTGTGCTTTTGGGCACTCCAGTGATGTTGCAGCTCTGAAATATGGCCAAACTGGTGGCAAGTGGCATCTTGGCAGCTGCACGCTTGACTGTTCTCAGTTCATGGGCAGTTATTTGGCGCCTTGGTTTTTCCACACGCTTCTTGCGACCCTGTTGACTATTTTGAATGAAACGCTTGATTGTTCGATGATCACGCTTCAGAAGCTTTGCAATTTTGAGACTGCTGCATCCCTCTGCAAGATATCTCACTATTTTTGACTTTTCTGAGCCTGTCAAGTCCTTCTTTTGACCCATTTTGCCAAAGGAAAGGAAGTTGCCTAATAATTATGCACACCTGATATAAGGTGTTGATGTCATTAGACCACACCCCTTCACATTACAGAGATGTACATCACCTAATATGCTTAATTGGTAGTAGGCTTTCGAGCCTATACAGCTTGGAGTAAGACAACATGCATGAAGAGGATGATGTGGACAAAATACTCATTTGCCTAATAATTCTGCACTCCCTGTACTGAGCCTGGGAATAGTCTATTTTCACATCAAAGTAAACATGTGAGGTTACTGAAACTAAGAGGCTTCTATCCACGGTGTGGAGAACACAACAGGAATGTGATGCTGGTGGTGGACTTACAACTTAAAATGGAGCGTGCAGACTGTAAAACATATTTAAAAGATATGTGAGAATAAAGAGAACCAAAACAACAAAGGGCCAGTAAAATGTGGGATCGGGATCAGCAGGAACTGTCGGACTGAAACCTAAACAATCAAAAAGAGCCAGTATGTTACAGTTTCCTGTTCCTCTTGACAGTTTCTGAATTGATGCTTCTCCTCTTTGGCTTCATTGAGCACAGACTTGAGCTGTGTGTTTTCCTTCAGTATTTCAGACTAAGCTGTCTGCACAGTACAATCTCAGCTGGTCTCTGTCTCCTCTTCTTCCTCTTTTTCTGTTGCAGACGAGGACAAACAACGATTTTTTTTCTTGCGGCAAACTTGTGACTCAGACCAAGTTTAGGGGCGACACAGAACACAGAATTGATTTTAATTTTCTAATACCTGTTGGACTTTCCTCCCCACTTTAAGGTCGTTGTCGTGCATAATTCTGCTCTATCATAACACCCCTGTATACAGGCTGTTTGAAAAGGTTTTATTTCTTTGTTCTCACCTGGATGGAGGTTCTTTAGCGAAGTCTGGCAGTGGATAGCTGACATAGTCTTCATCCAGCAGGAACACATCGGTGCTGGTTAGGATCAGAGTCCTGGGCTGGAGAACTGGAGACCGGGCAGAGCCTAAATCAGAAGAGGAGGTGCCTGAGAGTGCAGAGCCTTGGCTGGGTGGACTGCTGGGGATCTGGACCTGGTGGAAAATAATCATAATCAAAATAGAGAAAACCAAGAAGCTCAGAAATTGAAAACAGGAATTATAAAACCAGAAAAACAAGACTGGATTTGATTCTTTATCTAGAACATCAGTTTTCAGCAACAGTCAAACAGCTTTAAGAGTTTATCACAATGTTACTGGAGGCCAAATTACTGTCATCCAAAATGCTCACAGTGTCATTATTACCACAGTAGCCCATTCACACATTTAGCAGATACAGAGGAGTGTGAACATTAACTGGAAGTCACGTTTCTATCGACATGAACATCCAACGTTGCTTCTCTTTTATAGATCCTTTTATATTCACAAGCTCATTGTGGCTGCAATTATGTGCACACTGAGTTAGCCTGAGAAGATCCTGCTTCCGCTCCTGTGTGCAACGTTTCTCTAAGAAGAAGTTCTTACCTGGAAGACCAGCAGGTACAGCAGGACGTTAAAGGAGCATGGGGAGGAGGACGCCACGCTTGCTGGAGTCTTCCTCTCTGCTACAATGAAGGTCAAATCTCCCATCTCCTCCTCACTGGGATAAATGAACTTCACCTTGCTGCTGTGGACCAGCTCGTAGTTCTGCATCTTACCTGCAGGGGGAGACATATTTACATTTGTTACGATGATCATTGCTTACTGGTGGTCTGTACAGATTTTATATTTGGTCAAAAATAATACATTACAAAAAAAAACACTTAAATAGATGTTTTTCAACATTCTTGAGTTCTTCATTTTGTACAATAAGGAGTAATCTTTACTGAATATATTGAACTATGATGTTATCTATGAAGCAACCAAGAATAAGTCCCTTCACAGTGTCATGATATATAAAAGTCTAAGAAGTCAGAGAAAATCAAGATCCATACAGAGAGGAAGTGCTGTCTGTTAAGAAGATGTGGGTTTTATACTTTAATATTATATATTCACTCTTACTAGGACAACAGATGGCACCGTTGCCCGAGTTACCCGTGCTTGTGTTGGTGAACTGCGAGTAGAAGTCCTGATCGGATGGCTCTGGAGGAGGAAGCTGCTGCTGCAGACTGAGAGCTGACATCAGCTCCTGCAGGAAAACGCTCGTGCCATAGCTGTCCCTGCTCAGACAGCACACCACATGATCTGCTGAGTGACCTACAGGAGGGAGAATCGATGGAAAGCTAAGAAAATCATACAGACATTATTTATTTATTTAAAAGCAATTCACTCTTAAAGGGGGCTCATCACATCTTTCCTTACTTTCTGTCATACAAATATACATACATAGATGGATGTGCATATTAAATATGGCCCAAAATGTAAAAGTTCAGGCTTCAAACTGCTTTTTCCCCCCACTATTTCCTCATCACTCTTTGAAAAAAAAGAAAATACTCAAGAATTTCCAAGTTAAATCGCAGTTCATTCCTGGAAACTCATAACACTTTTTTTTTTTTTCACAATTATTTAATTTTAATCTACCGGTAATAAATCCCCTATTTATAGGTGGAAAACCCATCACTATCATTTTCAAAGTTTGGGCGCCACTGACCAGCTGGCCCTAATCACTCTGCAGCAGGTTGACTATAGGAATGTGTCCCTACACATACAAAAACAGAACAAGCACTACTGACGCTCTCCCAGATGGTGGAGCTGATGTGCAGCTGCTGGATGTGTGACTCAGGTTTGCTTGTAACAAAGTGGGTGTTAATGTATTTTAGGCAGTTCTTTTTGTTTTAATAAATGGTATTATTTATTATTTTCCTTTAAAAAAAATTGCAGTTTCCTGTCTTTACGTGCACACACGCCTCTTGCCTTATCACCACAAATAAATTTCTATTTTATGAGAAAGTGCTGCGCGTTCAGTAAGAGGAGATAAATCTAATAGGACAGGCACACAGCTCACAGTACGAGTAAAAAAGCAAAGCTAATCTAGTTGAGTCCAAGAATAAAAATATAATGTTGGAATGTCATGAGAGAACAGGGGTAAAAGCACCCACCTACGACTCTGAAGTACTGATCAAACAGCCCAACGTTGACGGCAAGCAGATCAGAGAGTCTGATGGACATACAGCAGCACAGACATGTGTCTGGATCTCCACAGTCTGATATGTCCAACACTGACAGAAACAGACAGAAAGAAAAAAGGAATCGAGATTTAACAAAAATGATCTCAGGGACACCACTCAGAGACATATTTTATAACTCAAACAATTGCAAAAAGCGCAATAATTCAGAAAAGAAATTTCAGGAATGACTCGACACAATGATGGATAAACGTCCCGTTGACCGGGGACCAGTCACATGAGTAAATTTTACCTGAGTGATGACCCAATGTAGTGGCCGAATCCTCCAACAGGAAGTAGATTGAATCAGTGGAGAGTAGCAGACAGCAGGTGAGTTCAGTCTCAGGAGATTTGTAGAGAATCACAGACAGCCACAGCACCTGTCTCACCTCCTCCGCCTCAGACTGATATAAGTGATATATATATTTTAAAAATGATTCATAGAATATAGAATAAAGATTTAAGACCTGTCCTAAAGTTTATTTATCTAACACAGTCACTGCAAACAGTAGTTATTAGAGTTATTAGAAAATTACTGTGTTCTGATTTGAGCTCTGTTTACAAGCAAAGTGATCACTCAGAGTGATTTCTTGTAATGCACATGCTTCAAAAAAGGGTTTCTTACCTGTGCTATATATCTGTGGAAGTAGGTGAGCAGCTGCTGCTCTCCCAGTCCAGCCATGAGCTTCAGACCCGGTGACAGACCAGGAATGAGGTGGGGAGAGGGTTGGTTCTCCTCCATGTGAAGACGGGAAGAGTCCCAGCTGTGAAAGAAAAGGAAAAAACAAAAAGAAAAACATTTCAGTCCATAAATATCTGGACAATGACACAGCTCTTTGTGGTTTTCCTCTGTCAACCACATCAAGGTGTGGTTGAAATGCAGACTTTCCGCTTTAATACAATTTTATTACTCTAGGCTTGATGCTAATATTTAAAGGCTATACCTGCTGGAGCCATGTGACTGCTTGGTATTGGTACAACAGCACTGGTCTCTGGATCTATAACGACCTGAGGACACAACAACAGAGCTGTAATACTTGGAAAAGAAACCAGAAGAGGTCAAACAAAATGAAAAAAAATAGAGTCTGGTCTTCACCTTGTGAGAACTCACCTTGCTGTGAACAGAGCCTGGAGGGCCGGGGCAGGGCCACCACCTTCAGCCCCTCCAGAGCAGACCTTCGTTGGCTCAGCAACCCCAGAAAGGAGCTCTTGTTCTGGACCAGAGGAAAGCACACCAGCAGCCTGTGATCACCCAGCAGCAGCTCCACAGTGTGACTCCTCCTAGTGGACACAATACGATGATGGAAAAAAAGAGATTCACACAGATTTAAAGAAAGAAAATCAAGGAAAAAAATGTTTTGTTTATTGCTGTTTATTTTTATTTATAGTATTTATACAAAAGATTCAACTTAAAGAGTTTCAAATTAGGTTATGGAATAAATAAATAGTAGAGATTCATGATTTTAAATCTGGAGGAATCACACTAAGTTGAATATGATTAATTTGTAAAGCAATCTACTGATTAGACACGGCATAACCACAATTAATCATAATATAAAAACCATCAATGTAGCCATCATTTCAAATACAAAGATATTTTTTGTAGATAAGGTCAGAGTTGGCTTAAAGAAACTCTTTATTAAATAAATCATTGCTGTGTTGTGGTTTTATGACACTAAAAACAACACATTCCAGTTACATACATTTATACATTTATGTAAACGCTCCAACAGGCATAATGGTTAATAATAACAGCTTTTTCTTGTCCCTGAACTTCACATCATCTTTTTTTCCTCAGGTGCTGAAATATATTCAGATTTCTTTGCTTTGTTCTAATAATTTTATATAAACTAATGAAATTATCGATTTAGAACATAAACATACATGTCAGAGTTCAAGTCTAGAGTTACACCATCCACTCGCACCATCTTTACCTCTGGGGATGTTGTGGGTCTGAGCAGGATGTATTGCTGACTTTGTCCCCCACCTGAGCATCTCTCTCTCTGGGGTGAAGCACCACAGAGCCGAGGGCTACACGGACTAGCCTACAAAAGGAGGAGGAGAGATGACGAAGGCCAGCACTGGGCTTCTCTATTTCTGACAGCTCTCTGAAGTCCATCTTCAGCACCCACAGTTGTCGGTGGGTGAGGAAGAGCAGAGAGGGAAGGCTGGGCTCCTCAGATAAGATGTCTGAAAGGAGGAGATTAGTGTTGAGGGCAGATGACGAAGAGGAGGGCATGAAGAGGACGGGATAGCCTCCCTGCGCCCCTTGACTTTCCTCCAGCTCCCAGGAGTTGATGAGTGAGCGAGGAAGGAGTTGACAAGTGTTGGAGAGCTCTGGGTCAACCTGGAAGAAAGAAGGCATGTTCCTGTTTCTAAATATGACTTATGGTAAGTTAATAAAATAAACTCACAGCTCTATTTTTATCTTTAAAAATGCAATCAAAGAATCTGAAATGGATAAAATGCAATACAAATACAAATATTCAAAACCACTGACTGCATCTGAATATTAAACTGAGGCGGCTTATGTGTCGCTCTCTGACCTGAAGCAGCACCGTGAGCTCAGATCTAATATGCTGAAGCTCCTCAACCTCAGAGAAGATGTAGAACCAACGGGCTGGTTTTTCTTGCAGTCCAAAAGCAAGACAGGAGTCTGGGAGCTCAGCTTGGGAAGAGAGTGACAGCTGAGGGTACGGGAGCAGGAGGTCCACCTGGAGGCTGAACAGCACTTCCTCCAAAGGCAGAGTCAGATCTTGGTCTACAGACAGAAAAACAAAACACACATCTTAATATTTTACTCAATATTACAGCACTACACATCATGCATTTGCAGTGTTCTCTCAAAGGTTTAACACATAAAGATATGCCATATAATAAAAAAATAAAAATCCTTATATTTAAGAAGCCAAACCATCCAGTGTTTACAATTTGCAAATTAAACCTTGTGAGATTTTTTTTAATATCTTTCTCATCAGATCGGGTTGGAAACCAACAGTGACATCAAAATCTAGTTAGTCTCAGTTAATTTATAACAGAAGTGTTGTAGAAGTTAACTAGATTTCTTCTAAATCGAATTTGTGCTTCAGATGGAGATAAAAATGACAAAACAGCTTCCAAGTTTGCTCCAGTCTGCATGTAGACTGTGTGCTTACCCATGTTCTGATTGGCCCTTGTGAAATCATGTGATGAGCACAGCAGGCCCAACAGTTGGTCCGCAAGCACCAGGCATGCCACCTTCTGCTTCACCTCCTCCTCCTCCACCTGAACACAGTAGCACCACAGAACCCGGCGGACTTGGACCTCTTCCTGTTTCTCCTCACTCTGCTCCTCCTGATGGCCACCAGGCTCCTTTGCAGTAGGAGCAGGGAGCGACATGAAGGAGGGGCCGACCAGCTCCTCCACAGAATCATCCAGACTCATCTCAAAGTAGCCATCAGTGGACCCTAGACTGGAGTGATAAACACAGAATGAGCTAAAAGTCATCTTCAGGTCTTGTTTATAAGTTGATTATCTAAAATGATCTGTCTGTTGTTATAAATATGCATCCAAAGGATCATTTCTCTAATAACTTTTAAAAACAGCTGGAATATAACACTGATCTGATGAATTATAGAGGATTTCACACACAGTAAAGAAATTTTAGAATCTCAGAAACCCCTTGACTCTGCAGATTCAGTGGGAATCTCTGGAATCCTCAAATTCAGTAACAGAATATATCTGGTTTAAATACCTGGGGCTGCCCACTTCAGTGCCCTCTACATGAGACTGAACTTCTCTGGATTCAGAGCTCTTCTCTTCCTCCCTCTCCTGCTCCTTCTCTTCCCCCTCCTTCTTCAACTTCTGCTGCCTTAGGGTGGAGCTGAGATGCTGCGTAAGCTGGGTGATGAAGTCCTTGTTGGAGGAGGAAAGGGAAAGCAGGTGAGAAGGAAGCAGAGGACACCAGGCAGCACTGCACGAGGAGCAACTGGCCTCAACGGGTCTGGATGAGGAAGAGGAGCAGACACAACTGGAGGGGGGAGAGAGGAGAAACAGATGTGTTTTTATTGCTTTTGTTTAATATAAGATAAAAATGTCAGCTCATAAATACTGTTACCACAGCTTGGTTTAGCTCATCCTGCTTATGTGTTAACTGTGAGATAAATACAAGCTCACTGAAAATACTCTTATCACCAAAAAGAGGATGATGGTTACGCCCCTTACCCACAAGTCACGGGTCACAAACCTGTTTAATACTGTGCTGTTGCTGAAATATGAATTCAGGGAGCATATTTACAATCCCCAATTCCCAACGGCTTCAGGAGTGTGTTGGCAGGTCTATCTAAATGGCGAATGGACTGGTTCTACTCTCCTTGAGAACTCAAAGCACTTTAAAACCACATATCTCTAATCATATTTCAAGTAATTATCATCATAGTAAAAATGTAGGTAAGTGTGCTTTTTACGTTTTCTTATTGTATGTGTAATTAGCGTGGCATTTTGTCCACGGCTCTGATTGGAGGAGCCAGAGACACTCACCCTGGACTGAGCCAATAATGTCATCTCAAGCACTATACAAGTAAGACTGGAGGATAGCCTTATTTCCCCTCTCAGTTTATTATTTTAATCAGGCCTGACTGGTGAATGAATATATAGATGCACATTTTTGTTGGTTTGTTTTTTAATGTAAAGCTTTGCTTCTATCCCAACTCATTTACACAGGAACATCCAAATATGAACAGAAAACCAAGATTGGCAAGACTGCTGTCGTTGAATAGTGAGACTTTTACAAAGACTTATTCACTCACATTTCTGCTGTTGAATTATTGTCACTGAAACTCAATAACCTCCGTATATATTAGATGTTAAAAGCCAATTTTAATTTTAAATGTTATGGTAACAGCACTATTATCTGATACTGACCATACAGTAGCAGAAGTAGAAGTAGTAACAGTAGTAATGCTTGTAGAAGCCCCAGAGTGAGTGGGTTCAGACAAACTGACAACCGGCTGTTGCATCTGAAAACACAAAGACACACAACAATAAAGATCAGCTGACTCTAAACAAGATCTACCTCCACCTGAACACCTCACGTGCAGTCTTGTGCTTTCACCTGTCCAAAGTGATAATATCATAAGAATTTTACTGTGTTCCTTTGATGTGTTTGCATTCTTTAAAATTAGCAGCAACCCTCAAACATATCAGGAAGATTTTAAAGTAATACATGTAATTTAAGATCATTTATAATTAAGTAACCAATACTACCCCTCCCATCTAACCAAACACTTCCCCTTCTAACTAAAATCCTATTGGTGTGATGGTAACAGACCCCTCCCATTTCCGATGCTTGTGTGTGTTTAACCTGTGCAGAGTCAGCAGACGGGAGGTGTGTGTTGGTGCTAAAGCTTGCAGAGGGAGGTGTAGGATCCACAGGAGGGGGAACACTGGGGGGAACTGGGGCTTCTTCTCTGTTCGTCATATCTGAAACAGGACAGCAAACACATCAGCGATGCTGGGGGTGAAATCATTGGCAGGTGTGATACCCTTGGTTTGAGGGTATCACATCTTGGTTAAAAGATAAATCATTTAAATTTAAGTACATAAACTTCTAGTAACAAATGGAATTACGTTCCACAAAATAATAGCCATAAATAAGGATCAGCAAACATGCTTAAATGTTTAGTTTTAAAAGATTAGTGTCCACATCTTGTAAAAAGGTGGTTAATGAACAGGTGTCACGGGAACTACAGCAAAACATTAATGTCAGCAGTGGTATTATCAAGCTATAACCTCTGGGGCTGAAAAATGAAGCCAATCCAGAAACTGTAAAAACTGCAGTTTCTCTAACAGCCACATGAGGCTGGCTCCATAACTGAGTCAATCCTTATAGACTCCCATGTTATAATGGTCAAATTCTATTGAACTCCACCTCCTTCATAACCACTATATTATCTATCTATTGATCTATATCGATATCGATAGATATACACATATACACACATATGTATGCATGTATGCATATAATGTCCACCAGCTGTTTATTTGTCCCTTCAATGAAGATGATGCCTCCATTCCTGATGTAACATGGAAACAGATGATACCAGCAGTAATTCAGAGGTCTGGAATCAGGCTTTTTTTAATGGTTTTTGTTGTGAGATATAGCAAGATTTTATTTAAGAATTAAAAAGAGTGAAAATTAAGTGTTATGAGAGCTGTTAATTTCCAAGTCTGAGCTGGAGGAAAGGCTTTACAGTTTGGTTCAGAGAGACTTGTCTTTATTTAGAAAGCGTCTCCAAACCAGAGGACAGAAAGCTGTTAGAGCAGTTTATGAGCTTTACATTGTGTGCAGTTTCATCACTGTTCCACTTAGCCGCGTTTTATGTATGTGGCTAGAGACGCATGACTGACAGAAAAGTTCAGGATATCCTCAACAGAAATGAGCTTTACTGACTCATCCACTTATATCTGACTTAGCTTAAAGAGTAAAAAGTAGCGGAGACCCGGCATATTGTCAGCTGAGGTAAACAGCAGATGGACAGCCTACACTCACTACAGGTGAACTGCAGCCTGAGTTTTGAAGTGACTCAGGGGTAAAAACATAAAATACCAGAAAACATTTTTGCACACCCATGTCTTTTTATTATTCCTGATTTATTTAGTATGTGGTCCCTCGTTTATCACGGGAGTTACATTCTAAAAATAACCCGCGATAGGTGAAATCCGCAAAGTAGCCAAGTTTAATTTTTTTCAATTATTATAGATGTTTTAAGGCTGTAAAACCCCTCACTACACACTTTAAACACTTTTCTCAGACAGGCATCAACATTTTCACACTATTCTCTCTTGTTTAAAAACTCTCAAAGTTCAAACCTTCGTAGAAAAATAAGTCCAGTATTATAGAATGAAACCAAAAGCACCCGCAGGTGACGACGTTTCGTCAACATTGTTGTGTTTGTTGGGGAGAAAACTTACAAACATACAGTACAGCACTTCAGAGTCACACTGCTAGCGATCGAAGATTTGTGTAAATTTGACAAGCTGGACGCATCCTGTATTGACAGGAGACACGGCACGAGATTGATTGACAATGGTCTACAGCCAATCAGGACGGAGAACACAATGCGCTGTAAAAAAACAAACAAACAAACAAAAAAACAACATGCAAAATTGCACACAAAAAAGTCTGCGAAACAGCGAGGCCGCGAAAGGTGAACCGTGTTATAGCGAGGGACCACTGTACTTATATTCAATTATTTATTTATTTATTTTTTACACAAACGGTAGCAGCAGAAGGTTGACCGGCCGTGGCAATTATGAGGTACATTTTACATTTTATATTTTTTAACTCTTTACTGACTGAAGCATGTTTGTCCTATCACAGCCACCGTAGCTAGGATTATGCACTTTAATTAGGAGGGGCATTAAATCAGAATTCAGTTGACTGCAATCTGATATCTGCTAGTGATCTAGCAGTGAGATTTTACACACTGTAATAAAATGCAACAATTGCTTTTAGGCATGGATTCAACATCATATCTGCTTTGTAGGAAACTCAAGGATGCCGTAAAAAGAAATTTCTAAAACTCAACTCAAACGTATTCATTTCACAATAACTTAACTAGTTTGTTGATCAACGCCCAATTTATAAATGATTTAGAAGTAGTATTGAACCATCTGGCTGTTGTCCTTTATTAGAAACAAAAACAAACATCCCCTCCCTCAGCATGGCACAGCCTGATACATACATGATTACCTTTGCTGGGGCAGGCAGCCTGCTGGGCCGAAGAGGTAGAAGAGGAGGAGGATGTGACAGCAGCGGGAGGAGCGACAGAAGAGGGAGAGCAGGTGGATGGGAGAGGAGAGGAGGCCGGGAGAGGGGAGGGGGAGGAGGAGGAGAGGAGAGGAGGTACAGCAGCAGAAAGCCTGGTCTCCTCACTGATCTGACGGGAGGACAGAGAGGGGGGAAGCCTTCAGAGATCAGCAGTCATCTACATATCACATCACAACTCTACGACCAGCAGCTCCTTCAGCTGCAGAGCAACAAATGACCTATTTTTTTTTTTTTTTAAAGATCTAAAGACAATCTCTGATGATATATAAACAAAAAACATAAAAACCAAACTATCTGTAGCAGTCTGGTGCCACTGTATAACAGTGAAGTTAATGAGCTAAATCTGTGTGCCTATAGTTTAAACAACTGACAGGTTTTGTAGCTTTAACTCTTTCTTCTATAAAGAGTTTTAAGGGTTATTCCTATTAGGCTTCCAAGGGTTCAACAGTTAACAAACTACAGTGAATATTCTGTGTGCCTCTCTTTTTTTTGCTATTTTGTTCCTATAGACAGGCTTTGTAAATGTGAAGAGATATTAAAATATCTGGGTTCCCAGTCAATGACTTTTAAACATTGTCATTTAAACAGGAATCAGCTTAATATTTTTAAAATTTCTTAAGTGGTGTCAAGATACATGTATGAGGACTTAGGGCATATATCAAGTCATGCACACAGAGTCAGTTATGACCCTTTGCTAAGCCTACTGCATGTTTTAGAATTAGTGTTAGTAAAATACTCCGGACTCTATTATGGCTTTGTTTAAATGAGACGAGATGCATTATTATTATTATTACATGTATTTCATGAATAATAAACGAGCTGTAATTTGGCTAAAGTTTGGTCAGTGTTTGTAGCCTGTGTGAGAAACCTTTGAAGCTTTGCAGGCCGTTATGAGTAAAGACTACTTTGGAGGCTAAATATCCAAACAGCAACCCTAAGTCATTCAGAAAGTCCTTACCTGACCTGAATTTGTTAAACTTGTTACCTTCCTTCCTGTGATACATACATGTCCTGATGCACTACGCAAAAGCTGCTTAAACACAGATTTAGCTCATAAATCAGTTATGTTGCAGTGTGTTAGTTTTTATCTCCACACTGAACGATTTATTTATATTTGATGCATTTTGAATAATTCTGCTGCTGATGTGCAATATGTGTTCAATCAGAAAATGTTAGCATGAAGGTGGTGTCCAACTGCAATTCCTTATTTACCAAGAAAACTACACAGCGCCTTACACTGAATAATTAGCATTAATACCTAATAAAACCTCTGCTAAACTTTCAAGGCTTCAGCCGTTAGTAAATAATACGATGTCAGAAAAACTATGTTAGTTACATCTAACTGGTGGGTTTGTACACGTCATGATTATTGATTGAGCTACAATCAGGTTAAAGTTATGAAACAACTACAGCAGGTTTCGGGGTTAATTTATCTAAAAGATAGGATGACACAGTTCAACTAACAAAGGCACAGTCTGACTTCAATTTCAATTTTTTTTTATTTATACAGCACCAAATCACAACAGCAGTCGCCTCAAGGCGCTTTGTATTGTAAGGCAGACCCTACAATAATAACTTCAAGAATCTGTCACATATGACTGACATCAGTGCACAACATCAGTTTGGTTCCTCTCACAGTGTTCAAGTACACCAATCAGCCATACATTAAACCCACAGGTAAAGATAATTACCTTGTTACAATGAAATTCTGAGTCATTCATAACAATCAGAGATACACTCAAATGTTGTTGCAGTCCAGGCACGACCCCCTAAGGTAAAGTGACCGCCCCGTCAAAGGGAAGGGGAAGAGCAAGCCTGACTCACAGGTCCCAACCCCTCAATGCATCGGACCCAAAGGATCTGCTGCCAGACACTACAGGACAAACCCAGAGGTCCCATATACAGACAGAACAACAAGTGTCACAATAACCTCGTAATGATGAGGGAAATGTCAGTAATGCCCATGTGATGATATTACTTTTTCCCATGATTTATACAGTTATGTAAAATACTAATAAACACAAAATCAATAAAAATACAGATATTACTTCTCAGAATTGTTTTGGGGGCGTGGGAGGGACCTACATGATTATAAGCAGGTAGTTTTAATGTTGTGGCTGATCAGTGTGCAACTGCTTTCAGCTTTCTAACATAGATTTGTTCATTGTTTTAGACTCAATAATTTTAGACAATAATAATATGTACTGTGAAAATTTTATCATGTTTCACCACAAACTTACATGAATGCTGCTAGTTTAACTACACAAACTGACACTAAGCCCTTCGGTGGGCCTTAGGGTGACAGAGTCTACCTTCTTGTCGTTGCCGCTCATGCGATCTTTGGCTTCTTTGGCTTTCTGAATGGCTTTCAACACTTCCACAGTGTCCAGCTCCTTTTCCGTCGTCGCATTACAGTCCAGGCAAACCTAAAAACATAGAAAGAAATAAAGGATTAACACAAAGATAAAAACGTGGAGAACAGAAAGACAAGCACTGTGGTGAAGTGGATGATGCAAGTGTCCTTTCTGACTGTAAGAGCAGTCAGAAAGGACTGGAGAAAAAAAAGTTGTGTTTGCCGAAACAGTAATAGCATAGGAGGAATAATATTGTGTGGTAGGTTTTGGTTGCACACCTCTGCTGCACGATCCCCAAACTGGGCCAGGACTTTGGTTCTGTAGTCTGGGATGATGCATATGGGGTTACTGGACAGGTTGAGTTTCTCCAGACAGGGCAGAGAGCCGATGTTCCTGATTTCCTCCAACTAGAAAAATACAAACACACGGTGAAAACATGACGCTGCAAACCTCAGCCAAGGCTGCACACCCCACCTGAATCAAAATCTTTGGTCCAGACAGAACTTCGTTTATGATGTTTTTGGGGGTTTTTTAATATTAAGAGGACGTCTTTCAGTTTTTATTATTTCTACGTTACATTAATTCCTGGATCTAGTTCCAGAACTTTTAATCCTCTTAGTTGAACCCATATCCAGCTCTGGTAAAATGATCTATCCGCAAATCTATCCATTAATATTTCTATACACTGAAGCATGAAATAGTATTTTATAATTTATAAGTAATGTTGCTAAGAAAAGGGTGAAACAGTGGAATCATATAAAATCTTTGGAGGCGTTTACAAACCAAGGTGTTAACGAACTCTTGTAAATATCAAGATTTTTTATTTATTTATTTTTTAAAGCTATGATCAGACTTATTGTTCGGAAGTACAGCAGGTTTATACTTCTTAAGGCAATTCTTCAAGAAAAGGATACCAACTGAGAAGGAAGAAGCCCTATATATTATGTAAAGTAGAATAAAATGTCAGGTTTAATCATTTCAATACTCGTTTACATCTTTTATATACATGTTTTTTGTTTTCTCTAGTTTTTTAATACAATTTTTACACAGCAATGTTAAAAAAAAAAACTGAGGAGGAAATGTTAGATATGCCGTCTTGCAACAAACCATGAAAAGAGAAATGTTTTTGTATTCTCCCACATGGCCATCAGGGTGTCCTTGGTGTACTTACCTGTGCCAGTTGGTTGTGGCTTAAGTCCAGGCTGACCAGAGAATAGAGCTTGGTGAGACCGGTCAGTCGGTCCAGCTGGTTGCCAGCCAGGTTCAAGGTTTTGATGTTCCCCAGACGAGTGTGAGCTGCTTCCAGAACCCGGAGGTTGTTATAGGACAGATCCACGTGGACCAGATTGTACAGGTGCTGTGAACACAAGGTGGTCATTTTTGTTTACACATTTTTTTAAAATAACACACATTTAACACCACTACATTGCTGCAGTGACATTTAAGACTATAGAAATTGTCCAATCATCCTGAAAATAACAACGTTGTTCATTTTATCAACTATAAAAATATTTTTGGATGTTTCAAGAATTATGCAGACGGTCATATGAGGCATGACCTGTCCTCATTCTTCATTCTGTCACATACCTGGAGGTTTTCCACTGAGGACAGCTGGTTGTAGCTCAGATCCAGAAACTCCACCTTAGGCATCAGTTTCTACAAGAGAAATAAACTCAGTGTGGGGATACGGGGCTCTGGCTGTGAGCACAGAAGCATCACAGAGCTGCTGCTTAAACCTTCTGTTTGCAAGTGACAGCTAATAAGCAGAAAGTTGGTTTGAAAGGAACGGCATTAAAAAACTGGGAAAAACTTCCCCATTACAAAATAAACAAGGATTGTTTTAAATAATGAAAAAATATGATGGTGAAATAAGCATGATATGTCCCCTTTAATAATTTACACGCAAAACCGAGGAATATACAATCTTCCCATTGAACCTTTTGTGATTTCCTGTCTCTTTGGGGCTAAAAGAGGCCACCCGAACACATCAGATATCAATGGAAAGCCCAAGATGTTCTCTATTTAATACGTCATGTCCATTACGGGGGACGTAAATGAATAGGCTGATTCTCAGGAGCTGTAACTGCAACAGCTTGTTTCTGTGACTGAAAATAACAGAGGAGAGCTGTGAAAAAAAAAAATCATCATTATGTAGTTTGGTGTTAGGTTTTGTCCATCAGTGTGTTACGATATCTGGGTGGAAATTTTCTGTTTGTTTTTTAAAAAACTATTTTTTCTTACAGCAGAAATCTCACATTATTATGTTGTTTAATTAAACAGACAAAAACTTACAATGTGTATCATCTGGTAATGTTATTATGTAACATTTTATCTGTTATGTGGTGTATTTTTCCATTATTTCACTGTGAGGAAAACAAACAAAAACTGCTTTTAAACATAATTACTGACTGAACTCTGGGTGAAGCTGCTGATGTTGCAGGTTTTGGCGGGTGTGTGTCTCACCACTGAGCTGTCGATGCTACTGATGCAGTTGTGACTCATGTCCAGCGTGGTGAGATTTCTCCACACGGGGATGACAGCGGTGACCGGACACCCAGACTCCACCCCCTCAGGCTCCCACTGCGAGAACTCACTCGCCTCTGGGACGAGGACAGACTGAGGCGTCACATAAATGAAACACGTCAGTATCAGTATAGTGCAACACACAACTGTAATACTGTTCATGTACTGTATTTGATCTAAAATGTACCATCATAGATTCGGTGGAGCGATGGATGCTCATCGTCACCAAGCTCGACCTCAGAGAGGACAAACCAAGAATCTGCTGAGAGCTGCACTCGGTGATCTGAAGACAGACACAGCTTTTAACATTGTTAAAAGCTGAAGGACTTATCTTACCACTGATCATTTACATTTGGATAAACTTCAAAGAGTGATAAGGGATACTGCGTCAGCATCTCCTATTCTTTTTTCTGTTTGAACTCTGAAGTGAAATTCAGATTAAAATAAAATTATTCAGATCAACAGCTGAGCTTTTTTTCCACAGTGGACACAAAGAAACAAATAAACAAGTTATTATTTTGTTTGTTATCTTTTTATGAGTTTTTATCTTCCAAGTAAAAAAGTACAATTTAGTTCGACATCAAATGACTCTAATAACAGGTATTTATAGGCATCAGCTCCACTCATAGGCAGCCGTAGGCTCTGCCAGCCTCGTCTTCATTAACTGGAGTCCCCGTACTGGACCTCACAATAATGTTTCTGCTGCTGGTGCCTTTGGAATCAATTTAACAAAATTCCCAAAATTCCCTATGGCTTGTTGTGAGATAGAGTCTATCCAAGAAGTGTATGCTTCAATTTTAGTGAATAAAATTCAAGTTTTATTCATCTGTTGCTTACAGTGTCTGTGAATGGCGGAGACGGAGATTTGTGGAAAAAGCCATCCGGTCTCTTGACATAAACTTCCCTCAGCCACTCGCTCATTTTCTCTTCGTCCATCCAGCCCTCTGAGTTAGCTTTGACGATGACGCCGGCCGGAAACTTTTCTTTTGGCAAAGTCTTCCTCTTGAAAATGACCATGGGTGGTAGTTTCTGGCCATTAGCTTGGCAGCCCAGACCTACAGTGAAGGATGACTTCTCGTTCCCTGTGGTGTGTATAGATACCGTACTGGTCCCTGTTTTCTCGACAGTACGGTTCACGGGGATGTCAAAGGTGAGGGGGACCTCGTCCATGTTAGTGATGTGTTCTGGCCGGATCTTCTTTTCAGTGATCTTATTCTGGCAGTACGTGCGGAAAATGGCCAACTTTTCTTTGTAATCGTTTGGCAGTTGCTGTGAGACAGTAGTTCTTGTGCGGATTGAGAGATTATGCCTTTTCATAAAACGGAAGCACCAAGAATGTCCCCCTCGAAAGTCGTTGATCTGCATGTCACGTGCTACCGCTGTTGCCTTGAGTCGAATAGAGACTGTAGAGACACTTCTACCTGCTGTTCTCTGTTCAATAACCCACTGTTCAATTTTGTCCTCTAACTGCGGCCATCGTGCCTTGTTCCCTCGGAAACTCCTTTTGGTCTTCTTTACTTGTTTTAGGTCATCTTTTTGCTTCCTCCACTTGCGCACCATGGACTCATTAATGCCGAATTGTCTGGCAGCTGCTCTATTTCCATTCTCTTCTGCATAACTAATTGCTCGAAGTTTAAAATCAGCTTCGTAAGCGTGTCTCTTCGCGGGTGCCATTTTGGAGTCGTTATACACACACAACACGGTAATGTTGTGTTGAAGCACAGTATGTATTACTCCGTGAGGCTCCTGGCAATGGTAACCGTAATGCTCCAAAAAGTGGCACTAAAAATCTTTTTTTGACAGATTTTTGAGCATAGTGTGCCACATAAAACCGGTTCGAGGTCAGTAAGCACAAACCAAAATTCATACATAAGGCGTACCAGATTATAAGGCGCACTGTCAATTTTTGTGAAGATTTAAGGATTTTACGTGCGCCTTATAGTGCGGTAAATACGGTACATAAAAACAGACAAAACATATTTCATGGACAGAGAGACAGTTACCTCTATTTGCAGCAGGGATTTGAAAACAGACAGGTCAAAGGGGAGACTCGCCTCCTGAATATTACTGGTTCCTACTGGACCTCTGGTACCAGAAATCTGAGAAACAAAGACAAAAACCAGTGAGAGCCTTCACCACCTCTGATGCTCAGAGGGAAACGACATGACAGGGATTTCTGGTGTATAAGTGGTGTATAACCTTGAGGTATCGCAGCCTGCAGGTGAAGTCGAGGATGTGTCCCAGGTCTGTTTTGGCATCGCCATTGCAGCAGGTTGGTTTGGCCATCCGCAGTTGCTGGGAGACGGAGAAGAGCTGCAGAGGACGGAGAGAAAACACCTCGCCGGCCTGCAGCAGCTGCTCACCTACAGACAGACAGTGTGACACTGCTCACTGTACAAACCAGGTGTGTCAAATTCATCTTTTCATTCTTTTCATTTTAAAACAAACAATAACAAAAAAGAGCTCCACAATTACTTAAATGTATAATAAACAACATGAACCATCTTTTTAAACATTTAGAAAAAAATCTTATATATTATCTTATTTTGCTTGAGTATACAGTTATTACATGTATATTACAATTTTAGAGTATTATGGAGCTACACACAGTTGTACTTTACTCTTTACTACGTATTGAAATCTAGAAATCGTTTTAACTTTCGATAAATGCTGAGTGGAATCCTGCAGTGGCATCCTCACACAGGAGTCAATATTTATGATTCAAACATTTTCAATAAAAAAAAATAGAATTATGAATGAGGTCAATACAATTTTCACACACTGCAAATACACTGTCTGCCTATTTGGACCCTAACATGTCACATGTAAGACACCCTTGGTCTACACACTTGTTATTTTCTTTGCAGGAAGCTTCAAACGGTTATTTACAAATCAGATGTTAACAAGACCTCTAAAGCAGGTCCACTGTGTCTGCTATCCTACCTTTATGGAACAACTCCTCTGCCAGTGCTGCAGTGATGCCATTGATTTCCTGGAAGAGCAAAACAAATTATATTAACTTTAAAATAACTAACAGTTGTCATTACTTGAACATGGAGCCATCACCTACAAATTAACTGAATTAACAACATTAGGTCGTGTTTGGACGATGACACAATAAGAAACACCTGAGATAAGATTTTATATAATCGTCGCTATTTTCATTAGTCTGTTACCAGACATAGTAGTTGTTTATTCTAATTGTTAACACTGTCACTGATGCACAGTGCTGGTAAATTGTTGCACTGTAAATGTTAGCCACCATCTGCCACCAGATGGAGCATTTTTGTTGACAAATACCTTAAATCTGTTAATCTAGGCCCGATCTTTTTGTTAACACTTTCATTGTTAGCTCTTTTTAAGGGGAAAGAATGAGATTACGGATACAAGCGGTGGAAACAGGCTTTCTCCGAAGGGTGGCTCGGCTCTTTTTTAGCATAGGGTGAGGAGTCCAGTCATTTGGGAAGGGCTCAGAGTAGAGCTGCTACTCCTCAGGTTCTCTAACATCTGTTAGACGTCGTCTGTGAGTAACAGCAAATAGAAAATATTTCTACGCCCATTTTACATTCAAGCTTTTTATTATATTACATTTAGATTCTGAATTACTGAATCACTTTTAATCACCTTTCAACGTTTTTCAGTTTCTTAAAAGTCCGTCTTTATTGTAACTTCTCCCCTACCATCCTTGTATTTTACTAATATTTCTTTAATTCTGTTTCTTCTACTGTAAATTGACTTGATACTAATGTTGACACAGATGCAGATCATAGGTCACACTCTATATTGATTCCTGATCTATTTTCTATGTGGGGAAAAAAAGGTCTTTGAAGTTTCTGAGTCTGAACACAAAGTGAAACGCTTGCATGTGACTGAGGTATGCAAAAACTCCACTGATATGAGTTTTACGTCACTGTTAAACAATGCAAAATGACAGAAAGATACACCAGCAATGATCTATAAACAAAAAAAGCTTGGAGCCATGCAAATGCAACCGGTTTATGATTCCCATCACTATGGCTGATCATCATTTCTTTACTGATGCTTTCACAAAAGTTTTTTTAAAAACTTCAAATAACATTAACACAAATCAACCTGCAACCATGTTTTAAAAAAGTTTGCCTGCAGACACCTGGATCTGTCAGCTGTCTTCCTTTCAAACACATTACACTTTGATGTAACCGAACATTAAACAGAAGATACAGATTCCCACTATCATTCCAAACAAAGTTATCCGCTACAGTCACATGCTGTTCACTTCAAGTCACATGAGAGGTTTTCCTGTGTGTGCTTTGCCGTGCAGGCTTCTCAAACAGTGGCCTCTTTTTGTTAATCCATTATCGCCATAATGTGATCACTGTCTCTGTCATCACAAAGCCTCAAACCACTGTGTGTGTTATACAAGACTGATCTATCAAAGAAAATTAAGTCACAGAAATTATATAATACAAAGAAACAGAATATAATAGTTATTCTTGATACATGGATTCAGTTTTATCAACTGTTCAGCCCAGCTCACTTACAGAGACCCCAGTGGTTTCTTTCAATGGGCAACTGGGCCATTCGTGTAGCATTGAGATTTTATCTACATCTAAATTTGTTGCATGATGAACTCGTGTGAAACTGTGACAAACCTAACAAAACCATCAGCTCTCTGCCTCCTGATGTTAACCTGTATAATCAGTCAGCTCAGTATGATGAGAAATGAGCCACAGAGTGAGAAATCCATGATCAGTTTTTTTTAGATGTTTTCACTCTTGGCTAAATTAAGGGCTTTGTTTTG
This sequence comes from Diplotaxodon limnothrissa, assembly GCF_057381915.1. Taxonomy (NCBI): domain Eukaryota; kingdom Metazoa; phylum Chordata; class Actinopteri; order Cichliformes; family Cichlidae; genus Diplotaxodon; species Diplotaxodon limnothrissa. The sequence continues at coordinate 30,425,351 of NC_140600.1, forward strand.
CTGAACTCTGTATAAGGCTAATATAAAACAGGCTAGCTATCAAATCTAACAAGGTGACAGTGAACTTTGGGATTAGTTTTCAACCAAGCCTAGACGTTGAGAAAAGACCAGTTAAAGATGGTTATTCAGTATTGTTTGCTGGGATGACGCTGTGGGATTAGAACATTACCGAGGGTAATGTCTTCATCCGTAAGAAGGCTGTAAAACTGACAGTGACTCAGAGCTCGGGATGAAAGTTGCAGCCAAACTCATGACGTGATCAATTCTTACAAACACAGCATTCATTGTGCAAAACACTGTGACACGTACAAACATGATGTATTTTTTAGACTTTATCAGCACGTTTTGCAGCCCTTAAATGGAAGAATAGTCCACTTCACCATGACTTTCCTTCATAAAAGCTACTAAATAATTTCTTTGTATTATTTAGGAGAGTCCAATAAAATACACTCAGTTCAAGTTCATCAAAAGGGCTCAGTATTTTTTATTTGAAACATTGTCTGTAATTTATTGCGATTGAGGTTAAATTGTTAATAATGTTTTAAACTTTATATATATTTTATACATGATTTACATCCTCACATACTGTTATTATGAGTCTTTTTTAAATACGATGTTGTAGATTGTTTAATCAGGCCTATAACTGATGGATGGTGTCTTGTGTTTACTGTGATGAACTGCTTTGACGTTAATCTTAAATGAAGAGACTTTTTCTCAGGAGTGGGTGCCATGTGTTTGGGCTTATGTCACTTCAGGATAGTGTTTTGAAACCTGTTTCTATAATGTTATACTGAAGCTTATACGTACCGATAGCTGTAATTGTGCTGATTGTTCGAAGGGAATGCTTTTACATTCAAGAGAGATAAAAAACTGTTTTACTGTGGTATTATACTGTAATTCTTTGGCTCTATAAATTTGAAATTCTCAAAATCAGGAGCATATTTGAGAGATGAACTGATGTAAATATGTTATGGTTAAAAATAAAAATGAGATATTACTGCTACTGCTTGTAGATTCTCTGTTTAAGAAAAAAACTCTAAGCTGGAAAACTTAAGTGCAAAACATTTAACACAAAATAAGGTCAATTAATCAAGACAGCAGGACAAAACTAAATAGTTCAATAGTTCAGTCTTGCTGTGTCAACAGTTAACGTTTTGTTTCAACACGAAGTCGTATGTTGAAATAGGAAGAAAAAAAGTGTTTGACTGGTTTTGTCTGAAGAACCTGACTAGTCTGCACAAAGTCTTTATCTCAAAAGTGTCTAACAGATTTAATCTAGATCTAGATCTTATCAACCAGCATGACTCTCTGACCTTGTTTTCTTTGCTGTAGTGAAGACCTAACAGACCTCCACTCCAAACTGAGGTTATTCTAAATCATGAACTGCACACTTGTTTATAGGTTGTACTCACATAGAGATGAAAATGTAGGAAGTTGGTGAGCGGTGTGGGCGTGGCTTGAGGAAACTGCTGGAGAAGAGTCTGCAGGTAGAGCTCCAGCTCCTTCTGCCGCCGCTCCACCAGACTCTTTGAGTTCTTTCCCAAGATCTTCTTAGGAGGAAGCAGTCGTCTATCAACCTTTTTCTCTGCCGTAAGCTTAAGCGGAAACAAACATCAGGAGTAAAACCAGGTTTGATTTTCATAATAAAACAATCCTGCAGCCAAGAAACAAATGTTTCCTAGGTGCAGAGAGCATAAAAAGTTGTAGCTATTCTCCATTTTATATCATTGTAATTTGATAAGACTTATCAGAATGCCATTCAAACAAGAGAGAAATTGGCATAAAAAAATTTGAGGAAATTGTTAGAGATATTTTTATGAACACAATTTATAGACAGTAAATTGTCCTATTAAAAGGAGAGAGAAAAAACTACAACAAGTGCTAAAGGTAGTTAGCATTGTTGTCTCACAGCAAGAAGAGCCTGGAATCTAATCCACCATCAGGGGTTAGGTTAACTGGTGATTCTAAATTGCTCATAAGTGTGAATGTGTCCATCTCTCTGTGTTAGCCCTGTGACTGTAGTTTACTAGAGAATTCAGACTAAAAAACTGAACTGTTGATGGTGGCATAAGGCTGCTCACTGGCCCACTTTATTACCTTCTCATGGAGGTCGTAGAAATCACTATAGCGGTGCTTCACAGTCCACCTGTGCTGTCCATCCGTCACATCAATGATGTAGACCTGAAACATCAGAGAAGCATATATTAAAATCTGTGACCCAGCAGAGGATTCCTGCATATAAAAATTTTTAATCTCCACCAAAGAGGTTTGGAATTTCTGCCAAAGGAAAATCACCAAGACTATAATAAAATATTCTTGACCAATTACATTTTAAGTGGGTTTAAATTCATGAAATCGTTAAAACATTTTACCAAATAACAGAAAATTCACAGCACACTTATACGTGTTTGCTTGTTTCCAGGATCAGATGAACCCAAATGTTTCCTGAAGGAAGAACTTCAACGTACAGCTGTTGTATTTAAAATGCAGTCAGGGTGGCTATGTGGTGACTCACTAGACAAAAATGCCAGAAATCGTCAAATGTATCACACCTAAAATAAATAAAAATGTATTGAACTAGGGGGACAGTTGACACTTAATTCAAGCATTCAGGCTCTTTGTGGATTAAAAGCATCTCTTCAATTCAGAAAAACATGGCAAAAAAATATTATGTGAACAAATCACTCTCCCATATTAAGCTCCATTCAGATGAAAACGTGTGGTGACATTACTTGTTTTTAAAGCTGAGTGACCTATATTAATAATCAATTCAAAATCTGATGTTTTTTCTCTGTCCTGCTGTCTTGAGAAAGGATTTAACTTACAAGAGGCAACAGGAGCAAATCGGGTTATCAGCCACATTAAATAGCACAGAGTGTTACAACACACAGCACACTGTCATACAAGAAAGGAACAGAAAATGACTGAATCCGTAAAAGACTATCAGATTTACACATTCAAGAGGAAACACTGTAACCCAACCGAAACCGTGTGTGAAAATTAAGGCAGCAGTTAGCAGTTAGCCTGTGAGCTGCTCTTTCGGCTGCTTTTACCATGCTCTGAAGAATAAAGACATAAAGCCCGAATCCATCTCCATGTTAAGTCCAGTACAACACACCCACTGTCTGGGGAACTCAGAAATATTACTCGCTGTTTTTCCGATAGACCTGGAAGCCGGGAGAGCTACAAGCTAAGCTAACTGGTATTAAGCTAAAAAGAGCGGAGCGGAGCTTACAGTGTAGTTTTCCACCAACTCTGAGCCGACAACAGATACTTTTCTCTCCGAAACCTCCTCCGTAAACGGGACAGGCTCCATGCTGTGATCAACGAGAGCAGATTATCTATTACTGAGGAAAACGGTTGCTAAAGATGCATAGCGTTCCTTTTCAGTCAGCCGCCTCCTGCCGCCATGTTTGTTATGATGCTGAACGAAGCAGGTGACTGGCTGACAAAAAAAACTTTATTTAAAAGTTGTTTAGTTACAGTCACCTTTAAAAAAAAGTTTGCTTTTTTCTTTTCTTGATTCTTGAAAATAAATAAATAAATAAATAAATGATGTTATATTAAAATATGGAGATGAGCATGTGTCATTACTATAGCCACGCCTTGTTTGGTGAACTGATCACCCCGATTCGTGTTTCAGCTGCTCCCTTCAGGTTTCCCCACAGCGAATTATTTGACACACCCTATCCCCATCACCCTCCTCTGCCACACCAGCCGTCGGCATGGGCTCCTTCACATGAATCTCCTCTGTAGTCTTTCTGTTTTCCACATGCCTGCAGCTCCATCTTCAACATCCTTTGTCCAGTATATTCACTATCCCTCCTCTGCACATAATCTCAGCCTCGTCTCTCTAACTTTATCTCCAAACTGCTCAACCTGAGCTGTCCCTCTGTGGTACTCATTTCTAATCCTGTCCATTCTAGTCACTCTAACCTAACCTAGCTTAAACAGCTCGTCCCCACGTATTCATGGTATGGCTCAGCAGCTTTATCCCTGTGTAGTTTATACGGCTCTGGGGTGTGTTAAACAATCTTGTTTAAAAAAAGTCTGCTACACTCTCTGCTACACATCTCCATTTATTTTCTTGGATGGGTTACATTAAAGCTACAGCTTACATTAAAGATAAGCCTAATTTCCTTAGTTGGTTTTAAGCCACTCCATTTAACGGTCACAAGGGGTCACTGTGCTGTAGCATATTTGCAGGCTTGATGTGGTCCTCCATTGTGTTTGATTTGTTGACTAAAATTGAATTAAATACACATATTTTGAACTGGAGAGCCTGTGGTGAAAAAATGAATGAAAAAGGAATTCAACTCTAAAGGGCTCCTTATTTTTTTCAGTCAACACTAAAGATGAAATCCATCCTTTCTTCTTCTGATTAGATGACAAATCTAAAACGTCACTTAGCAGCCCTTTCACAGGTTGGCATGCTCACAATGACAGTAATCTTTACCTTGCTTACCTTCTTCATTTTCTAGGAAGACAGGCCATCATTTCCGGAACAGCATTTTAACACAATCTGTTATTAATTATTTGCACAAATATTCCCAAGATGTGGAATATATACAATACACAAGTGTTCATTCAGCAGTGCTGGCAATTACACTGTTACATGATCTGTTTAAGACAATTAACAGAAGAAGGACATACACACACTCAAAGACACCAAAAGTAACAATAACCAGGAAAACTAATTTAAAAACAAAAAACATACAGTTTTGAAGTTTTGTTTTGTTTTTGAGCAAGACTTCAGATAAGGATATGTATATTTTTTATTCTTACTAGACATTTCACTAAATTTAAATAAAGGCCTAAACTGCTGTACTAGAAACACACTGGTAGAGGGAGTACACGTTGTACGCTCCGTTTGCACGTGTATTTGCACCCGTTACTTTTGCTTGTGTTTGAACATGTTGGACCAGATGATGGCGCTGGATATCAAATTATTACCAAGGTTCTTGCAGTTCGAACAGTATATCCTGTGTTTAAAAAGTGTTTTAAAATGTCTCTTCAACCCTATCCTGCAGTAGTTGTTGACATATTACGATAAAATAACAGATTTCAACCTCAACCTCATGTTGACGCTAAATATTTTAAAAAGGTGAGTTGATCGAAAAAAGCAAGTAAAAGTCTGTGCAGAATTTGAAGAAAAAGAAGACGAATGCCTTTTCATTGTAACTATACACACGTACAAAGAGATACAGAGCATCTCCTACTCAGTGCATTTTATTTTAATCTAGTCAAAGCCTTTAAAGTTAAGCAGGGGTTTATGGCATAACTTTATCTACTTTAGAAGTGCAGAGCAAAGCAACACTTGGAGTATATGACCACCTTAAAAGTTGTTATTTAACCTCTTCAAAGCTGTCAATCTAAACCAGGCTGTCTAACTAGCTTGCATAGATTATCCTTAATTATTTTGAATAAGTTACCCATTTACAAGACTGATAATGAGTACCTTGGAGCATGTTAAGAAAAACAAGCCTGTTCCTCAGTTTTTCCACAATCATTTTCAGATCCCAGGAAAAGAAAGGACAGACAAGTTCTACCCTAGATCTAGAATTAAATAATAAATGAACTTTATTGAAAATTTGTGGGAATTAATGAAACCCAGTTGGCCCAGTCGGCCCCAAGTTTGACACCTCTGGTTTGAACCGAAGTGGTGAGACTGGTGTGCTCTCTTCGAGGAAGCCATTTTAGAGCACAAATGAATACGTACAAAGTTATTCGCTACCATTAATTACAGTGGTTTATATAGAAAACTGCTGTCCTCGGACGGATCTTTCGGTAATGCTGTGATACTCTGAACTGTTGTGGGCATGGTCCATGTACAAGGCCGTAAATAACGGCTGTCAGACTGCTACGGTGACTACTCCAGTCCGCTCCGATTGTTGTTGCTGTACGTGACCACTGTCTTTCCATGGGGAGGGGGCGGGGGAGAAGGAACAGCAGCAGCTGGGCATCAGATTTCAACTGCCAAAACTAAGGCGGACTGAACCATCACTCGGCGGGGAGGATGCTTTCTGTGTGTCACACCACATCTTTTTAACATAGCTACAGTAGCTTCATATCGGTATTTAGGTACTTTACATTGAGGTTTAGAATAAATGACCGACAACATATGTCATATTACAATGTTTCAAATGGGAAACGGAGACGCGTGAAATGACATCTCCCCCGCCTCCTTCTACGCAAATGAAATCTTCCAGCTCCTTATAACAACACCGAGAAGACGGCAGCTCCACAGTCAGTGATGGTAAGCGCTCAGTTTGATGTTGCTACAGACTTAACTCAGAGAAAAAACACCTTAAAATCAGCGAGACGACTCTCAAAACTATTACCCCGCTCACTTCAGTTCACTAATCAGAGCTGCAAGGAGCTGATTTCACTTTCAGAAAGGGGTGAAAAAAAGAGACATTAGAGAGACAGAGAAGGGCGTTACAGAGAGCCAAGCGAGCAGACAAGCTGCTGCTGCAAGGGGAGGCAGAGGAGGCTATGCACCAGCCGAAGCCAGAGGTCAAGAAAAAAAGTGAAAAAATAGTCAAAAGGTAGACTAGGGTCATTTGTGATCTGAGCCACACATCGAGAAACGATCCTCGCATTGTTGTTGTTGAGTGAGCAACCGAGTGAGGAGGAGGATGTGAAGGTGGTGTAGCTGAGAGGCGACATCAAGAAAGGAAACAAGGAAATGCTCTCAGAGAAGATGTGCAGGAGTATCTGCGAACACCCCAAGCTGCTGCAGGACGGGAACGAGGCTCTGCAGAGGGACGGCCGCAAGAAGCACGGCTGGTCCAAGAGCTGCAGGGGGCGCCTGCAGGGGCGGAGGATGAGCAGAGGAGGGTGGCCGAAAGGGCGCAACCACCACCACTATCAACATCACCACCACCATCATCATCCCCGACACCACCAGAAGCCGGCGCTGTCCCTTCGTCCCGTCAACGTGAAGGGGAAGAGGGTGAGGGGGATGCAGGCCCCCAAGAACACCAACCAGTTTTTGATGCATGAGAAGTACGAGATGCTGCACATGCGCTGTGACTCAGTGGGGAGCGATAGCGGCTGCAGCTCCGACAGCGACATGGAGCTGACGGACATGGACTCATACCTGGGCGTCCTGGAGAATGCCAGAGGAGCCCTCTTGGACAGTCCCAACCCATACGGCTCAACATCGCCTCCGGGACCGTTTGTGGTACTGCACGAGGACCCTCTGTGCATGCACGAGGGCAGCTTGCTTCTGCATGAAAGCAGTCTGCGTCTCCAAGAGGAGAGCATGCAATATTTCCCCTCTGAAGACGACCTTATGCAGAGCCAGAATTTCATGCAGAAGGACTTTGTTGAGTTCTATGACATCCTGACACCCTGAAGGGAAACTTTCAGGCGGACATTTTGTTTTCACCGAGACTGAACCTGCTCAGGTTTGTCCTGCTTTATGTTCACAGAAAGAAAAGTCTCCTTTCTTCTTCTTTTTTAACGACAGGCAGCCTTAACATCTGGAGAATTTGCTTGCAGGATGGAATGATTCAACTGGTTTCCAGCAGAAATTAACTTATTTTTTTTAAACTGAGTGTAATTTTTTTTCAATCATTCCTGCAAAGCACTGCCTCTTTGTATTTTTGAGAACCGCACTCACAATAGGTTAAATTGTCTCACTCCGCTGGTATTCTTCCAGGTTTAAAACGTAACTTTTGCGGATTCCTGTCTTAAATTGAGTTAAGACGGTTTATTTTTTCCTGTTGTTGACTGGTTAATGTGTGGTTATGTACCGTGTGTCTGGGTGCTGTAAAGTGCTTCCTTTCTGTTATTGTTGTTATACACAAAAGGAAATGGGCTGGATGGTGGGAGTGAACCCAAACAGCCAATCGGCTTCGAGCTGACTGGATTAGGCTTGAGGTGATTGGCTGATGAACATTGTCTGTGACAAAAGCATTTGGCTGTAAAGAATAAAACAAAAACCCAATAAATATCTGAATAATATAAAGCGGGCTGATTGTTTTTATGAATGCTAAGAGCCTGTAGAGGCAGTGTGTCACTGTGTCATTAGGACAGCTCGAATAAGACCCTGTAAAATAAATGGTCAGATTTGTTGTAAGAGTTCACATGAGACTGTGTGAGCGAGGAAGAGAGATTGGTGAATGAAATAAATTCATGAAATCTGCATCACAAGCATTCAAACCATTTAAACAGGACATGAGACACATTTGTCACAAATTAAAGAAAACATTATAAAATCCCGTATAAATACCCCAAAATCAAGTTCTTAGTGCAACAGTGACATACAGCTGCAGGCAAATTTATTAACACATCATAAAACAAGGTGCTAAATGCACACACATCTCTCCAGCATTTGTTTTCAAGAGTTCAAATGCGTTTTCATTGCATTACACATGAATTTCTAACCAAAGTTTGACAGCATGTAAGAGTTGAAGATAAAATCTGCCACGTTGACAGAAGTCAGTAGATAGAATCACATTTAGAGATGTTGTCTAACAAACAATTGCACTTTCTGAATGTTCACAGAGCAACAGGACATCTAAGTTCTGCAGATTATTTTTACCCCCATACAAAAGGAAAAATAAGTCACTAAATGACAGCACATTTTTTCAATAATGCTCAGAAATTTGTAGATGACACAGGAAAAGAGAAAAAGAAAACAGCAACATTACTATATTCATGTTTTCTTCCACTGTGAGGGTGAATGTTGATTTGGGTGGGTGTGTTTGGGTGGGTGTTGTGTTTGTTGGAGAGAGACGCAACTAAAAGTAAGAAAGCACACACAGACGGGGCCCCGGGGACATCGAAGTGGGAGGGGCATCACAGAACGTGTCGGGTCCTGGATCACAGCATTCTTTATTTATTGAATTTTACTTCACCTTTTTTGCTCTCTCCTGCCTCGGGGTTAGGGTTAGGCTGCTCCCAGACCTGAGAGAATTGTAGATCAGGTCCCTTTTTGACCAGACCCCACCTCAGCTGGTAGAGTCAGTTCAACTGGTTCTTTCTATCAAGAGTTAGTCTTCATAATGATCTGATGTGTATAGGAACCAAATTAAAGATCCTGATTTTAAAAGCGTGTGTGCACATTGCTGTTTAAGTCCATACCAAAATTTACTTTTCACATTTCCCATATAAAGGCCACTTTTGAATTTTACAGACCAGGAATGAAGCGGGAAGGAGGGAGAATCGGCGTGTTCCTGTTTATAGATCCGTTAAAGTGGATTATTTGAAGTGAAGGGAGCTGGTCACACCCACACAGCACAGCCAGGAAAGTATAAGCCTCTTTCTGTGCCATAAACTAATAATGGTAACAGGTCAAACTGCGAGGAGCAGGCAGATTCTTCACTCTTATTTGTACAGAGCAATATTCTGCTCTTCAAAGAGAGTGAGAAGCAACTACAGAAAAGGTGAACACGATACACTAGACAGCATATAAAAATAGAAAGGTCCAAATGCTTCAACTTCTTGTTTTTTTTGTCTATTTATTTTAAATGAGATAGAGAGTAGGCAGATATATTGAAGTTTTTCAGTGAGAAGCAGGAAGAGACAGAATCTACAACCAAGTATTTCCATTTAAGAGTCTTATCCTTAAAAATGTGATTCTTGAAATTAACATCTGTAATGTAATACATGTTAATGAGTAATCACTCATTAACATGTATTACATTACGGATGTTATTATGGTGTTAATTTCAAGAATAGAGGCACAGATTGCGTGAACAAGACTTTTCTCCTACATTAAATGACCTCCTGGTTTACGCATGCAGCTTTCTGGAACCTATACTTATCTTCTGAAATGTCAGGGAAGCCGGTCTGGTGTCTCGTCACTTGTCACCTTCCCTACGTCAATGGTTTGGAGAACTTGGGAATGCAGTGATGTCTGCAGATCAGGTGCCAGCTGGGATAACCTAGCTGTGTGCTTACCTTTTCTGTGTCATAACTGGATTTAATTAGTTATTAAACTGAATAGTGAAGACTACTTAAGGCTAATTGTGGCCCCTGTTTAACTTATTCAGTATGTAGTTATTTTTCTTTGGGTCTTTTAAGACAAATAGTTATATTAGCTCCACTTTCAACCTCCTCTAATGTGGATTCATTCTGACTGAAGATGAAAAGGAGTGCATAAAAATACATAAAGGATGATGATTCAGAAATATGCAATGAATAAGCAACATAAAGCTATATTATAAATGCATTTAATAGTAAAGCTGCTACATTTCCAATCTGAGGACCTATGAGACAGATCCTCAAGATGAAACACAAGAGATTACAAAACATTATAAGCTGTAGACTGTAAAGTACCAAACTTTCCATTCCCAGCCAGACTAGAACAGAGCTATGAGAGGGGTCAAGGGCTTTTTATTATTGTTCTTAAAGCTTACATATGCAATAGCCTCTGCATCCTGAAAAAAAGGGCTCCCCAAGCCCTTTTTTGTTGATATTTTTTTCAGTCTGTTATGTTTTGTATGGTATATTTTATCTTCTTGACTTTTCCAATGTAGAATCGTTCCATTTTAATGAGGCTTTTGCGTAAAGCTTTTTGAGTTTTGCGGCAGATTTCATAATATGGATTAATGAAAGACAGACACTGGCGGGTGTCCAGTGTGTATCCAACCTCTCACCCTGTGTCAGCTGGGAAAGGCTCCAGTTCGCACGTGATTCTAAAAACTATAAACAAAACACAAAAAAAGGAACTTGTTTTAAGACGAGATTATTTAACATGAAGACATATTTACCCTGAGAAATCCATTTTTGTTCTGCAGCTCCAGAAGGACTCATCTGTCACTAAAAAGCTCCCTGAAATGTACAGAGTGGAAGTTTTCGAGTATTTAGAAGTTTTTTTAGTTTAACCATCTCAGTCTGACCTTTGACCTGCAGATCAGCTGACATGCACAGAATTGACACTGGGGATTGTGTTAACCAAGAGCACAAACGCAGTCAAATCGACTTGCATGTGTGTTTGCACCATGCTTATCTTATCGCACACAGGTTGTTCAGTGCCTTGCTCAGGGTTACAGTGGAAGGTCACAGCCTGCTTTGAATGTAATGTCTCTATTGTACCTTCAGCTCCTGTTGCTATCAGCCAGCAGCAACTTTTACCCTAACATGACTTCTTGTTGTGCAATGCTTACTCTGATTGGTTGGCTTACATAGCCAAACAGGAAGCAAATGTGAACAGTTACACACCAACGCACACATACACAAACACACACACAGGCCACAGAAAGTTGTGCTGTGGCAAATTACAAAAAGTAGATCATTACGCTGCAAACACTTCTACTGCTAGCTGTACCGATGCTAATCTGCTGACACGTACAAACACATGGATCTGTCGACACTTGTAAGAACGCTTGCTGACGCACTTCATTTCTCAACTCAAATTTTCATTAAAAATTATCTTGCTTTGACACTAATGCCAGGGCTTTACTGCCAAACTGCACCAGCTCTTTAGCTGAGAAAAGCGAACACCGTGTTTGAAAATGTTCTCAGTTTTAAGTTTCATAGTGGAACTTAACAGACAACAACACTTGTCAGATATTGAGAAGCATGAACTGTTGTGGTGAAAGGGCAGTCATCCAACAACAAGTACAGACAGAGTTACAGTATGAACGACGGTTGGAAAGATCACTGACACTCCTACATACATAAACACACATGCCCTGCAGGTATTCCTGAAATAGCAGAGGCTACATGCTGTGTGTCTGGATAAAGTTTAACACTGTGAATGATCCCCTTCTCTCTTTTATAGTCCTGAATCATGTCATTGTGTGTGAATGAAGAAGATTTGTACAAGAGTCGGGGATAGTGCTCAATTGTTCAAGTGACTCAGTGATGATCATATAACAAATCTGCAAATGAAGCATTTGAATAGAGCAGAACTAGATGAGGTATACAAAACCATGTAAGAGTATCCACCTTAAAACCACTGGGATTAATCTGCTGTTTCCACATTTTCGGCTTCCTAAATGACTACATGTTAAAACTCTTTCACTCAGTATTATCTAGAGCCTTTTGGTACTAAGCAATTACTGTATAATGTAGAAATAAAAGGAAATGAGAGGTTAAAGTTGTAGTTCGGGATATATTTCTACTCTATAATGTACCTAATGCTGCCATATACTTAGAAGTCCAGTTGCTTTTTTTCAAGCTGTCAAGACTAACACAATCTGGATGACTGAGAATCTACACAGACAATTACAACAGTCCCTTATGAAATAGTTATTTAACAACAGCACTCCAGACTAATGCAATACAGTGCAGCAGCTCTGCCATAAATTCTACTTTTACACCCTGTTGTACACTCAACAAAAATATAAATGCAACACCTTTGTTACTGCTCCCATTCCCCATGGGATGGATGTAGAGACCTAAAATTCATTCCAGATACACAATATAACCATCCCTCCCAAACAGTGGTCACAAATCAGTCCAAATGTGTGGTAGTGGGCACATCTGCCATATTGAGATAATCCATCCCACCTCACAGGTGTGCCACATCAGGATGCTGATCTGACATCATGAGTAGTGCACAGGTGTACCTCAGACTGCCCACAACAAAAGGCCACCCTGGAATGTGCAGTTTTGTCTCACAGCAAAATGCCACAGATGCCACAAGCAATGAGGGAGCGTGCAATTGGCATGCTGACAGCAGGAATGTCAACCAGATCTGTCGCCCGTGCATTGAATGTTCATTTCTCAACCATAAGCCGTCTCCACAGGCGTTTCAGAGAATATGGCAGCACATCCAACCGGCCTCACAACCGCAGACCTCGTGTAACCACACCAGCCCAGGACCTCCACATCCAGCAGGTTCACCTCCAAGATCGTCTGAGACCAGCCACCCAGACAGCTGCTGGAACAATTGGTTTGCACAACCAAACAATTTCTGCACAAACTGCCAGAAACCGTCTCAGGGACGCTCAACTGCATGCCCGTCGTCCTCATCGGGGTCTTGACCTGACTCCAGCTCATCGCCGTAACAGACTTGTGTGGGCAAATGCTCACATTCGATGGCGTCTGGCACGTTGGAGAGGTGTGCGCTTCACGGATGAATCATGGTTCACATTGTTCAGGGCAGATGGCAGCTGAGAATGTCCCAGTTCTTGCATGGCCAGCATACTCACCGGACATGTCACCCATTGAGCATGTTCGGGATGTGCTTGACCGGCGTATACGACAGCGTGTACCAGTTCCCACGAATATCCAACAACCTCGCACAGCCATTGAAGTGGAGTGGACCAACATTCCACAGGCCACAATTGACAATCTGATAGACTCCATGCGACGATGTGTTGCACTGCATGAGGCAAATGGTGGTCACACCAGATACTGACCGGTACTGGGTCCCCAGACCCCCATTAGCGCAAAAAACTGCACATTCCAGGGTGGCCTTTTGTTGTGGGCAGTCTGAGGTACACCTGTGCACTACTCATGATGTCAGATCAGCATCCTGATGTGGCACACCTGTGAGGTGGGATGGATTATCTCAATATGGCAGATGTGCCCACTACCACACATTTGGACTGATTTGTGACCACTGTTTGGGAGGGATGGTTATATTGTGTATCTGGAATGAATTTTAGGTCTCTACGTCCATCCCATGGGGAATGGGAGCAGTAACAAAGGTGTTGCGTTTATATTTTTGTTGAGTGTATTAATGTGAGAGCTACATGGGTAGTACATGTGCAGTACTGGGTAAAAGTCTTGGGCTACCCCTCATTTATTGAAACAGATTTGTTGAAACATCTACAAACATAAATGGAAAAGGAAAAACAGCCTTTTTTGGAATTTCTTTAAGTATTTTTCAGGAATAGTTTATGCTGGAAAATGAAGCTGTTGCCAAAAACATGCTTTCCAACATGATCCCCAACAACCGTGGCTGAAATGCAGCTCCAAACCACGTTTCACAGGGCTGTAGACAGTGTTGTACCTCTCTCTGACGTCCTCTGTACATACGTTGGTTTCTTTTGGCCTGACACTTCTTTTGTCTTCAAATTGTCCAGTTTTCTGAAATTTTTTAAAGTAAAAGTTAAGACGTGAAGTTTGGTGCAAAAATAAGTTTGGAGCCAGTTCATGTCGGGTCACGTGGATGCAGTTTTTAATTGAACCATAAGGATTTAGAGGTAAACATACCACAATATTTCAGTCCATGTGACAATGAACAATCACCCATCTAAACATATATACTAAATATATGAAGTGTATAAAGTATAAAGTACAATTCATAATAACTATAATAGTGTATCATACCATAAATGGTAAGAAGTCACAGCCAGAAAACAGCAAGCCACTGAATATCATTCCTCAACATTTTGTACACATATGTAAAATATATAAAACAATTCTTGAGAATAAACACAGCTTATCCTAAAAGAACGTTGGGCTGGCTTTACTGCATTTTGGTCCTCTTGATTACATTAATAGAGTGGACACCATTTTTCGCCGCAACTTTTCTTACCATTTTGTCTGTGTCAAGGTTGTATTTTTTTCCCTCTGTCTTAGTCTTAACGATTTCCCCAAAATATCATTTTTCTTTTAACGCCATGAGTAGAACCAGAGAAGTTAAAATAGAGTCTTCAGTGTCCTTTATTTAGGTCTTTGTATGCTATTCTACTTTCTCCTGCTTCTCCACTATGTTCTGGATCCAAATATTGTACTTTGTACTCCTTACGTCAAATTTTTAAAGCTTTAGTTACTTCAATAAAGCTACTCAGCAGTGTAAAAGTAATTAAAATCATCTCCAGTTGTAATATGAAATTGATATTAATGAATCAATAATTAGGATCTAATATGATACTAATGTACTTTATGCTTGTCTGCATTATGACTACTTACTTACTTTATGTGCATCCAGAACCTTTTGATGCCAAAACGTCTGACTTTCAGTAAGTGAAGGGTCTAAGCACTTCACTTAGTTAATAATGTCTTCTCACTTCCTTTCTAAGCTGTATGTGGGGTAGCACCTTGTCATTGTTTCCCTGATGTCATCCTATTGAAAAAATCCTGGAGACACCTCTGACTGCATGGACAGAAAGACTAAAAAAAAAAAAAACAAGCATTCATCACGTTCTCGCTTCCTTTTGTTTCTTTTCTCTCTCTCTACTATCAAATTTAAAAAACAGAACTTATAATAATTATCAGTCTCTTGTTATAAAAGGCACCATGTTATCACAACCATGGTTTACTCACACACAGTCTAAAACCTGCAGTAATACAACAGGACGTGTTTATTCTTTGGGACTTCTTTTGTGTTGTTTAACTCTTGTCCAGCTTTCTCAGCTCCTTCTAATCTAAGATTGATAGCCAACATTTAAAACCACTCTATTAGAGAAAACAAGGATCTCTAATGCTGTTTTGAAACTTTCTGAAAAAAACAGGGTAAAGGGTAAATCCAGATGGAAAATGTGATCTTTGTAGGTTTTTTCTCTGAGGTTTAAACTGATACTAATGCTGAAGATGAAATCACTGTCACGTTTCACAACCTCTGCCAGAAAAACAAAATGAGCTGTCTTTTTTTTCCTCTACCAAAACTTTTAACCAATCAGAAAATAACCTCAGTCATTGCGGTTGGTTTTCATACCAAACGCCCTGGAAGAAACCTCCATTAGCTCAGTGTATGTGTTTGTGTGGGGGGTGGTTGAGGAGGGGGTGTATGTGTTGTGAATAGATGGATCTCAGGAGGGAGGAGAAGAAGGAGGAGTGGATGGAGCTGGATGTTAACCTTAGTTTGGAGTGGAAAAGTACAGCTGTCTGCTGTGGAGGTGGAGACTTTCCTGCTGAGTGCACACACAAGAGCCAATCGGCACACAGAAAAACACACTGCCTGACAGCAATGCCAAACTACCAGCGAGGTTGTGAGTTTGTGTTTTTAAAGAGAAGCTTTAGTTTCCAAATTTGAACTGCAAAGTGAAATGGTATATACTGGGAAAAAAGTTATATATTCATGGAAACAGTCATGAAGATGTTGATTCAAGGAATGGTGCTTTCCTTGGGTGGCAGGAATAATTGGAACAAAAGGAATTCCCAAACAAGATCATTCACGTGAATGCCAAATCAAGTTTCAACAACTCAGACAGCAGAAAGGGAAATTTTTGGTGCATGGCCTGCTGAATGTGCATAACCATCGTGCGCAAAAGTAAATGTCTGAATAATAGTATCGGCGATCGTGGCTCAAGAGTTGGGAGTTCGCCTTGTAATCGGAAGGTTGCCGGTTCGAGCCCCGGCTTGGACAGTCTCGGTTGTTGTGTCCTTGGGCAAGACACTTAACCCGTTGCCTACTGGTGGTGGTCAGAGGGCCTGGTGGCGCCAGTGTCCGGCAGCCTCGCCTCTGTCAGTGCGCCCCAGGGTGGCTGTGGCTGCAATGTAGCTTGCCATCACCAGTGTGTATGAATGGGTGGGTGACTGGATGTGTAAAGCGCTTTGGGGTCCTTAGGGACTAGTAAAGCGCTATACAAATACAGGCCATTTACCATAGTAGTAAAGTTTTGATTAATATGGTTGTAATTGAATTTAAAATCCTTATCCTCACATATAAGGTCTTAGATAATCAGGCCCCATCGTATCTTAATGGCCTTGTAGTACCATATCACCCTATTAGAGCACTTCGCTCTCACACAGCAGGCTTACTTGTTGTTCCTGGAGTATTTAAAAGTAGAATGGGAGGGAGAGCCTTCAGTTTTCAGGCCCCTCTTCTGTGGAACCAGCTTCCAGTTTGGATTCGGGGGACAGACACTATCTCTACTTTTAAGATTAGACTTAAGACTTTCCTTTTTTATAAAGCATATAGTTAGGGCTGGATCAGGTGACCCGGAACCCCCCCTTAGTTATGCTGCAATAGGCTTAGGCTGCTGGGGGCTTCTTATATAACACTTCTTCTTCACTCACCTTTTTTTAGAGGTGATATATAAATCAAACTGACTTGATATGAACTGAAATAATACATTATGCATATTGATATGACTTGTCTATGCAGAATCACCGAGAGGTGGGAAAAGTTATTGTTAAGCATTAACCTCTGTAATTGTCAAATCACCGGCAGCCCATGTAGGGTTAGAGTTTAGACGGTTAGACTCCACCCATGTTTGGAGCACCCAAATGAAAAAACTTGTGTATGAGACTTCCTATGAAAGGTCACATCTCCTAGTTTCTGAAAACGTGTCTATTTCACAGATGGCTGCAACAAACAACAATCAATCCAACACTAATCCTAACAAGTTTCCAGTGACCTGGTGAATGTTAAGATATTAATCCATATTAAAAAGTCAGGTAAAACTGCTATCATTGCAATTATAAATTGTGATTTTTCACTGTGTTGCTCATCAAAGTGACGAGCTGTAGTCAATAGGGTTGCAGTGACTTGAAATGTTTAAAAAAAGCTGATAACGGATATTCACATAGAAACCCCAGAAGTTTTTCTAAATACACATAAAATCATCCAAATCCCAAATTACATTGGAGAATACAATTTAAATGTGAGCAAGGTGAGATTTGACCCCCAGGCTTTGAGTTCTACACATAAGGTATGTTGTATATATGTCATTTTGGTGCACTGAGAGGTTTTACTGCTGGCATTCATGGGTTTAACATGTGTATAAACAAGAGATTTCAAAACAGCATTGCGGTTTTACAGGGAGTTACAAGTTTACTGCAACTTCTTGAAGTCTCATTATGAGGTTGCCACAGAGGAGGTGCTCTAGGGAAACATTGTACACTGATTTAAATAGTACCACTGCACAGTTACTTCCCTAAAACCAACTGTTGCTACATTTGTGCATGTGTAAAGATGAAACAAATGTGTAGAGATGTCTTCAAGTGTTCATTTTACGTTGGAGAGTTGGGCTACCTGCTCCTCCTCGTTCCAGTCTTCATGCTACATAACCTCACCCTCCTAACTAAATGCCAAACCCTTACTAGTTTGTCTTTGCTTTTCAAAATGTCCTGGCTCCCGTAGCCTAAAACCTCAGCTTGGTCCTCACACAGATAGCTGTGCAAGTACAAACACACTCACACAGAAGAGCTCAGATGAAGGAGAGCTAGAGGGAGGAGGGGTGAGTTGTTATTCTGGAAGCATGAGCTCAAGCTTCTTCTCTTTAGCCTATGGTGAATGTGTCACAGGGCTGACAATCCTCTCAAACTCACAGAGAAAAACGCAGACACAAAGTTGTCCCAGTCATTTCAGGCTGTTAATGTTAATTTCTTTGAGTCTAACCACCTTAAGCCAGATATTCACAGTTAAAACTAATGATTCATTTTGTGGGGATGTGCTTTTTATCTTCCCAGCGTGAGTAAGACAAACACACAGATTAAACTGAGAGAGTAAGATCAATGTTGGGTAGACAGGAAGAGAAGAGAGCTTCTGTGGTAGTGAGAATAATTGGTGCTGATTGGCTGGTTGCTGTGCTGCTGTGTTGTTATTTCATCCATTTTCTAAATGAACCCTGGTATGTGGATGTGGCTTGTTTCAGCAGATAAAGGACACAGCACCCCCTGCTGGTTGGACCTTTAATGATTTTCATGAGCTTCATGAAGATCTTATAACAACACACAGCTTCTGTCTGAAGAGCAGAGTTTCTAAAATTATTATAAGATAATAATACTGTGATCAGTGAAGAGTGAAAGAGATACAAGCTGAACATCCTAGCTGGGAAATCTAAACTTCTTCTCCAAAGAAAAAAGTCCAGAATAACATCGGCAAAATTAAATATGACAAAAGATTCAAAAAACTGGTTGATGCTCATATCTGCTTTTCAAGTCACACATCTGACTTAGAGTCCCTGGTCAGGAACTACAGGTCCACAGTCTCCACAATCAAGCCCAACAAGTCCACAGTGCAGTTAAGCAAACAAGTTCAGAACAAGTCTAAATGCTCCAAAATCACAGGTCAAATTGCAGTTATGAGGTTATTAATTCTAATTTAAGGCAAAATCCAAATTCAGGACCATACTTATGTCTCACAGAGTCCTAAATGGCCATATATCAGAGTGGAACACAGGGGTGTAGCTAGGAGTCAGTGATGTCGAGCTGTTAGTTTTATTTTAAGTAATAAATAAGCACGTTGTGCTCATATGCACTCAAGAGGATGCACAACGAAGTAACACACATACTAAAAAAATAACCCCAAATCACACATTTTAGTAGTTAAATCCAGTTAATATTTACAAAAGGTCACCAGAGACATCCCAACTGGGTTGCTGTTTTAGGTATGCGTGATGTGTTGGCTTAATTTCTTCAATTAATAGCAAAGAAAACGTGACCCAGTCACCTTTAATTTGCTTTAGGCCTGCGGACAGCGTAATAAAGATGCTGCAGCAGCTAAGAGGACAGAAACAGTTCATACTAAAATATCACATTCCGCATGTAAAGTATATAATAAACATACGGTAACTCTGAGACCTGCGCGTAGTGACAATGCGCAGCTAATGTCCAGCTGTGATGAAAGGGTGTCACGTCCCAGCTGACGAGCTCAACAACAACAAAAGCACCAACGAGCATTTAGCGACAAGTCTGGCACGTAGTACATGCAGTGAAAAAGAAGCCTGTCATTGGCTGACTGGTGCTGGCGGAGCCGCCCACTTTCACGTCGTCACACAATCATGCCGTTTGACGGCCAACGAGAGCTCGCGCTCAGTGTGGACCGAAGGAGATCCACGCTGCTGCTATATGGCAAGCCATTAGCGCCAAATATCGCCCCTTTTCTAACCCGTTTAATTATTCAAAACGCCGAAAAAAACGGCGTTTGTCCCGACAGAACTCACATGGCGCAAGAACGCACCATCCGAGTGGCAGAAAAAAAGGCGTTTTTATTTGTCTCTGAACGCCGCTTTTTACGTCACACGACAGAAAACGCTGTTCAAAGATGCATAAAAACGGCGTTTTTAACGGCGTTCTGTGTCAGCTGTAACAGCGTTTAAAACTGTGTTTTATTGAAATTATGCATTGTTCCCTTATCCAATTTCTTTTAACTCATTTCACCCAATCAAAGAAGAAGTGCAGACCACGCTAATTCATCACAGATTCACCTTGCAGCTAAGTGATTGCCTATTCGGTCCCAGTGCTTGTTACCCACTATGCATTTTGATATGTTTAAAGCATGATCAAACAAGCAATGGCAGTGTTTGTGAACAACAGATAGTGTAACCCTGGGCACACCGCTGTGAAAGAATAACTCTGCAGCAGATACATTGGGCTGCAAGCCGTTAGCGTGTGTCGAGGCATCCTGTGACTTTTTCCACTCTGGTCAGCAGACTGCAAACGCAATCTCCGAGAGCCCTTTTTTAATATCAGGGGACTTTAATCACACATCAGTGGACTCGACACGGCCCACCTTCACCCAGTATGTGACCTGGCCCACACAGATGGTCGGAGGAAAGCGGGGAGGCTCTTAAAGATTCTTTTGATTCTATTGTGGGGGAGGACGTTGACAGTGTTGTGACCTGTGTTGCGGGCTACATTAACTTCTGTGTGGATAACACGGTCTGCTATAACAGAGTATTTTATTCTTGTTGTATAGTATTGTATTATATTTACCTGAGCCTATTGTGTTTTTCCTAATGTTTACTGCTGTTAAACTTGTACTTTTTGCCATGACCTAAAAATCTCTCACGTGCGGGACTAATAAAGGCTTATCTTATTGTTTATTCTGTCCTGTTTTGGTTTATGAGTAATGTAGTATCCTTTCCTTCCTGTATCCTTTGGGGCAACAGACCTTAGTCACACTTTTAGAGAAGTACCTGGTGAGGTGGATTGAGAGGAATATCCATGATGCATGGCAGTTTGTTCACTCACACTTCCTCTCCACCACAGCTTCCCAAGCGCAGCCAATCACAGAGCTTGCTCTCCTGATCCAAGAAGAACACATCAAAGTGCACTGCACTCACCTGAACTGACAGAACATCTGTCATTAACCTTATGGTGCACACACAAGCTTGCTCACAAAAACAGCCTGCCCATCCACTTCTTGTGTACAGCCTCTGTTTTGATCTTCCAGTTCAGCAAATGTATATATGTGGGTGTCCAGGTATTTGTACTCCTCCACCACATCGTATCAGCGAGTTCAGTATCTTATACTTTTGTCAAGATAATGCACACTGCAGCCGATTTGTATCTACAGTTATCAGAAAGAAGCCATAACCAAGTTACATGGATTCTTTTTTTATAACTTCATGTCATACAGGTAAACTAGTTATGTTATGTGCAACGCTGTCATGTGCCACTCTCTGGTTTTATGTTTCAAATTCGTGTAAGACATCCAGAGTACTCTGATGACATTGACAAGGACATCTCCAGTTTACATGGGAAACAATTATTTCATGTTCTTGAGATTACTTATTTACATCACTTTTCAGAAAACGTACATACAGGTCTGATTCAAAACTGCATATCTATTTTTTTTAATGCATGTTGAAAGGGCAAAAATATTCCCGAGATACTGTTAACATTATTAAAATTGAAGGCTATTATACAGTGGTATTACTTTAAACTGAGTAAAACGGTATTTTGATAAAAGTTAAGGTCTCTGTTTGTTTCAGAAAAAGCTGCTTTTATTATTTATTTATTTACATGCCCTCCGCGGACCATCTCTGCACTGCGATGACTGATTAGTGGCTCCCTGCACACTAAGGGCTGCACACAGGGACAAGGCGCACTAGGTTACAATCAGATCTTCCCTGGGCAGAGAGAGGTCATGAACTGTATGCCACTTTTTCATTGGCATACATTAAGTACAATGTTTTATTGCCCACGGTGGGGCAGGTCACATACTGGGTGAAGGTGGGCAGTGTGGAGTCCAGCGAGACATGATTAAAGTCCCCTGATATCAGAAGAAGAGCTCTCTGAGATTGCATTTGGAGTCTGCGGACCACAGAGAGTCACAGGCTGCCTCCACGGATGCTAACGGCTAATAGCTCAATGTCTCTGCTGCAGAGTTGTTCTTTCACAGCGATGTGCCCAGGGGTACCACAACTGTCTTTAACAAACACTGCCAGTCCCCCTCCTTTCCTTTCACCGCTGTCTCTTGTCTTGTCCGCCCGCAGCTGGAACCCGGGCAGCCTACTCACAGAGGGAGTACTGCCACTGTGACCGGGTTAGCGTCATTAGCTCTTCAATCATATCAGGGAGCAATCTCACATTTACAGTGATTACAGGAAGGAGAGATGGTGTGTAAGGTGTCCTTCTCGGGAGACATCACCCCCCTCTCTTCCCTCACTGGGGATGTAGGGTCTGTCTGCCGGTAGCGCAGCTGCAGGGCCTAGCGCTAACAGCTGATCCCTAACGTAAACAAAGGAGCCATGTGTCGAGTGTCCAAATACGGGTGAAAAAAGAGGAGACAAAAGAAGAGAAAAGTCAACATAACTAGCACGAAGCGGTAATGCATGATGGCAGAATCTGATTGCTAAGACATAAGTTAAAGGTTAAGAGAAGTAAAGAGGAAAATAAGAAAGAAGCTCAGAAATGAGCAGAGCTGCCATAACAGGTAACACAGTTAACGTTTCAGAAAAAGTATTCTGTCGTTTGTTTGCTTGATCATGCTTTAAACACATCAATATGCATAGTGGGGTTATAAGTGAATACTGTGACAAGCACTGGTACTGAATAGGCAATCACTTAGCAGCAAGGTGAATCGGTGATGCATTAGTGTGGTCTGCACTTCCTCTTCTTTGATTGGGTGAAATGAGTTGAAAGTAATTGGATGAGGGAACCATGGGGAGTGCCCTGCATAATTTCAATAAAACGCCGTTTTAAACGCCGTTACAGCTGACACAGAACGTCATTAAAAACGCAGTTTTTATGTGTCTTTGAATGGCGTTTTCTGCCAGTGACGTAAAAAGCGGCTTTCAAAGACAAATAAAAACGCCTTTTTTTCCGCCACTCGGATGGTGCGTTCAAGGCGCCATGTGAGTGGCGGAAAAAAACGGCGTTCTGTCGAGACAAACACCGGGTTTTTTTTGGCGTTTTAAATAATTAAACAGCGTTTTTTACGCCATTTATTAACCAAACGGGTTAGAAAAGGGGCGATATTTGGCGCTAATGGCTTGCCATAATGCTAAACCGAGGAACGCGCAGTGGTGCGTGCATAATGGCAGAATTTGTAGAGTAACGT
Organism: Diplotaxodon limnothrissa; assembly: GCF_057381915.1. Classification (NCBI taxonomy): domain Eukaryota; kingdom Metazoa; phylum Chordata; class Actinopteri; order Cichliformes; family Cichlidae; genus Diplotaxodon; species Diplotaxodon limnothrissa. The sequence goes on from NC_140600.1 coordinate 30,448,437, forward strand.
TTGGTTGCAGTGAGTGAAGATACCTGTGAATCGATGTGTTTTAATGGAGGACAGACACGACTTTAAAAAGTTATTTAATGGTCAGATTCGGTGAGAACTGAAATGAGAAATGATGGGTGTGGAAGGCAGGCCACACGGAATTTATGATCACTGGAATTGTCACTCAGAAAGAGATAAACGATGATTATCAGACAGAAAAGCGGCTGAAATATAAGTTTTATTAGTTACAGTTTGTTGGAAAATAAATTATGGAAATGTGCATATATGCATAAGACTATAAAACATTCTTCAGCTTCCATTTATGTATTTTTTATTGGGCACTATGCCGAAAGGGGATAAAAATTATATGCTTTCCTATTCAATGCAAAGAAAGCAATCTCACTATTCTTAAAGTTGTGTTGTGTTTATGTTTATATGATGAAATTTCAATCAAATAAAGTGTAAAATATATTTGTCCTTTGATGACTGATTTAATCTGAAGGGTTTTTAAGGTTGCATGTTTTCTTCTCAACATTTTTAACTCATCTGACTCTAACACACTTTATAATCCACGTTTAGGTTTGCTAGGATAATTCTCGCCATCTTATTTAAAAGGGAAAATGTATATTCATCATTAATTAACATGAGCGCTTTAAGTCATCATGTAAATATGCCAGATTGAGCCGCACAGGCTAATTTTCATCTGTCGTCACTGGCAGGTTAATGGCATAAATTAAATTAATCAACAACACCAAACATTCAGAGACATGTGAGCATGATTAAAAGACAAACACATGTAAAGTAAACACATACCCATGTTACTTATTAAAAGTCAAACATTATAATTACTAATAAAAACACATTAGAATTGAGGACCTTTAGTGACACTTTAAATCACAGCATGTTTGATTATCCAGTAATGACTGTGTTACAGATTAAGAGAAAGAACTAAAGAATGTTACGTTCCTTATTCCTGTGTATTTTATTCATCATCATGATGTCAGTAAAAACCACCACGGATGGGATTTTCCATTAGAAAAAAGTCGGGGTCTCCCCAGCTTGTTTGTGTTTTTCCAAACCTACTCTCCCTTAATGAAGGAGCAGAGGGGCAGAAACTCTGACCCTCTGTCCCAATTCAGCAGCAACCTACCATAAACAGTACGCAGCAGTGTCATTAATCTCAGCCTGCAGAACTCCTCACAGTAGTAGGCTATATTACACTCATTCACCAACTATATCATGTTTTTAAGGATAAGTTCTTAATTTCTAGTCTATGTGACACAAAACATCCAGATGAGTGGAAGGGACTCACTGGGTTTGGTCTTTACCTCACGACTCCTCTGGGCTGGGTGTTGGTTTCAGGATACAAATAGTTCATCTGATATCAACAGGGTAGGAACTGACGTAGTCCCTGAGGACAGGAAGATAAAGTTACAGGCATGTGGACAGAGCGTGTCACACCCCAAAGAAAACTATTTGTGTTAATCAAGTCACCCGTTTGAAAACGGTGTGTAACTCCTGGCAGTTTAAATAGTTCGCTGTGTCAGTCAGTGCAGGAAGATTAGAAAACAGAATAAGAAGAGGTCATTGTGAGATTTGAGAAGTTTGGGTTAAGAAGATGATCCGTATGCCTCAAAGATATTGCAGAGAGCTGGGTTTGAATCTGCCCCGAGTCTATTTACTGCCTGTCTTACACCAGTTTTTCTCCCAGGATCCTGTCTTCTCTCCGCTGTCCTATCACAATAAGAATCACATTCTAATAAGGTGAAAAAACATTGAATCTCATTTTTTTTTAGATGCCAACAAGCTGCATTTCATTGCAAAATAAATGGATACGCTGGTTAAAGCAGATGACAAGAAGCCTCATACTGGAAGGAATAACATATATCCTAAGGGACAAACGGAAAACTTTGTAAAAGATTTGGATTTTGCCGTTCAGTCAGAATATTCTGCATTTAGTTGGTTTTATCCTCTGATCCGACGCGGTGGCTTCGTTTGAAGTGTTTTTGAAGCATGTGAAACGGAAAGCTCTGAGGATCCGTTCTCTTTGTTTTTGTTGTCTCTGGAAATCTTTTCTTACTTTTTCCTGAATAAATAATCACTGCAGCATGAGACACAGTCATGTTTTGAAGACTTAGCTGGGGAAGTGACAGATTTTTGTTTCTGTTCTCTTTTTTTTTTTTTTTTTTTTTTAAACATAAGGTTAAGAAAGGAAGGATGGGTGACTTCCTCCTGAGGTTACTGAATGTTTCTTCTCTCTGTGAGTTAATAAATGACTCCTTTCTGTGTGAAACAGTTATGTATGTGCTGTTTGGCCTCAAGCTTGTCAAGGTGGAAAAACTAACACAGACGCTGATGAAGGAACACATGGTCAGATCACACACAGGCACATACTGTTTAACCTCGCGAGCATCTTGTAATTTCCGCTCATTCTAACTTAAACACATTCACAGGATCTCTGTTGGCAAACATTAATCTAATCTTGACATTAATCTGTGGCCCTAAACTGAAACAAAACTCATTTTGAGACCGTCAAAGATGTTCCCATTAAAGTTTAAATGACCTGGTCATATGTGAAAAACCACACATTAAAGCATGTTCAGGTTCAGCGTATGGCTTCATTTTCCTGTAGTTTTTAACAGTTGGTGAGGTGGAATCTCTTAACTCCAGCTCTATGTGTTAACACTAAGGAGCTATGATGTTGATTACAGCTAAGAACAGCCCCTTTGTTCTTGTTTTGTGCTGTTTTACACGTAGCGTGACATGAATCGTGGATGGTTTATCTCTCAGGCTCATAAAATGTTACTGAGATCCACTCTGATCCCTTCAAAGGGGTTTAACCCAAACAGAAACAGGTCAGAGTATACGCACTCACCCACAGTTTATGCTGTTTTTCTTCCTGTTTTTTATCTGATGTGTCTCAACCAAATTCCCGTTACTATTGAAATTACTGCGGCTATATCCTCTTTATGTTTTCACAAGAAGCCAATACACTATCGAGAGACCGAATATATCAAACTAATAAATAAATAGAGGCTACAAAATACAAGAGTTAGGACGTGATTTTACACCCATCCATCCATCTTCTGCTGGTTCTTACTTTGAGTGTTTTTCTTTCTTAAGTTGGACATTGCTTAAATTTCTGTCTGTTTATTTTCAAGGTAAAAATAAACTTCTGCAGAAGCACACGGAGGGATTTTAGTGGTTTTGGATCCAAGTCACTGTGGAGGAATGACAGAAGCTGTACGTCATAGGTGTCAAACTCTGGCCCGCGGGCCAAATTTGGCCCGCAGCCTAATTACATTTGGCCCGCGAAGCCATACCAAATGACTATTAGAGCTGGCCTACTGGTATTATACAGCTAATATATATATTGTTTAGTATTAAGCTTTGCTTGTTCCATATTCAGTTTTTCAGCAAAACGTGTTCGAGTCTATAAGAAAAGATTCATTCTTATATGTGGAGGAAGATTTTTTTTTCAATAAATATTAACGTTAGCCCGCGACTTTGTTCCAGATTTGAATTTTGGCCCACTGTGCATTTGAGTTTGACACCCCTGCTGTACGTGTTCTGACACCCTCTGCTGGTCATTCATTAACATTAAAAAAAAGAAAAGCCTCTGAGGGGAAATGGCTGTTTATCTCAAGCTAGTGAGGATGAATAGATCTTTTTATAAAGACTTTTTCTTATGAATAAATAAAGAGGAAACCAGAATAAAAAGGTTATAAACATGTCTGTTGGATTTGTATTACAACAGGAAGTGAAGCAGCCGCATTTCAACAGACTGTCATTTACTTTAACGGTGTGACTTTATGTGCAAATAAAAGCAATAAAATCATTTTGTTAAAGCGTTTAAATTGCCAGTTTTGGCAGCACAGGATTGGACTGCCAGGGCCTCCACCTCTGACCACCGGTCAATCAATGATGGCCCAAGTCCCTTTGGCCTTGCCTGCTGGTGCAGGCCACACAGGAAGGCAGGCCCATGTGGTTCTTTGGGGCTGGATGGGGCCACAGGAACTCCATCCTTATAAACAAATTCACTGTCCAGGTCCTACCTACTGAACTTTGTTTCAAAGTCTGGTCATTTCAAACAAAGCCTGTAATTTTCTCATAAATACTGATGAACGTCTTTGATGTCATAGTGTGGTTGTGAGAAATTTTACAAAGTGTTAGCAATAAAACCAACAGCCACTCTAGTGTAAAAGTTATGATGGCGTACATTTATTTGAACACGTCTCCTTTCTTGGAGCACTCTTTTCAATCTTCTCATCACTTTTTATGAAGCAGAGAGAAAATAAATCAAGTTTAATACACATGAAACACATGAAAATGACTCGATGTTTAAAGAGATTCTTGTACTGTCGTCAGATCAGATTCAAGCTTTTTCCCCTCATGTTCTTTGTGGTTTAATCAGCAAAATAAGCTGATCAGCTTCACTGATGCGGTAAAAGAGTAATTTCTCTTCCACTGTCCTCAGCACCGACTCCACGTGACTGCGCAGCATCTCTTTCCTGTTACACCTGAGTCAGCCACATTAAAGCAGTGCTTCTATCTGAATGACAAAAAGCCTAAAATAGATTTCACTTTATCAGTCCACTCTCCTGTTCTCTGTCTGTCTGCTCAGAATCACTCTTCTTCTTTTTCTCGGCCTCCTCTTCTGCTTGTTTCCTCTTCTCCTCCTCTTTCTCCAGCTCTTCCTGCTCTTTGGCATCGGCCTCTTTTAGTTTCTCCTCCACATCCTGAGGGATTTCTACCTCCATCAGGTTCTCCATGCCCTCCTCCGGCTCATCTCCTATCAGCACCTGGGTGAGTTAAGATACAATCGCATTACACCTTCACATTCGAGGCCCCCCTTTACTTACATGACATGAATAAAGAAAAGCACATCACTGACTTCCTGCTTTGAAACAACACAGGAACAAGAATAGAATAGGTTTGGTTTTTATTCATAAGTCCAAAACTATAATTAATAAATGTTTACTATTACATTTTTACTGACTTTTAGTTATTCTGAGAGCTATAAAGTTCAACACAGCCAGGGTTGACATGTATCACGAATGTGACTATTAGCTGTATTTATTAAGCCAAATTTTCCATTTCAGGCTCCGAGCATGTTGAAATAAAAATGGGCAATTCACAGCTCATCCTTCCACACAAAATGATCCCTATGAGTGTCATCTACTCCAATCAGATGATGATAAAATGCAGATTAAAAGTCTATAAAGAACATAAATAATATAAGTAAAATCAGCACTCTCACAAAAGAGACAAAAGGTTACCGTCTCGTAGGCTAATAAAGATCAAAGCATATCAGTTGTGTTGACTGGACAGCTATTCTTGGTGTGTTAGTCGCAGCAGACTAGAATCACGAATGACAACATTTATACATTTTCTGCATTAATAAATGCAAATTCCTGTGACAGACACACACACACACACACACACACACACACACACACACACACACACACACACACACACACACACACATTCAGTATTTAGTAAGGTACTAAAACCCTGATCATAAACTGCTCCCAACAGGGTTTGGTTCAGCACAAGTTACCGTGGTTATTTAGGTAAAAAGAGAGCCACCTCTGTGACATAGGACACCCCAACTTTAAGCCCACTTTAATCTTGCTTCACAGTGTGCCCCTCAGGTGTTAGTTTTCCAGTTTAGACAATAACCAAACATCTAGATTTTTCCTACCTGGACCAGTTTCTCACAGGCCGCTGTAACGTGGGCGTCCTTCTCCCAGCGGTGGAACTCTCTCATGATTGGATAAACATTCTTCTCTTTCAGCATCTGCCGGCCGGCTTTAGTTGCAGTCAGCTACATAGAGAGACAAGCAGTGAGGAGCTTGACATAAAAACATAATTACCTAATCTGTGTGCGTGTGTTTGTTTCCGAATGTTTGTGGTTTTGTACCAGTAAGAGCGTTTCCAGGAGCATCTTTCGGATGTCTGGGTCTTCCTCTCGCTTCTTGTCCTCGGGGAGGTACTGCAGGTCGACAGGCAGGCCTGGACCGTAAATTAGGTTCTGTTAGAGTCTCAACTAGCAGTAAATGGATTTAATAAAATAATAGTCTCTTAGTCCTTCTTTCTCAATATTATATGATGCTGTCTGTGGCTCTCAGCTCATTATATTCCCAGACTCTAATCATACTTGAGGGGTTAAACCATCATGACAATCTCACTGATGCAGGGATTATGCACGGCTGAGAATGCAGAAAGTTGCAGACACCAAGGATAAGTAGTGCTATTTATTAAAGTCCACTTCAAGATACACGGTGTATTGTTATGTCTCTTCACAGGATGGCACACAGCAGATGCCCACACAAAAAAAAGATTCACATCCCATGGACCCAAGGGGACCCTAGAATACTCACAGTATGTAAACTGTAAAACTTTTACCTTTCATGTCTCTGGGTCATCCTTCCAACACTTATTTATCATTTTAGTCAAGTCTAAGCACTGCATGGTGAAGTCCAATTTATTTAGAGCCATCTGGATGTTAGCTTTTTGCAAGGAAAGAGTCTTTTTTTCATCAGCATGTGTGGAGCTGGTTTCAGACCAGAAACCACCTGTGAAGCTGCTGTGTGGTATTTTGCACCAGTGTGTTAGCACTGTGTTGAGTGTTGAGCTGCAGCAGAAGCTCAAACCCAGTAATCAGGTTATAACAATAACGGCAACAAAAATATCAAACCTGTGCCACTAGCAGATAAACAACATTGGCAACTTCATGAGTGAGTGATTTTCACATTTTGGCTATTAAATTAATTAAACATCTTGTCACATATCAATCTCACGTCATGTTTTTGGTAGCGTCTCTTTTTCAGTAGTGAATGTTCCAGTTACTTCTCATTTTTTAAACTAAAAGTGGAGAGGATCACTGCCCTGCATGTCAGTATCTTCTTTTAATTGTTCTTTTTCTATATAATTTACCCAGGAAGTTTACATTTATTATTTAAAACCTTTCCGTATCCCTGGTTTTAATAAAAACTATATAAATAAACTTAATTAAAAATTGTATTATTCTTATTCATATAGCAGGTTGTGTAATTGAGTCAAAATAATCTGCAAATTGTGTGTTTACAGAAATGGAACATGCAACCAAGTTTGACAGAGTGGCTTTCTTATGCAGTGTTAATTTATTTTGGATAAAACTGGAGTTTGATGCCAACGAGGAAACAAGGTAGATCAGACTGAAATATGAAATATTACTGATATAAAGTGATATTACTGATATAAACACACACCTTCATTTTCCTCCTCTGTCAGCTCCTCTGGACCGGCCAGCGGCAGCAGGAGGAAAGGCAGGATATCCACAGCATCGCTTAGCAACCACTCGTGATGAGCTGCAGAGTGAACAGAGGTTTGAGGTATAACAAATCTGGTGTTGTGGAGGCGACATCACTGAGGTTAAACTCTAACCCTAAACCAGAAATCTGAACCTCCACTGTAAAAAATGTGGCCGAGGCTCCAATTAACTCTTTTTATCTACGGTGACTTTAGCCTAAACTTCAATAATGTGTGTCTCACCGTGGTCAAAGCAACAGTTGCGCAGGGTGCCTATGACTCCGCCCCTCCTCACCACAGATGACTGGTACTGAGTGAAGGGCAGCAACCTCTGGACTACACACCTGAAACACACCCAAACATCATTAGTGCATGCTGCAGGGTCAAAGCATGGCAGTGTGTAATTTTAAGAGAATTGACTGTGAACATGCACCTCCAGTCATGAACCACATTTTGCCAGTAATTTAACTTCCAACAAGCCTCAGCATGTGAAAGCTCCTCTCAAAGATCTAAGATGTTGTCGGTATAACAAGTGCAAATCAGAAAGCAAAGCTTGTCCCAGGTCAGCGTTATTCTCGGGTCGGAACGCCTCTTCTGTAAACATTTAGTCCCCTGTGGGGCAATGCAGGAGGTTCTTGAAGCTCTCCTTGACTTCATTTTACTTTTGGACATGTAGGTGGAAAAATTGTACTTACAGTTTTAATAAAACTGGGTCCTTATCTACACATACACACCTATTCTTTTAAACCAGATTATCCTGCTTTGTTCTCCAAAAACAGAGCATGTCAGTGTTATAAAGCAGGGTGCCTAACTCATTTTAGCTCATGGGCAAAAGAAGTCTCTCAAGCAGGCCAGAGAACTACAACTAACGCCCGATGACCTGGTAAAAAGTGTTCTCCTTTCTTTTAATGTAAAGATATTTAAGCACATTTTCCTGACCATCAATTTATAAAACTGATGAGAAGCATCCTCAGACGTGTTTAGAAACAAAAGTGTAATTTTAACAATATGTCCCAGTCAAATCAGTCGAATGTCAATACAAACAAGATGACGCAGCAAGAGCAATTTGTGTGTCACAGGCAGGAGGATGGAGGAAAGAGGAGACGAGGATATCAGCCGAGTCAACTGTTTTCCAAAGGGTGATATTTCAGTGACCTAAAAGGCTAATATTCAGAGAAAAAGCTGTGTATGATCGAGTCTCCCCAACTCTGTCTCTGAGCTCTTGACCAGCAGTGAAGTCAGTCACCTGTCCTTGTCCATCAAGTAGTTTCTGGCCTCAGGCAGCTGCGTCAGGTTGGACAGCAGAGGACCCAGGTAGTGCAGTTTAGCGTTCTTATTGTAACCTTCAGTACAGAAGATCTGAACAAGCTGTGCCATACCGACGTCCTCCTGCAGCACCTGAAACAGAAACAGTTTGTCTCTCATTATCCATGAGGAGGAGATTAACATGACGGTAAAGCTAGAATGATTATGAATTCAGTCCTAAAATGAAGCGCTCTGACTGGACGCACCTTGAATAAAATCTTGCAGGTTTTCTCGTGTCGCGTCAGATTTGACAGGATGGTGCAGATCTGATCGGAGAACAGGTACTCGGGGTCCAGAAGGTTCTTAAACAACACGGGGACAACTTTGACATCTTTCACCAAAACCTGAGGGACACACAACAACCAGCAAACGCCCGTTACATGTTTGTTTTAGAAAAGGAAATAAAGTGAACACACAAAGTTTTCAAGGGCTGCGCTCGAGTCCACTACCTGATGAAGAGTCTCATCGGCTGACAGGTTGATAAAGATGTGGTAGCAGTCCTTCACTATGGCAATGGAAGGGTCAGAGGTCAGGGCAAACAGGGCAGCAATTAGATCAGGTTTAGAGTGGAGAAAGCGGCAGCCATCCCTGACATCAAACACAGGGGAAAAAGAAAGTAAAAAGATGGAAATATGTACATATTTACTACATTTATGGCAGAAGTCACTTTAAATAATCCTCCCACCTGTTTCCAGACAGTCCCAGGATGTACTCAGTGGCCTGACCTTTGACATCTGGACGTGTGCTGGGAGTCAGGAAGGAAAGCAGCTCTGCAACCTCAGAATCACTCAGCATCTTCAAACAGTGTCTGATCAACAGAAACAAAACCTTAACCACACATACAGCTCTAAACTCAGGTCAGTAACATGATTGGGTATAAAAATGAGCACGTTAAAGAGACAGAGTTTCTCAGAACTAAAGATGATCATCAGTCTGCAAAAACTGCATCTACTAACTGTGGCTCAATTTCAAAAATAATGTTCTTAAGTATGACATTGAAAGGACTGTGAATATCTCATCATCTGCAGCACATAATATCTTTTCAACTATTCAAGGAATCTGGAGAAGGCTCTGTGCACAACACTGTGATCTTCAGGCCCTGAGGCTGCACTGCATTAAAAACAGACCTGATTCTGCCATAAAAATTGCTGCATGGACTCAGGAACACTTCCAGTTCACTTCCAAATTATTATCTGTGAACACAGCTCATTGTTTCAGACACAAATGTAGGTTAAAGCTCCATCATGCAAAGAAGAAACCATATGTGAACATGATCCAGAAACACTGCCGTCTTCTCTGAGCCAAAGCTTAAAAGTGACTGAAGAGAAGTGGAAAACTGTGGCCAGACAAATCAAAATTTGAAATTTCTTTTTGAAAAACATGGACACTGCATCCAAAATACTAAGGAAACTGTGGAAGTGCATTAGTTCCAGCAGCTGACACATCTGGAAAGGCACCATCAATGCTAAAAGGTATATACACATTTAAAAACCACAGGCATGTTTTTCAGAGAAGAGCTTGTACATCTCACAAAGACAATGCTTATCATGAAATCATGGCATATCATGAAACACAAAATGATGACAAGCAGACCCAGGATGATTGAACAGCTAGAATCAGGCAACAATGGGAGGAAAATCCTCTCTAGAAAGTCCAGCAGCGACAAAACGAGATAATAGTTTTATTTAAAATGGACATTTTTCCAGTTTAAAGATCTGTTCTCTGGGTTCAAAGCTGAATTAAATCTGGGTTTCTGAAACTCTGGAAATTACTGCACACTGTTTTATTTACATTTAGAACAGTTAAAATTATTCCGGTAATGGATTTGTTAGGAATTACTTAGTAATAAGACACATTTCGAGTAGTACAGCGCTAAACACTTTAGAAAGTCTACTGTCTTTTGTACACACAGGAGCCTTTCAGCACAGCCTTGTCAGATGCTGTGAAACCTCAGCGTGTCTCCTCTTGCTCTTATCTTACCTTTAACTCTCTAAAGAGGAGGCTTTCGTGTCGCTTTATACTTCTTTTTGTTCCTCTTCTTGTTTTATTCCTCTAACATCAGATGTCATGTGTAATAAACAGAAACAGCTCAGGAACATGTGGACACCACAGCCGATCTTTGTTCTTCTTCTAACCGTTTTCAGCAGCTTTAAATCCCCCTGCTGGGATTTACCGCCCCCTGGTGTTCACTACATGAGCTGCCACAAATTTTACTTCAATTCCTTCATGCAGGAAACTGGAGGGCCACGAGTGCCAACATTAAATACATGATTAAATATTTAATTAAATGTCTGATTAAAAAAAAAGGAATGAATACATAATTTTTTGAATGTTGTGCATGAAAAATGTATGGAATTTTATTTAAATATGGGATATTTAGATAATAATTTCCAATTGTAATTAGTTAATGACACGTTTAATTACTAATTTAGTATTTATTTCATTTTAGCACTTATGTTCCTCCATATATTTCTACCTGCCTGCCTTGAACCTTAATTATTTCTTATGTAAAGAAAAAAAAATCTCACAACCTATGATATGAAATAGTAACGAAGTGGTTTATAAATTAATTTTAAAATAAAAAACTAATTTAAACAGTTTATTAATTATGTCATCCATAGAAAAAAAAGCAGAAAAATTACAAAAACAACATCAAACAGTCAACAGGTGCAAAAGTTCATGTTTAATTTGGATAGGAGTGGGAACATTAATTTGACAGAGTGTCTAGGGCACAGGTGTCAAACTCCAGGCCTCGAGGGCCGGTGTCCTGCAGGTTTTAGATGTGTCCTTGATGCAACACAGCTGATTTAAATGTCTAAATTACCTCCTCAACATGTCTTGAAGTTCTCCAGAGGCCTGGTAATGAACTAATCATTTGATTCAGGTGTGTAGACCCAGGGTGAGATCTAAAACCTGCAGGACACCGGCCCTCGAGACCTGTAGTTCGACATCCCTGGTCTAGGGGGTCCTACCCTTAATAGTTTAGGACATTTTCAACTACATTACCTGCAAATGTACAAAATATATGAAAACTATATATCATTTTCTTTATTAAAAAAAAAACAAAAAACAAAAACTTAATTTCTATAGTATTGTTTCCACTATCAGTTAATGAAATAAAATTTTTGAATAAAACAACAGAATTTTAACCATTTAAATATCATCTAAGACTTATCACAAGAAGCGCTGATTATTTATTAAGTTGTGTTATTAATTATTTAGATCTTTGAAGTAAGCATGCTCTTTCAGAAAACACTGACACACAGATGAAATACTCACCTGTGTTTCTGTCCTGTGTGTAAAGAAAATCTCATGCACTGACCTTCTGTTGAGCCACTTCACCTCTAATATGAGTTAAACTCGTGACTTAAACTTTAAGTCTTGCACTGGTAATAAACTGCAAATTAACCATGGATGTAAAAAAAAAAAAGATGGCTCTATGATCTGACTTATAACTTATTATTTCTATTTGATGGCTGAATTAAATGTTAAAAGTTTGCAGAATTAAATTTGTCAGCCAGCAGTGCTATAAAATTACCTTTTGATTGTAAATAGTTCAGCGGGATTGAAATTCAGTGACTGTTCTGGCCACTGTAACAGAAATCCGGCTGACAGCTTCTTCCCTGAATAGCTCCTGCGCAGTTCTGGGGTGTCCTTTGGCTTGTTGTCCGGTTCAGGTAGGAAACTTTCTCCAGCCGAGCCATCACTTTGAGCGATAATTGACCGATTTGTGATCAAGATCTGTTTTACTAATTTGCCAGCATCGAAGCTCCTCAGACCATCACATTTCTCCTGCACGCGTGGCAGCTCAGCATCTCACATGTTTGTTTTTCGTCCAAACACCTGAAATTTAGTTATCTCTCCCTTTTTCTTCTCTGTCCAGTGTCTGCTCTCAAATTTTCCCTTTAATCAGCCACTTTATGACATGTATTCAATGTGTAGTTGAAGTCTTTACACTGAAAGGAACAATTAGGATGTGTATTTTATAGGTTATTACCTCCAAGAAGGTTGTGCTTTTGGTAGCGTTTGCATGCTTGAGTGTGTCATTCTCTATGTAAACCCAATAACTTGAAAACCTTCATGTTCAACAACAGTTTCAATGTTCGAGACAGCTAAAGATAAAACTGCACTGTAAGTGGTCCACAGTGTAAAATTATTCTAACAACCCTGATCTAAAAGTTAAACCCATTGACTAAAGGATTACGTGAGTTGTGTATAATCTATACTTCCACACTTGGAGGGGAGACCTGCTCTGTGTTTTTCCTCTCCTTCCTTTGGAAACACCTCCTCCAGCTTTTCACCTGAAGTGCTCTTTTAAAGGCTGAGATGAGCCTGTGAATAACACATCTGTGCCAGAATTTAATCCAAACTTGAAAGGAAAATTCATAGAAAGCATTATTACCTCTGAAAGCATTCTTAGAATTTGCTTCCTTGGAGCTGCTATTGGTTCTGGGAAGCTTTGTGAACGCCGGGCCCGGACTTCTTCCTCTGTTGCACTGTGGCCTCCCACTTCTTTGTATTCTGGTCAGGACCAGTCTGGGCTGTTCTGTTAAAGTGAGTCATACACCCTGTTGTACTAATGTTTAATTTTTTCAAGATTTCCTGTTTGAATTATCTTCAATTATTTCAGTTTCCAATGACCTTAGGAATACCGTGAGAACAATTAAAGACTTTGGCTCAGTCTCTTCTGCAAAACAGATTATCTTACTAGTAAATCTGAGAATCAAAGTTAAATATTTTTAGAAGAAGAATACTCTGATGCATTCAAAAGTAAGATGGATTTGTCCATCTTGAGACTAAAATCAAGCCCACATTGGCTCCAGACACAAATTTACTGCCTCTTTAATCAGCAGAACATTTCTGGATATGAGACTTTCTGATGATGATTTAACACAGTAAAAAAAAAAAAAAAAAATCCCAGAGTAGAAATAGAGAAGTAATGGCGGCTCAAAATAGATGTTATGTTTTTGTGCTCTTCTTTGTAAGAACAGCAACGTTTCTGCGATGTCGAAGCAGCAGGACAGACTCCAGCCAGCATGTTAAACACATTTGACCTTATGAACTACTTTATTGATTATACTGGAGAAAAAAACATATAGACATTCACATAGTTCAGACCCATCAGCAAGAGCTTCCATTTGCTCCAGATGTTGCATTGAAATGCTTATATTTCAGATAAATGTTAATGAGCTTCACCTGCACTAAACAGTGATGACCTTCTATTAAAGGTGCGGTTTGACCAATCAGACATGAAGAAGCACTACTTTTCTTCTTACGCAACCATCAATGAATCACATGCTCAAAGTTTCCTTCTTTAAAAAGATCTGCTCCAGCATTTCACACTAACGTGGCTGTGGGAAAAAAAAGAAAAGAAAAAAAGCAGAGAGCAGTCTTGGTATGTTGTGACTGTATCCTCAGTGGTGCTTTACAGAGAAGTGTCTCTACATGCAGATTCAGGCGGATGGGGGAAAACAAAGCCTCAGGCTCTTCCAAGGAATTTAGGTCAGATGCTGCAAAAGCTCAAGACTGTCCTCTGAAGAGCGTTTCCAACGCTGAAACATTTTTCTCAACACGCACATTTCATGCCACACAGGCTTCAGTACAACTTCAATACCATTGCAAAATAAAGACTAAAAATCAGCATTTGAACTTGAAAACATTTCACCAAATGTCTGTAAAGATTGGAAAGAGTGAAGAGCAGAAAGAGGACTGGAACAGCCTCAGTCTGGATTGTAAACAGATAAAAGTATTTATCATGAAGTCCACCACGTGCCGGTGTACATGCAGTCCGCCTGGAGCCACGAACAAAGCTCACTCCAGGACAGACGAGGATCATATGAAGCGATTTGGTGACTTTCTTGCTGGTAATTCAAGGATGTCATGATATCGTAGCGCTACTGAATCTATAGGTGCTGACGAGAGAACCGAGAAAGGCACTGTGGCGTCTGATTGGCAGAGAGAGATCAGCTGAGAGCCTCTCTGTTGGCTCAAGGTGGGGCAAGTCCATCAAACATTTTCATTTTCATCGTCATCATCTTCCTCCTTCTCCTCCTCTTCACTCGGCCTTGTCTTTCCTCTTGCCTGTGAACGGCACTTTACTGGCTACCGTCGAGCCGACGGTGGAGACGCCACCGGCCACGGCAGACACGCCGCCTTTCACCAGCCCCACCCCCATCGAGGGCACTGTGGTCACAGCGGACTTTGTGATCTCCAGGCTTTTGCCTCCAACCCAAGCCACTCCACCCACAGCGGCCCCAACGACGCCCTTGGTGACATTGAAGAGGCCACCGGTCACTCGCCACACCATGCCAGGAGGAGCTGCCGCGTGCTCTTTCCCAGAATCTGAAAATGATCACACAAACAACTTGATGATTTTGAGATTGTTTTCATTAATTAAAGTTATCAGTTTGGCGATCATGTGGTCACAATTAGCCGAACCGCCAAATTTTTTATAAGACATTGGATGAAACACTAAAAATGTGTTTACGAAAGCAGAGAAGAGGATCACCGAAGTCCTGCTGGCAGATCTGAGAGGTGGTATTTAAAGGGAAAGTTTAGCAAAATCTTTCACCACATGGAGGCAGCACATGACGGCGCCTCTTAAAAACGATGCTGGACAGAGCAGCTCGCTTTCTGTTGATGGCTTTACAGACAGTTTTTCAGCTATTTGGTCATAAACCAAAACATCCAACTAGTTAAATAAAGAGAAAATATTTTGCTTGTCAATCCAGCAGATGTTTACCAAATTCACTAGTTATCTGGTTGTGTTTTTCTGACTTCAATTCATCTACGATCTTTGATATTTTATAGTAGCTGTAGCGCTGTGTGATTAACAAACAGCTGATTTGAACTCTTGGTATTATTATTAACATTATTGGTGTTTTAAAAGGAGTACACCTGGGATTGCTCGGAAAGTCCCATGTGCCTTTCTTAACAACAGTAACGCCGAGTGGAAGCGGCAGTAGGCGACTGAACTGGTGCAAAGTGTCTCAGTGTTGGGACACAAATAGCCAGCTGGAGCTGGAGCCGCCCTTACACAAACAACTGTATTGTCCCTGATGAACCAACAGTTTCTGAAATAGCAGCAGGCAACATGTAAGCACGGATTGCACCATATTCCCCGATGATATTCCAGCGTTCCAGACACCGGGGAGCTCTGCGCTTACCCTCTGCAGACTGGCTGTTGGTGGATTCGGCTTCGTCGAATTCAGCCATGCTGGTCCCAGGCTGGGGCTCCACATTAACACTGTTTACATTCTGAAAAACACAAGAAAAAGCCAGGCTTGTCTTTACTCTGAGCTTCACAGTGCTCCTCAGACTGAGCCGTACAGATCACCTGCTCGGGCAGCTCCGCATGACTCGCAGTGGAGTCCTTATTTATCTAATACTCGGCCTGCTCCGATTGATATAAGCAAACTTTCCTCTGATTGGCTGTCGCTCAAAAAACAGAAGTCAGACAGCTCTACTCCTGCATCTGTATGATGTAATTCAGATCCAAGGGTAGAAAAAAACAGACTGAGTGTTTAGTGCAGTCTGAAATCAAAGCTTTTAGCTCACAGGGATTACTTACATATTCTGACCTCAGTGTTTTAAACTTTGGTCATGAGCACAGCATAATACTTCTTGTGGGAGTGTGACTAATATAAGCTCATAACACTGAACTGTCACATTTGCAACATGCCCACTGATTCTTTTAGGCCACTTTTATTCAGTTTGCCTCTTTGTACTTACACAACAAAAAGAGGGACACTGAATTTTAAATACATCAGGTTATTGGTCATATTTTGTGTTCCTCAGTGCGATAAATCAGTTGTGTGTGGCTCTGTGGGAGCTTTACAAAGCCTGAGACATAAACCTGCAGCTATTGTTGATATTTTTTCATAACAATAACAAAAAACAAAACAAAAAAAAAAACACTGGTTAAAAAAAGACACCTATTAAATTTACTTCAGTTTTATTATTACATCACAAGAGCGCGATAACAGTCGCCTTGAGACACTTTATAGGTTCAAGTTTCTCTATTTTCACTCATCATGAAGAAACATGACAGAACAAGATGAAGTACTCATGTCTCTTAGATCATGACTGTTGGAATAAGTAACGTCTAATTAAAATAAAAGTTACATAAAAGTAAAAACATATATATGCATATAAATGTAATTAAAAAAATAAAAGTATTGAGATAAATAAAAACATATAACAAAAAAAATTACCCATCAAAATGGACCTTTTATAAAAATTTGTGTAAGCAAATATGAAATACTCAACGATCCTCTAAGAGCAAGCAGGTTGTGACAGCTGTGGGGGGAAAAAACTCCCTTTAAACAGGAAGAAACCATGACCACCTGCCAGGACCGGCTGAGGGGAGATGAAATTCAGCTTTTCAATACACCTGTGGTGTTTTCCTGAGGGTACTGCTATCCAGTTACATTAATGAAATCATAAGGATCAAGTTTTTCTGGAGCTTGACCCAGTCTAAGAGCTACAGACATGTTTTCTGAAATCTGTCCTTCAGTTTTATGTTCACAAACTTTATCTGTAACTCTAAATCACTGGACAATTAATTTAACATCTAAGAATTTTGAGTTTCTTTTAGGAAACAAAAATTTATTTTGTGGACGAAAACGTTTCCAAATGCAAGGAATTATTCTGGCTCTGGTACTGAGGGTTTTTCCTGCCTTGTCATTTTGTGGTGAGTGACTCCACAATGAATGTGTGTTATGCAGTTGTTAAAGATTTCTATGTATTTTACTGCCCTTTCTGTACATTTCATTTTATGTATATTAAGCCTGAAAGAATTAAACCTTGACTACAGAATTTTTTTTACTATTATTCAGATGATTTTTCTGTGGGGTTAGGCTAGATTCTCTCTGAGGGGTGCTTAGATAATGCTGATGCTGATTTCTGTCTGAATAAGTGAAGTTTAGGAGAAGAAAAACGAATCCCTTATTGTGTCCTAAATGTAAAACAGACTGGAAGCCTTGCTCACAGGAATTCAGTAAGAGTGTGGATGGTCATGTTTAACCTTCCAGCTGATTACTCTGCAAAACACAGATTCAGTTTCTAATCAGTTTAAACAAAGAAATAAACTTTTATTCTGTGCGTTCTTAGATGAATATCAGATGAAACAGCATCTGGCCAACTGGCTCAGAGTCATGCTCCAACATGTAATTATCTGCTATACTCGGAGCTATCTAAACCTCATGCTATGAAGAGCTGCGTCTTTTTGTGTGTGCACATATTCTTGAGTTTAAATTTGCTCCTAACACTGAACACTGTGTTCCTCTCTCTTCTGATGGTGAGACACTGATACAAGCTTGTGCTTTATGTATGAGAAACACTTAACCAGTGACACCAACACTGACCAGGAGCACTTGATCCAGCTGATAGTGGACATGTGTCACTGTGGTGTTAACGTCTTTACACAACGACTCCTTCTGCACAGTGGTGAATAGTGCATCTAATCCAGCACTCTTTCATAATAAAATTAGACTTCACTCCACCCCCCTGCTCTTCTGTTTTTACCGTCTTGTGCACCACACAGTTTGTTTAAAGTGAATGCTACTATTTTAATATGCGTTTTTGATTAATGTGCCCTCTGCTCGGTCTGTAAAACCAAATCCAGTGCGCTTTTTTTTTCTTTTTCTTTTTTTTTTTTTTAACTGACTTGACATGTGGCAGTAGTGGAGCAGATCTTGGGTAACATTTGCAGGAAGCCGTGACGCCTCTTTTTAAAGCTACTGAAGAAAAAACGACACGTTTCTCCTGGAAGTCAGGCTGCTGAGGAAAAAAATATCTTATTACAATAGTTAAGTTCCACATAATCACTAACGGAGCCCCAACCAGCTTCCATCCGGTTAAGCTGCCCAACTCAAACGCATTTTGTTCAACCACTTACTCTCCCCCCTCTTTTTTCAAACACGTTTGTACATTAATAAGGATAC
The DNA here is from genome assembly GCF_057381915.1 of Diplotaxodon limnothrissa. Classification (NCBI taxonomy): domain Eukaryota; kingdom Metazoa; phylum Chordata; class Actinopteri; order Cichliformes; family Cichlidae; genus Diplotaxodon; species Diplotaxodon limnothrissa. The sequence goes on from NC_140600.1 coordinate 30,466,961, forward strand.
TGGTGACTTCTTACCTTCACCATTGTTCCCAGTGCTTCTCCACGAACACACCTGACAGAGAAACTTGAGAATCTAGCAGCGTTCTTTTCCTCTCCTGCTGTTTTTTATCTTTTAATTTAATTAGTTTTTCTCAGCTTGTGCGTGAAAGCTGCTGCTCTCACTGTTGATTGCCTCTTCTTCTTCTCTTTCTTCTTCCTCTGGGTTTTCAAGCCTTTACCGCATCAGTGTGCAGCTTTCCACTTTCTCCTGGCGCACACAGTTACAGGTAGCGCTGCACAGCTCTCTTTTCACCCTGCTGGTTCTGCCGACGTGGCGCCTTCGCCACAAAAACAGTCAAACCACACACAGCAGCCCGCTGGACCGCCCTTGCAGACCTTCAAAATAAAAGCTTGCACTAATTTTATTGGCGGAGCAGGTCAATGGTGAGCAGGTGTCCCCACTTTTACACTTCTTTCTCATTTTTCTTCTTCTTCTGACTGCTCTCTTTGGGTACCATCTGCCTTCTTCTAACGCTACCTCTAGCACCCTCCTCTTCTCCTATCTGAGTGTCCTCCTTCACTACATGCACGAACCTCCTCTGTGGTCTTCCTGCCTGCTCTCCATTTTCAGCATCCTTTGTCCAGTATGTCCAGTATATGCACATGTCCACACCATCTCAGCCTTGTCTCACAAACTTTGCCCCCAAACTGCTCTACCTGAGCTGTCTCTCTGATGTACTCGTTTTAATCCTGTCCATCCAGGCCACTCTCATTGATGAAATTATTTGTTCAGCTTTCTGAAACTCAGCACTCTAAGACATTTTACAATAATGTAAAATGTAATGTTTAAAGATCTTAATGTCAACATTTTATCCACCCCTGGCTGGTGTTGGGTTCTTTTAAAGTTTGGGCCTTTATTGTGAAAACCGGAAGTCACATTGGACTGCTGTTTCGGGCTCAGCTCCGGATCCAGCTCCGGATCCAGCATCAACAACTCTGCTGGTTGTTTGTGTTTCTGTGTAATGCCTCTGTGCGGCTAATGTGGATTTTATGTAGATTCAAAGGAAAACTCACATGTAAACTGACAGAACAGTTCACGTGCAGGATTGTAGATGGTCACATGGTCAAGTGAAGGCATAAAAAGGTGCTACAGATATCAAGGGTCAGGTGCTACATAGTGATGTTGACACCAGCCTTTATTTACTGAAAACAGAATAAAAAAAAAAAGTCAAAAATATTTTCAAAATAAATTACACAGTCACGGGCGTATCCAGAGGTTTGGCATTGGGTGGCACCTGCTCATTATGGGTAGGGGTTGTACACATAAACAAGCCAGAGGATTGGTTAGTTTTCAGTTTAATAATATGATGCTTTAAATATACATTTTTATATCATAATAATCAAAATGTTATTTTTAGTGTAACAGAATAAAGGAAAACATGCATTCAGAAAACTAAATAATGTTATTTAGGACACCAAAACAATATTTCTACAATATAAAAAATGTAAAAGATGTGGCAACAGATATGGAAGATTTTTCTTTAATATAGCCGACAAATTGGTTTATTGTTTATGACCCGTGTGAGGGATATCAAGTGTGGAACAGTCTGTCTAAAGACGTGGAAAATATTGGCGAGTTGAATTAAAACCACAGCAGGAACATGGAAGTAGGGAACTTTAGACATTTTAATAAACGATAATGGTATATTAGATGTATTTGCACCAAGTAAGCAGTAAAAAATATGCCTAAATTGAGGATATCAACCCCCGGAAAATTAAGAAGAATAAGAAACAAAAATTAAATTTTAACTGATAACTAAGAAAGGAGAAGAAAAAGTAGTTTGGGGTTCATTGGCAGGAGTAAAACAGGAGAACTGAATATCAAAGCATTAAAACTCAGCCCAGCAGTTTTTCTGCCAGTCACACCTCCATGGATGATTATTTTACCTGGCACTTATGTGACATATACACATATATACAGTCGTGTGAAAAATAAAGGTTTGACAGGGAACTATGCAGTTCTGTGAAAAACCAATACAACAGCTGTAGAACAACTTTTAGCGACAACAAATTCAAGTTGTTGTGGAGGAATTTGGGGCAACTCTTCTTACCGGGCCGGAAGTGGATATATAGGAAGGAATATAGGAAGTGGAAAACGGACGGTTGTATTTTGCTCAGGCACATCTCAGATGGCATTGTTTGGGGTCCTAGCTAGAGGCTCGGCGCCAGTCTCCCCGGCAGTCGCAGCAGAAGTAAATACGAGCAAAAGTCAGAAAAAAACTGTCAGAGGAATCGGGGTGTTTAGGGACTTTGGACCTTCAGGCGTCCAGCAATGAATCTGGAACTGCTCGGTAATGAATTAAGGATGAATATCTATTTTCTGTACACGTTACTGTTCGTACGGCGCTGTTGCTTTGTACCTATTATGGTTAGCATTGTAAGTTAGCCTAGCATGTTAACAGCAGTCGATACGAGTGCTTGTTAAAATCTCACAACTAATTAGAAACACGCTGTTAAGGTCTCCTAAAAAGCATATTACAATAGTGCTTAATATATGAGATCATAAATATGTAGACGTAAAAAGCTGGAAGCAGTAGACGTAGTAGGTGGCTAATGCTAGCTTCACATAGTGTGTTTGAATTAAATAGGTCTTCCTTTTTTTATTTTAGACTACAGTTGTTTCGATTTGTTTTTTTTGGTGTTTTTTCTTGCAGTTTCCTCGCATATTAAGTCGACATCGGACTTTTACTTGCTGGCTTTTTTCCGTTAAAAAACAAAACAAAACAAAAACTGATGCACAGCTTGTCTCAGTGACAACGAGTACTGTCAACATTTTGGGGGGAAAACATATTCACCAAGAAATTACATTGACTTGACTATAAGGATATTTTACAAATATAAAAACAGGTTTAAGCTGCCATTCATTCAATTTTAACTGTTTTCGATTTACAGTACGGTGTAAAAGTATCGATGCAGCCGTCAGTCCTTTATAATTTGCTTCCAATGAATAAGACCTTGTTGTGTTTTTAAAGTGGTCCTGAGCAACACTTCTCCAAGCTGTATGAAGTTTTTCTCTGGATACTGGTTGCTTGTCCACTCATTTTCATTTCAGTTCTAACTCACTTTACTTTCAGGCTTTTGCAAAAAGACATTTATTGTTCCCATTTCTTTAGTTGAATTTACAGAAAATACAAATGTTAGCACAAGTTACTAAAAATACCATACATTTATGTTTGTCTGTTTGTTTTTTGCACCAACAAGGTACATTTGCAATAATGGATTTTTATAACCCATATTTTGGCATGGTGTACAGTGTGTCAATAAAAAAAATTCAGGAATCTGGACAAGTAGAGGGCCTTAAAAAAATGAACCCTCATCTACGATAGATTAACAGCATCTGAAAGTTATGTCCATAAGCAATAGGGAAAAATCCACCAAGACCTGACATAGGACCTCAGAGATGCACCTGGTACTTCAGTTGATCAGTTTTCTGTCGACTGAAGTCTTATCAGAAATGGTCTTAGTGCATAGGTGGCTGCCAAGAAACCATTCTTAAGCAGGGAGAAAAGGCTGCTGTGTGCTAAGAACTGGACTGAAAATTGGTGACAATGGGCCTTATGGAGTGATGAATCTAAATATACATTATATTCAAATCATCATAAATATATATGGTGGAGGAAAAATAAGGGAGCTACAATGGTAAATGTCTACAGCTGTCTGTAAAATATGGTGGAAGCTCCATCATGGTTTAGGCCTGAATTGCAGCTAGAGGTGTTATGGAGCATGTCAAATCATGGAATTATGAACGCAAACAAGTACCATCAGATTTTGGTTAACCGTGCAATATTATCGGCGTACCATTGGATTAGCAATGACTTCATTTTCAGCATAATTCCAAGAACCCCTCCAATACGGTAGAAGCACACCTGGATAGAAGAGCACTAGAGGTGGGAATCACCATACATCCCACGATACGATATTATCACAATATTTAACGCACGATACGATATTATTGCAATTTTTTAAAATATTTTGCGATATTCAGATTCTGTACATAAAGGTAAACTTTATCAATATTCATTTAATCTAATATCAAAGTCTCACACTCAGTCTTTCTCTCATTTCAGTCAGTTTTATTGTTGACAAACTGAACGGTTTGTGTTACAGTCTAGTCCAACTTAACTGAATGCAACCATCTGGTACAATTATAGCTATTCTGAACTATGGAATTTGTGAAAACTATGCAGCCCCTTCAGCAACTGAAGAATTTGAAAGTAAATTAAAACAAAATATAATTTTACATTAAATAAAAAAGTTTTAAACTTAATTAAAATAAAACATGTCTTAAATTAAAATAAGCAAACTGTCATGTTTATTGCTGCAATAAAAAAAGTTAAACACATTTGAACAGTGAAGGAATGTCAGGATTCTTGCTCAGAAAAAGGATCAACATGCTCTGAAGTCAGAGTTCCAGTCCACAAAAACTTTTTTTGTAACAAAATATCGATTTCTGCTGTCCCTGTATCGATACATTACTAGCAAACAAAATATCACGATACTACACAGTATCGATTTTTTCCCCCACCCCTAAAGAGCACACAATGGAACACCATCAGTCATGGATTGATTCCTCCCCCCAAAGCCCAGCTCTCAACATTAGACAAGAAGACTGGGGAAATATTCTTGAAGACTGCTCAAAGAAATTACAAGAAAGTTTGTCTAAGAGAGTTCAGGCTTTGTTCAAGAATAAAGATAGCCATGCCAAATAAATAAATAAGAATAGTATGAAATAAGAATAGTATGAAATAAGAATAGTATGAACTTGTAACTGTACTATGTTTTAGTACATAGTACACGTCTTTCTTGTCCTAGGCAGTTGTAATGAAGTCTACATAATAAAGTTTTGGGGTTAGGTGTGGTTTGGTGAGAGAGAGAGAGAAAAGCGAAATTGATATATTAAAAAATAATAAATAATAGAATAACCACTCTCATTATTGGCTTTGTCTGCTATAAGCTTCACAGAAAGTGTGTAATGTGTTCAAGGGCTGCTTAGGATAATTAGCAGGATCTCTATTCTAGTTCCTGTTTAAAAACTAAGCAGTGAAATGAAGGGGTTTTTCTCTGATTTGCAAAAAAAGAAAAGGAAATAAGGGTGTGCAAATCATTTGACTCCAATAATAATTTAATCCTTAAAACATTTATACGAAGAAATTTGGATCTATAGGACCTTCCTCGGGCCTTACTGGTAGCCATGTGGTGTGCAAGTCTTTCTTAGTTTTTTTTGTAACTGTATTTAATTCAATATATATAAATCAATTTAATATGTATTTAATATAATGTATTTAATATTTAATGTTACTTTATTTGACTGACTGTGACTCTATGAGAATTAAATAATGACTAGTAAAAGTTTCTGCTCCAGCTGCCACGTCATTGTTATTAATCTCTCTTTCTGTTCTTCTCTCAGAATCGTTTGGGCAGAACTATCCAGAGGTAAGCCACCAGTTTTTAATACACACAAGCCAATTTTGTTTTTTGCTCTGAAAATCATTGAAACAGCTATATGAGTGTAATTGAATCTTCTAATTTTGAGTGCAGTCAGATTTAAAGCCTTATGTATAGACTTAAGATTTTTTTTGCTATTGTTTGTTAATGTCTGTTTTGATGACAGGAGGCAGATGGCACTCTGGACTGTATCAGCATGGCCCTCACGTGCACCTTCAACCGCTGGGGAACCCTGCTGGCTGTGGGCTGCAACGACGGTCGCATCGTCATCTGGGACTTCCTCACACGAGGGATAGCCAAAATCATCAGCGCACACATCCACCCAGTCTGCTCTTTATGGTGAGAACATGTTGTTTGTTCGTTTGAGTGGATACAAGTGAGGGAACCACTTTCAGTTTTAAACTCAACATTTCCTGCATTCTGATGAATTTTTATGAATTTGTGGCTTTCTGATGGGGGTAATATCTTTATTTCTGGAAAGGCAAGCAAAAAGGTGAAAAGCGGGCTTTAAGTGAGGTTAAGAGTTATAATTTCTGCTGTTTGAAGTGACCGTTTTAGTCACTGTTAAAGAATTCCTCATGGTTTGTTTACATATGTGCAGCTGGAGTAGAGACGGCCACAAGCTGGTGAGTGCCTCTACAGACAATATCGTCTCCCAGTGGGATGTCCTCACGGGGGACTGTGACCAGAGGTTCCGCTTCCCCTCACCAATCCTGAAGCTTCAGTACCACCCCAGAGACATGTGAGTGACCTGATCATGTCATTCTGTACACATTACCAGAGTTGTGTGGTTTGAGGTTTGGCTGTGGGTCAGATTTAAAGAGCAGTGATGCTGATTATGGGCTTTGTCCAGTGTAATCAGTCTTCAGGGTAATGATTCTATGCTAAGAAGAAGTGATGTATGTTTTAGGGACAAGGTGCTGGTGTGTCCCATGAAGTCAGCGCCAGTCCTGCTGACGCTGTCAGATTCCAAACACGTTGTCCTGCCTGTGGATGATGACTCAGACCTCAACGTGGTGGCAGCCTTCGACAGGCGAGGTGAATACATCTACACTGGCAATGCCAAAGGAAAGGTAAGCTTCAATGTCACTTTAGTCACTGTATGTTTCATTCACATCAGTGCTTTCCACACGCACTGCTGAACGTCTGTTTGTTTTTGTTTTGTTTGTTGGCATTACTCAGCTCTAACATTCTGATGGGGCATTAAACAGTCTCAAACCTCCTCCTAAAGCTTTATTTATAGTACTTCATTGATCTCCGCCAGATTGAGTGATGCCATTGTTTGCGTCTCCTAACCTCATTGTCACATCATTTTCTGGAGTTCATGTATGAAAACAGCTCTATTAAATTCTGATATAACACTTACACTGTTGCGGTGTATATGATGGGCGAAATCACATCTGAACTGATAAAATAATGAGTGAATACTGAGCTATTTGCACATTTTCACCATTTATATTTCATACTCAAAGCACTTGTCATCCCATGTTTCTGATGATTTTCTTCTCCCTCTATCTGCTGTTACAGATCCTGGTGTTGAACACAAACACTCAGGAACTGGTGGCTTCATTCAGAGTCACAACAGGCACCAGCAACACCACAGCCATCAAGTCCATCGAATTTGCACGAAAGGGCAGGTGAGTGGTAGCAGGAGGGCTTTCTGTATGTAACCTGGAGTGATGAACACAGTCCAGAGATCACAATCAAGACAATTTGTTCCAGTTAATTTTTGGTTTTCAGTCTTATTCACTTATATTCTGCATTCTGTGGGCTTTATCCTTCTTGTTAATGCTGAGCTTTTCTCTCTCTCTTTGTACATGTGTCCTGTTTGTTATGCAGTTGCTTCCTAATAAACACAGCAGACCGGATCATCAGGGTGTATGACGGCAGAGAGATCCTGACCTGTGGCCGGGACGGTGAGCCTGAACCTATGCAGAAACTTCAGGACTTGGTAAACAGGTACATCTATGGAGATACATTTTTGGAATAAAAGTCATGCCTGTTTAAGGAGTGAATGAGCCGGAATAGTTTTGCAGAGGAAACTGCAGTGGTTGATCTGACATGCATTCTTTTGGTATGCCAAATGTTTGTGTGGAATTAAAAGGTCTTTCAAATACTGTCGGTAATTTGTTCAGGACTCCATGGAAGCGATGCTGTTTCTCAGGGGATGGTGAGTACATTGTGGCTGGTTCAGCAAGGCAGCATGCCCTCTACATCTGGGAGAAAAGCATCGGGAACCTGGTGAAGATCCTGCATGGAACCAGAGGAGAGCTGCTCCTGGATGTCGCTGTAAGTGCTCTCAACACTGTGCATGAAGGTTAAAACACTCAGTTATGTTGGTCTATTTTCAGTTACATTGAGACATCACATATTTTAAAATGACCTTTTTAAAACAAATCTTACCTTTGACCTCTTTCAGTGGCATCCGGTCCGTCCCATCATTGCCTCCATCTCTAGTGGAGTGGTGTCCATCTGGGCTCAGAACCAAGTCGTAAGTGGACAATGAGCATGAAAGCTGAATGAGCATGAATGAACAGCGTTAATCTCAAGTGTTTTTCCTCTTATGTTTGTTATACCTAGCTTTAAATATTCAGATCCACGGCAGATATTTAAGCTGTGGTAATTTAAGCTTTAATGACTTAACTTGGTGCCATTATTGTGTGAATGTTTTGCTTGCCTGCAGGAAAACTGGAGTGCTTTTGCTCCAGACTTTAAAGAGCTGGATGAGAACGTGGAGTACGAGGAGCGAGAGTCGGAATTCGACATTGAGGACGAAGACAAGAGCGAACCCGAGCAGACAGGTAAGTAACAGGTGCAGCTTACATATGGCCTCACATACTGTGCAATTATTAATTTGTGTAGTTATGACTTCCTTTAGTTTTGTTTATTTAATTCTTAATTAGGGCAGGGCAATATGACCAAAAATATTTATCACAATATATATTTGAAAATTTGTGATAACGATATAACTGACGATATAATTGATTCAAGACAAAACACTTTACAACTCCAGAACTTTATTATTGCAAAAAAAACCCATCAATTTATTTTCACTTAAACAAGCAGCTGTTTTTTTTATGTGCATTCAAACTATATAAAAATTTAACAGTGGAAATGCAAATTCCTTGTTGACAGTTTAACCAAAAGACATTTCCAGTGGAAATGGGCCGACACATCCTGAACATAACCACGTATAATATCCACAAAACTTAAAAAGAGGTGTTTTGCAACATGAAACTGCAGTAAAAAAGAGTCAGATAAGTCTAACTTTACTTAACTCATTCTTTTTGCTACCGTTGATTCATTAATGCTGAATTCTCTCACAGCTGCTCTATTCCCATGTTCTACTGCATGACTTGAGTTTAAAATCCGCTTCATACGCACGTCTCTTAACAAGTGCCATTTTGGAGTCCTTATACACACACAATACGGTAATATTATGTTGAAGCACAGTACGTATCACTCCGCGAGGCTCCTGACTACAGTAGCCGCAATGCTCTGACAATCCATCAAGCGCTGCGGCTTCGTAGCTTACAAAAGTCGTACTGAAACACTTTTTGACAGATTTTTGAGCGCCGGACAAAAACCAAACCAGTTCCACACCACTGAAGTTGCACCATTTTTACAAACCAATTCTGGTTCATCTGTTTCGTTCAACGATCCGCTTTTGCCCTTCTCATTTTCCGTTGCTATCATGCTTTTTCCGGCATGTGTGTATGAAAACAAAGGCACTGCGCATGCGTGTTTTACCCATATTCTATCGCGATATTTCATTTTCATATCATTGGCTAACATTATACCGGTATTATCATGAACGGTATGATATGGCCCAACCCTATTCTTAATTATTAAATGACTTCTGTTTTAAAGCTCTTTTTGTAACATCTTCGCTGATCCCGCAGTGGCTTTTTTGAAGTACAAGAAGTGTTTATTTGCATGTAATTTAATATGGAACAGCAGAAGAGTAGTTTATATTTGTTCCTACTTCTTGCTGAATACAGATTAGAGGGTGCGTCTTTAATATGCAGTGGAAAAGTGAGTCAAGTCTACTCAAATATCAGGCTATTGGGGTGTATATACAGTATATTCCAGTGTGCTGTTGATTTTAATGCACAAAGAAAACAGAGGCAGTACTTGGAGCTGTGAAAAAAGTAAGCAGATGACAGATTTTTGGTGAAAAGGCTGCAAATAAACTAGATTAAAATTGTCTAAAAAAACATTTTGCTTTCTATACGGCTAGATTAATTTACAGTCTTACTCCAAAATTTTTTTTTTTCAGATGCTCTATAGCCACAACAGTGATGGCAGCTTTTCCGCATGAGATCCATACAATTAAACATTGCATCATAATGCAGAGATGAACTTGTGTCCACATTACAGGTGCAGACGCTGCAGAAGATGAAGAGGTGGATGTGACCACTGTTGATCCCATAGCTGCTTTTTGTAGCAGGTGAGAGCGCTAACAAAGAGTAGAAAGAGATATCATATTTACAAAATCCAAAATTGCCCAATCAAATTGTAAATACCTATTAATAACTGGTAAAAAGGAGGCCTTCCTTCCAACTGTCATGAACGACTTGCTCCTCTTTATAATTTTGAAGGATCTTACCTTACAATGTAAAGTACCTTGGAACAACCGTTGTTTGAAATTAGCGTTGTATTAATGAAATTGATCTGAATGTGAGTGGAAATGAAAATCTTTGTGGTTTCGTCAAATCTTCCAGGCGACCCTTATCTCATCCTTTAACTCATCCAAAACATTTAGTCTTAAGGGTTATGTTTTAACTCACCTCCATGTTTTAAATGTAACATTAAAACTGGTTTAATCATCAATCCTTTAGCTTATAAATCAGGACGACTGGAACCTCTCAAAACTCTATTTTAGCCATCTGGAATGCCTTAAAAGATCCTGCAGGTCTCTAACACACCAGGAAGATGATTATTGTTATAAATGTAAGTTTAAAAAAAGTGAAAAGTCTTATCTGTGTTTGTGTTATTTAGTGATGAGGAGCTGGAGGACCACAAGGCCCTGCTGTACCTGCCCATCGCCCCCGAGGTTGAAGATCCAGAGGAAAACCCGTTCGGTCCCCCGCCAGACGCTTCAGTTCAATCTGGAGCTCCAGAGGACACATTGACTGGTGGTGATAAGAAGCAGCGCCAGCCTTCATCTGAAGGCGGTCCAGCCAAGAAAAAAGCTCGGACCACCACCATTGAACTGCAGGGGGTGCCCAGTGATGGTGAGAGAGAGGAGATAAATTGTTGGTGGTTAAAGTTACAAAAAGAAAATTTCACTTCTTTTCAAGAAGTTATAAAATGGCCTTTTGTCTTCGCTCTCCTCAGAGGTACACCCCTTACTGGGTGTAAAAGGGGACGGCAAGTCAAAGAAGAAGACAGCAGGCCGGCCCAAAGGCTCCAAAGGTAAAGACAAAGACTTCCCCTTCAGGCCGAAGCCCTACAAGGGTGATCGGCCCTCCTTTCCTGTGGTGCCCGATGCCCTGGGCAGCTCTGGCCTGGGAGGAGTAGGAGGAATAGGAGGAGGAGGAGGAGGGCTGAAGGGCAGAGCAGAGGGGGGCCAGGCCACAGGTAAGCATGCTACCACCCATGATGATGATGATGATGCTGCTGCTGCTGCTGCCGCCTCTGAGTCTGGGAGCTGTTAGCCCTGCTAGTCTGACTGATGCCCTACCAGCCTGGCCTGTCTTCAAAGCACCCCCACCCCTACCCCTGTACTGCTTCCACCCCTCCAACCCCAACCACACAGCTCACTAACAGAGACCCACCTGTTATAAAGCCACAGTCTGGAGGTTAGAACATGTGCTCATACCTAACAGTCTTTTTAACATGAGATCCAATTCAGGCTGAAAAGATGACATCAGCATACTGTGATTACTCCATACACACCCATCTGTCATAAACACTGACAGACTTCGTCTACAGGAGAAGAACTGTCAGATTGAAAAATTTCCTAACTTTATCCTGAGATCCTAATAAAATTCACACCTTAAATTAAAAAAAAAAAACCCCAAACAAACAGATTTCTAAGAATTAGGATGATCTCTCCAGTTGTCTATTGTTGACCACAATCTAAAGACCCGTGAAGAGCAAATTTGTCCGCAGACACAATAAACTAATGGTTGCTTCGGCACATCATTTTTGGGAACTACATAACAAACGTCTCCAAACCTGTCCAGCAGGTGGCGGTACTGCACAAGTTAAATTGGATCCATGTGTTGGGAACATGGCCTTTTTGTAATGGGTGTATGTGTCCTTAAAGCAGTGAAACTATGGGGCAGAGAGCCACTGTAGGTGATGCAAGGAAGATTGATGAAAATAAAATAAGTGAGAATGAAGTGAATTTAATTTTAATTCTTTCATCTTATATTATTGCCTTTTATTAATGAAAGATAAATAAGACTTTGTGGACGCTATTAGGTTGACCTCTAGTTCTGATTTACAAAATTTGAGGGCAGTGGGGCCTGAATTTTTCCAGTGCTTGAAGTAGTTTGAGAACCACTGCCTTAATGCATCATCTGTATTTGGCAAGGTATTTTTTTCTATGATGTTATAATTATTTAAGCTATAACACATTACCCGCGGTGTGCAAGACATTTCCCTTCAGTTTGTGAAGCGTTGCTGTGTTTGATAGATCACATGGTCAACTTTAAAACATATTGTTAGGTGCACTCATCTGCTTGTTTTCTCTTAAGGATTTTTTAGGGACCCCTCCACTGCAGGCATAGTCAACATTATGTTTGCTTGATCCTGACATCTTTGGCTTTTGTAATACATATCAAGTAAATTCATCAACACAGAGAAGTATTTTTAACATCACAGTTTTATTGCATTGTTTAGCTGCTCAGCTTTCACATCAGCCTAACTGCGGGGTCACTCTGGGCACAGCTGTCTTGCTTTCCAGCTGTCGGAGCTGATCGCACCCACTGAAGATAATGATTGTACAAAAATATTTCCTGGAAATGGCTCAGTGCTTCTCATTGCTTGAAACAGTTGTAAGGTCTGTTCAGCTTCATCAAGATGCACAGGGCAGGTTAGGAGGGCAGGAAGTCAGGCAGAGCAGGTGGCTTTTCAAAATAAAAGATGATGGATGCTGTTTGATGGATAGTTTAAAACTGCGTTGGAGATGCACACTGTGTCTAGTCCAGGGCTAAGTGAACAAATTCAAACAAACACAGTTTGTTTTTAACTAATTGAACAGGTCTGGTGAACAAAGAAGTCCCTGGATTATTCCTTTGTGCAGAGCCTGAACCTGTTATTTGTAACAAGTGTGGGCTTGTGTGTTTGTGGACTGAATAGTGTGGGAACAGCTACAATGACAGTATCTTAGAAATGACACACCTGGCTGGCCAAGTATGAATGCCAACCTTGAATTGACGTCATCACAGTGATAGAACCACTGCTGACATTTCCTCTAGCTTCTCTTTGGCCTAAAATGGGATCTTAGAGTTCAGCGTTTTGTTGTTTTTCAATAAATGAACAAAGTGGAAATCTGCTCCCAGAATTTCGTCAGGCTGTCATTGTAATTTCACTGCATTTCAGGTCAGAGAGCAGAGCTTTAATCAGCAGTTATAACAACTGAACTTAAACTGGAACACTGCTGTCGGGAACTTATCAAACAGCACATTGAAGTGGCTGCACGACAAGCGAGCATTAAATGATAAATACATTAGTTTTCTCATGGGAAACAACGACAGTGGCACACAAACTAAATACAGGAAAATGACCGAAACGTAATGCTGTGATCAGTCTTCCACAGATATTTGAAAAAGTTGACTGATTGTTGAGTTTTTCCCCACCTTTGTTATTCCTCCCCGACTGTGGCTTTTCACAGGTATAACCTCTGCTAACTGCAGCCTCGCTCAGACTAATCTGCCATCATTTAAATTTGTTGATGTTGGGCTGTGGTTGGCAGATGGGTGTTGACGTGCCCGTTGATGGGATGGGTGTAGCTTGTTTCCCTGTGGGCTAGCTGACAAGTCTACTTCCTGCTTGGCCTTTGACCCTCCTGCTCCCACTCCCGCCTCGCTCCTTGGGCTTTTCATGTGATATAAATGTTTGTCTGCAGTGTTGCTGCTCAGATCTTGAGGGTGTGAGTATGTCTGTGCGTGAGAGAGTGAAAGAGATACCAGATGACGGTATACATTTTTTTTTTTTTTTTGTATGAGTAGCAGGTGATGGCTGAGGTCCTGTGATTTACGCTGGTCTCTTTCCCCACATTTAGTGGTTTGTGACTTTAATCACATTCAACAGATTTTCTTTTTGATTTTTTTTAATTTAGCTTCCTTCTTTTTGCTTTCACTCTTACAGCCACTGAAACAGAACATTTCCTGAACAGATGTTACATGTCATATGATTAAAATCCTTGCACCCCTTCCAGGAAGCGTTAAAATGTAGCCCTGGACCTGTGACAAATTAATTTGTGTGTGAAAACATTTCTCTTTAGAAGTGTTTCAGCAGTCATTACATGTTGTACATTGTGCTGAACTTATCCAAGGAAGTTCCACTCTTACAGGCCACACTACGTATATTTTCACAGGAGGAAGAGTGAATCCACCAGCCAGTGTGCATTTACTAGTTGTTTGAGAATTTGTATTAATTTAATCGTAGCCAGAACTTTTTTGTGTGTGTTTTACATCCATGCTTCTGGTTAATACTAAATCTAAACAAATATATGGTTTGTAGATGTGGGATATTTAAAATACTTAAAATTTTAGATGACCGAAATATCTGAAAATAATTAACTTGATTATTAAATATTAACCAGTAAATTACAATAAAACTAAACTAAACTAAAATTAAACAGGTGTTGCCACAGTCTTGCATCCTTCTTATCCAATTTTTTTTTTTTAAAGTTTTCCTCCCTTCCTGACTCAACCCTCCCCCATTTATCTGGGCTGGTGGTCAGAAACAACTCACTCAGACACACACACACACACATTACAAATGACGGGACAGTGATTAACCTTCGCGTAACTGACGGCGAGTTTTTTTCTTCTGCAGGGAGTCTGGTCACACCGTCGTACAAACAGCACGACATCGGAGGGATGGACTGATCCAGCTCTGTGTGTTTGTGGAGGAACATCAGCAGGCTCAAAAGAAAGAGACACAAATCCTGAAGTGGTGTACAGACTGTGAATGAGCAGCCTGTTTGGTGTGCAGACTGTTTTCTCCCCCAACCAGAGACCAGCGTCACAGGAAAACTCGTCAGCCCGGTTCTTTGACCGGACCCGTGAAGCGGCCGAGTTGTCACAGTAGAGGTCACACGTCCTCCGTAGGATTTCATCATGTATAGAACGTCTGTGTCCTAATAGTGTGTGCGTTGTCTTGCTTGTCGTTTTTATACGTATTAAAACATTCTGATTTATAAATAATGATTTGAACTTTGACTTTAATTTCAACTCTGAGCTTCTGGCTTGTTTTGAATAGCTCCTTACTGAGGATTGAAGGCTGAGGCAGATGAAGGTTTTCATGGGTGTCTGTTCAGTATCTGTCAGCCAATAACAAAAATTTTAGATGTACAAAACATGCCGACATGTTTGATGAACAGCCGGATCTGTGTTGCAACAGTCTAAGCAAAGATGATTCAGCTGATCCAGCTAAAAGACATGATCCCTCCATTGTTTCCTGGGTCCTCCCAGTAGGACATGGCCCAAACACCTTACCTAGAAGGTAAGCACTGTAGTCTTAAGCCATTCAATCTACGTGGGTTCATCCTGTGGGCCCACCACCTGTAGGATGAGCGGGAGGCATCTGGCACTTTGTGGATTATGCGGCAGTTGAAAGTGGAGGTCCTCCTCAGCCCCTTAAACATTTCCTTCAATAAATTTTAAAGAGGAGATGATTTTACCAAGACAGTCACGTGTCCACTGGTAGATCACGGCCTTATGAAGGAGTTTCTTAACAATATAAAAGAAATAGTACTATTGTTCTCGTTCGAAGAAACTGGTTTATTTAAAATTGGCAGCAGTGAATGAAAACAGTACAAATAAAATTACATTTAAAGTCTAAAATAAACATTTCTCAGGTGGTGAGTCATCTGCGAAACACCCCGAACTGCACTACCTTGCTTGAAAGTGTTTGAGGATTAAAAACTTGCTGGCTTTACGGTAACACCTGTAACAGTTGATGCTGTGTTGCATAAACTGTTGAATTGAATCACCGAAATAAAATGTTTTCAACTGAGCAGAAAAAGTAAATTTATGTGGAACTTGGTAAGAAAAAAATACTTTAATTTCTTTTATCCGTGTTGCTTTTTGTCAGTCGTGGGATTAGAAAATATCATAAATGAAAATTCTGTGCAGCATAATAAAAACCTGACACCTGTATCTGAAAATATGTAAAAAACAAACTAAAGACTTTTTTTTTTAAAATATGTGTGCAAATTCACACTCGTGACGATCAAAACTGGTGTGATTAGAGATCTTGTGTCTTTCCTGTCTGGATCTGGATTTATTTTTTTTAAATATTTTTTCCAGATGCACAATATTAATTCATATTGGTACCAAGAGTATACTTCTTTGTTTGATTTTACCATAACATGCGATGGTTATAATTCCTTCCTTCCTTCCTGGATTCAGATGCTCATTCACTGAAAAGGTAAATTACTTCTGAGGGATTACTTCTATATTTTCATTCTTGGGCTCTACTAAACTATCCTTGCATGATTCACAGTTTAAAATAATTCCTATTTTTCCTTAGGGCCTGGGTGCAGCCCTTCATTCCATATAAGGGACAACATTTCAGAGCCAAGAGCAGAAAAAACAGTTTGATGTTTCAGCTTTTTATTCGCAGGTTTATCCTCACTTTCATCCTACACAGACCTCATAATTTTAAACTTCTGCACGTTTTATCTGAGTATATACAATAATAACAGCATCTGTCTGTGTGTGTGTATGTATGACAGCAAATAACAAAAAGCATAATCAGTCTGTTTCAAGTTCAGTTTTATTTATATAGTGCCAAATGACAACAACAGTTGGCTCAAGGTGCTTTATATTGTAAAGTAAAGATCCTACAATAATACAAAGAAAAAAGAGAACGCCCCAACAATCAGATGACCATCTTTTAACAAATGCTTTGGTGACAGTGGGAATGACAAACTTCCTTTTAACAGGAAAAAACCTCCAGGAGAATCAGTCTCAGGGAGGAGCCATCTGCTGCGACTGGTTGGGGGTTGAGTACAGGATGACTGGACAAAGACTGTAGAGTGTCATATTTGCTTTTTTTTTGACTGTCAGCAAATCAAAGGTCATTTTTTCGTGATGGTTGCTGGAGCTGAATGTTGATATCTTTTCCAAGAAGGTATGGCACAAAGTCAGAATAAGTAACACCATAATAAACAGAAATTAAGTGTTACTAACATTAGCTATGACTGCCAGTGTTTACTTTTAAAGGAAGGGTATTGTATTTTATATATATATATATATTTTTTTTTAAATTTGTTCTTTTTCTAAACATACTTTACGAAGTTTGCAGTAAAAATCAGATAAGAGTACCACGACAAATGTTTACTTTAATTAAAGAAACACTTTGTAGGAGTAGGCCATGTGTTTGTAAGTAATTGAACAAGAATAAATTGAACTTCAGCTATGTCATTTTATATTACAGTGCTTTTCTAACTAGGCACCTTATTCTCTTTCTCTTGAGAATATGTTCTTTAAAGATATAATGCCTTTTGGTGTCAGTATTATCACTTTGACCTTCAGATCAATGTATTGCACTTGAAGAAGAGGTCAGAAAACAATGTTATAGGGCTTGTTGTCAGTTTTCAACCAATAAATCATTAAGCTGACCTCAAAGACTTTGGTGGATGTTAAGCCAAATTTAAATGTATTATTAAGGTGACCCCACTCTAATACTCCTACAAAGTTTACAATCAGATTGAACACACACACTACCAGAAACATAACCTCCTTATCAGAAGATAAAAAGACAAACTAAACAAGTAGCTGTCTTGATGGAGGTAAAAATAATTTCTGATGCTTAATTTCAAATTGTATGTCAAATAAATGTATTCATTGCTAATGCACTGCTTAACACTGAAATGCATTTTAAATTTGAAAACCTTTTCTGAGATACATGCAGGTACTACTGATGAATCACACGATTTACAGTGGTTTTTCCATTTCTTATCCTCTATTTCACGTGTAATGTTGTCAGAAACAATACTGGCGTCTTTACAGTCCTTGAGCCCATCTGTCCAACCCTCTGACCAATCACAGTGGAACAGGCGGGACATGGGAGTACAGCCAACAGGGAGCGGCTTGTCAATGTGCGTAAAGAAAGTGAAGTTGGGCAAGAATAAAAACTGAAGAAAGCTACAAATAAAAGCATGTAACTCAACTTTTTTTTTTTTGCTTTAGGAAAACTTTATAAAACAAAGAGAGTATATTTGAAGACCAGTATACTCCTCTATTCCACAGGCACCGTCTTACTCTCTAATACTGTGTTAAACACTGGTCAAAATCTCCACTGCCCACTCTTTCAGACATCTCCATACCACCACAGATATGGTTACTTGGATCAACTGTTGTCATCCTCTTCCTCCTTTACTAATCCTCTGTACTTCCTTATTCACCAACTGTCCTCCATCCGTCCTCCTTTATCTGTCATTTTGTCATTTTCTTCATTCATCAGTTCCTCGGTCATTATTGCGTTTGACTCTTATCAGGAGTTTTATTTTGAAGTCAGACCGGAAGTGGTAATGTGGGCGGTGACAAAGTCGCCGGGGCCGGGCAGCAGCAAGAGTAGTCCGTCGGTTGTGTTGTAGTCTCCTTAAATTACTGCTTGCAGTCAGTAGTGGATCTACAGTTCTTGTATGTTGCCGTGTCGTTGTGTGTCACTTTCTGGCCGTTGACGGGAGCGCACTTGCTGGTCTCTGGTGTAATGGAACTGGACAAAATGGACGAAAACGACTGGAAGTACCACGGAGAAGGAAACAAGAGCCTGGTGGTCTCACACGTACAGGTGAGTCAGCTAGCACAACACTAGACTAGCTTCGGGTTCTACTAAAGCCTTTTCGCCTCGTGCTTTTCGTGGGCAAAATGTGCCTCGGGTCGGGATTGTTTCTACCAGAAAGTTTGTTTGGAGAAAAATGATAAGGGCAGGCGAAATGTCACCTTGTAGGATTTTGTTTATTTTCGGTACATCGTTAGCCTGTGTTTGCTAGCTGAGCCGGCTTGCTAGCTAGCACCAGCTAGTTGTTCAGGCAGTCAGTGAAAAACTGTCAAACAGCAGCGAGGCTAATTCTTACAAACTACGTATAGAAGAATGCCCGGACACTGTGTGGTTGACTGATTGGCGATTGTAGTTAAAATGTAAAATCCTCGGGGTGCTCGGGAGCTAATTTAGCCGTTAGCATCTCTCCCATCTTTCCTTCCAGCAGCTGGAAGGAGAGATACGCAGAGAAGAGAGATACTTTTCTGGATTGCTGCCCGACGTAGTGTCTGCTCAGGTCACTTCCACACAGGTTAAGCCGTCTTTACTCACCTGGACAGAGTGGAGCGTTCACTGACGTGCCCCCCTCCCCGGGGAAGTCTCCTTGAAGGCACTGACCTGATCGTGTTGCCGTTGAGCAATCTGTGAAATCTTGTAAGCATGAATCAGATCGAGGATGTTGTAACCTCCTAGACAAAACATTTACATTGAGGGCTTCCTAATAAAACCGTTGGCACTTGTTGTTCAGGTTTTTGTTTTGCAAATTTAGGGTTGGGTAGGATCGACTGTACATTATATTAGCTAAACGGGCAACCAACTTTGACAGGAGGCCACTGGGCTCAAGTAACTTTGCTATTCACCCTGCAAAAATGTATTGAAATTATATACGTATAATACAGTTAATAAAAACATAAATAATAAAAGCAGACAAGAGAAACATTTTCTCCAGGTGCAGAATTAGATCAATGAATTCACAACATACTAGAGCAGACTGTGAGCACACAGTATCCTCAACACTTTTCCATTTGTTTTGCAACTTTTTAGCTTTAAACTAGCTGCAGAAACTATTTTCAGCTTCAAAGAGACATGAGAACTTCCCAATAAACTCACTGGGGCACAGTGAGTTTATTGCCCCAGACCCCTGAGGCCTGTGTGTAATGCCTAAGCTGGCGCTAGGGCTGCTCAATTATGGCAAAAATGATAATCACGGTTATTTTCACTGAAATTGAGATCTCGATTATTTGACGATATTTATTTAACCCTTTAAGACCTACCATAGAACCAAGTCCGCCAGAGCTTATATTATTTTTTTACATGTTGTAGTGCCATTTGTGGGAGCATTTATTAATAATAATAATAATAATACATTATCGCACACACCAACCTGTAAATGCTCTTTTGCACAATATTATTACTAGATATATTATATATTATTATTTTTTTTGCACTAACTTGTCTTGCAGCACCTTGGTTCCTGGAGGAACGTTGTTTCGCCTCACTGTGTATTTTTAAACTGTATATGGTTGAAGTGACAATAAAGTTGAACTTGAACTTGAACTTGAACATTTTATTTAAATAGCGCCTTTCAAAGCACCCAAGGACACTGTACAACAGATAAAAACTGGAAATATACACAATGATAAGAATAGAAGATAAAAGTTAAAACATACAGAAATTTAAGAATAGGCAATTTTAAACAAATGAGTTTTAAGGGTGGACTTAAAAAGAGAGAATGAGCTAATATTTCTGAGGTCCGGGGGTAGGGAATTCCAAAGTCGAGGGGCAGAGCAACTAAAGGCCCTCCCTCCCATTGTGATCAGACGAGCAGAGGGAACAGAGAGAGAAAGAGAAGATGAAGATCTGAGGCAGCGGGATGGGAGCTTCATCTGTAATAAGTCAGAGAGGTACGGTGGAGAGAGAGAGTGAATAGCCTTGAATGTATACAGAATTATTTTAAAATGGATGCGAAATTTGACCGGGAGCCAGTGAAGTTGCTTCAGGATTGGGGAGATGTGGTGGGTAGAAGAAGTCCTAGTAATAATACGGGCAGCAGAGTTCTGGACACGTTGGAGCTTGTTGATAGATTTTTGTGTGAGGCGAAATAATAATGAGTTGCAGTAGTCAATTCTAGAGATAACAAGATTATGGATGAGAATGGCAGTGGCGTAAGGTGTGAGGAAGGGGCGGAGGCGATTAATGTTACGGAGTTGGAAATATGCTGCACGTGTAATATTATTGATATGCGAGTTAAAGGATAATGTGCTATCGAGAATGACACCCAAGCTTTTCACAG
The DNA here is from genome assembly GCF_057381915.1 of Diplotaxodon limnothrissa. NCBI lineage: Eukaryota > Metazoa > Chordata > Actinopteri > Cichliformes > Cichlidae > Diplotaxodon > Diplotaxodon limnothrissa. The sequence goes on from NC_140600.1 coordinate 30,487,688, forward strand.
AGGGAGAGATAGGGACCAGCGAGTTATTGATGGTGAGAGAGAAATTGTTAATTCTGGATAGCAGTCGTTTGGTGCCAACCAGAAGAAGTTCCGATTTATTGCTGTTGAGTTTAAGAAAGTTGGAGGAGAACCAAGAATTGAGTTCAGCTAGACAGAGGATAAGGGAGGGTGGAGGAAGAGTAGAGTCAGGTTTGGTAGAGAGATAGAGCTGGGTGTCATCGGCGTAGCAGTGGAACTGAATATTATATTTACGAAAAATATATCCGAGTGGAAGAAGGTAGATGATGAAGAGAAGGGGCCCGAGGACAGATCCCTGGGGCACGCCAGTGGATAAAGGAGAAAGTTGAGAAGTGAAGGATTTTAATTGAATGAACTGAGTGCGATCAGATAGATATGATTTAAACCAGGCTAGTGGAGTGTGAGAGAGACCAATAGAAGCTAATCTGCTAAGGAGAATGGGATGAGAGATGGTGTCAAAAGCTGCACTCAGATCAAGAAGAATAAGGATAGAGAGGAGACCAGAATCAGCTGCTATAAGAAGGTCGTTTGTTATTTTTATAAGAGCAGTTTCAGTGCTATGTAAAGGACGAAAGCCGGACTGGAACTGTTCGTAGAGGTTATTATCAGTTAGGTGAAGATGGACTTGTGAAGCAACTATTTTTTCAAGGATTTTTGAGAGAAATGGTAGATTGGAGATAGGACGAAAGTTATTAAAGTTGTTGGGATCTAGACCAGTTTTTTTCAGGATTGGGGTAATAGCAGCAACTTTGAAGGAAGCAGGAACAGTTCCAGTGGTGAGTGAAGAGTGAATAATAGCAGATATGAGGGGAAGGAGAGGGAGTAAGCAGGCTTTAACGAGGACAGTGGGGATAGGATCGAGCTGGCAGGTAGAAGGCTTTGATTTATGGATGAGATCAGCAATATCAGCTAAGGATGGAAGTTGAAAAACAGAGAGGAAGTGAGAAGAGGGGGGAGTTAGGACAGAGAAGCTACATTGAGCATTAGGGTCCAGGTCTAAGTGTATTTTATGAATTTTATCAATAAAGAATAGCATTAGAGCATCACAGAAGTTAGATGAATAGAGATGAGCAGGGAGAGAATCAGGTGGCCTGTTAAAAGAATTGAATAGTGAGAAAAGGGTCTTGGTAGAGTTCTTACTTGAGCAGACAATAGCAGAGTAGTAAGCAGATTTGGTTTGACTAATACATTCCTGGTAAAACAGAACGTGGTTATTAAACATATCCTTATGAATAGTAAGGCCAGTTTTCTTATAGAGACGTTCAAGCTGTCGGCCTTTAGCTTTCAGTAGCCGGAGTTCAGGGGTGTACCAGGGTGCAGAGCGAGAAAAAAGTACAGTTCTGGTTTTTTGTGGAGCCAGGGAATTTAAAATACTACTAAGGCTATGATTATAAAAAAGTACCAGGTCCTCTTGAATAGCTAAATTGTTAGAAGACAAGCAGCTAGAAAAAGCAGAGGAAAGGATATCAAGATTTATATTCTTGATATTCCGGAAAGAGATAATACGGGGGTTGTTAATTACAGAGAGGGTCATGTGAACATTAAAGGAGAGAAGCAGATGGTCCGAAATTGGCAGTTCGTCAGCTGTACAGATGGAGGGGGTAAGTCCAGAGCAGCAGACTAAGTCCAAAGTGTGGCCCTTAATGTAGGTAGTTAGCCCTTAAAGTTGCTATACATCAATACAACTGTTATAGCCCATATTTTAATGATATGTATGCATTAAGTCCATAGTAACTACATTAATTGCAAAAAAATTGTTTTTGTTTTTTATATATATATTTCTACTTGAAGAAATTTAAGAGGTTTATCCCTCAAAATTTTAAATACAAAAAAGTTGCAAAAAATAGTTTACAACAACAGGAAATTTATTTTGAGTGTCTTCATAGTTTTATTTTGGAGATACAGCAATTTTTATATACTGCACGAAAAACAAAAAAATAATCCTATGATGCAAATTTGCAAAGAAAACAGCACGTGCATCAAAATAAAATATTTCCAGCAGTGCAATTTGAGTTCTAAGCATCCCAGAAACTATTCAGAAAAGTCAAACATGACTTATAAAAACACCAGTATAGGCTTTTAAGGCCTACAAGTAAAAAACTACATTTTCTGCGAAAATGGCAGAAGTCTGTTTCACTGTGGGAAGTGTTACAAACAGCTGATCGGATCGGCAAAGCCTGTTTCTGGAAAATGTTTTTGTTCCTGCAAGCGCTTTTTATGCAATTTTTGCAAAGCTAGATGTGGAAGGAAACCGTGACCTAGGACAAGCTGATGGCATGAGATGTAAGTACAACTCCTCTGGTTTCATATGCAAAAATTTTTATTGCGCTAGCTTATGCGGTTCCAGTTCTACAGGGATTTAAAAATGGTTATACAAAACGGAGCGTGCTGCTCTGACCGGCTTTAAAGGGTTAATAATAACAATGTATTGAATAATGACTTTAAAAAATAATATAAAATAGTGTGCAAATATTGATAACAGTGCAAATGTTTGCAATATAAGAAATAAATGAAAAATGTAAACATCTATGTTTAGTGAACTTTGCAGTGTTGCTCTGTGGTGCAGCTACTACACCGTAGCAAAGTTTACACACTGTGTCTACTTGATCCACGTCTGACTCCGTGAACCCATAATGTTTCCACACCACTGAAGTTTTTTTTTTTTTACCTCTCTTTTCAACCAAAGGCAGTCACTCTCCTCCCCAAATAACTTCTGCTTAGCTTTCCGAGCTTCCCTCGGGTCCTCTTAATTGTTGTGACACGTGTTCGAAACGCAGAGAGGTGCGCTCGATTTGCCACACGGAGCAGCGCGAGAGTAAAGCACGAGGGAGGGGCTAATAATCGGCTCAGTCATTTTTAATGATCGTTGAAAGCCCAGATCGTAATCGTGATTAAAATTCGATTTATTGAGCAGCCCTAGCTGGCGCTGGGTGCTCCACCTTATGAAATCCAGTGACTTTTCCCCCACCATTACAGATTCTTTAAACTCAATGAAGAAATTAAAAGTTCTAAACTGAAGCTTTGTTTGGCACTTCGTATGTAAAACAAGCAAAACGTTCAAGTGAACATTTTGTGGCATTTAACCAGAAGTATTAATTTAAATATCTGTAGATGTTATCGTAGTTCTGATGATTTTCCTTTGGTGGGTGTAAATTAGATGTATAGTAGATCATTATTAGATGTATAGAAGTAAATATGCAATATTTCTCAGACATATCTTTTAATTTAAAGAGGGAAATGCTGGTTTTATTCTCAATTTTTAGATATTACCTTTGATTTCTGTTTATACCCCATTTTGCCAGAGATGTTGGTTGAAACAGGTTGGGTACAGTGGTTGTTGTCTCATAGTATTAAGTTTCCTGGTTTGAATCTCCAGGGCAGCTGGGGCCTTTGCATGTTTTCATTTTCATGTGTTTCCTCTTCTCGGTCTAGTTCCTCCTACAATCCAAAGATATGCTTGTGTTTGTTGCCTCTCGCCCTGTGACAGCTGGGATGGGCTTCAGCCCTCCTGTGACCCTCTGTTGGATAAGCATTAAGTAATAGGATGGATGTGGGCTCAAACAAATTTGAAAGATAAATCTAAATTAGAGATGTTCACCGCATAAATATGCTTTCCACATGATGCGTTTTGCATTCCTACAGTCAAGTGTCACCAAATGGTAATTCCACAGAGAGTTGCTTAAAGAGAAATAGCAATAGACAGAAATGAGTCATATTAGGGCTGTGCTATATGACCAAAATCTCATATCCCATATCCCAATTCTATCGTCCTGATAACGATATAAATCACAAAAATGTAACATTTTCTGTAAATTCTGTGAATCTCGGGCAGCTTGTCTTGCGGGAAGTGTTTCCAGCTGCGCTTCATGTAGCTGGACTCCAGTGTTTTAACAGATGCATGAAACTATACATTTTTAGACAGAAGTTGTAACGGCCGCCGTTTTCTTTTGTGAGTATTTATTAGGCTTGCTGCGGGGAAAAGCCTGTTCTAACGTTTGAGTCTAAGGTTTATTTTTTTAGCACCTGGCAGCTCTTTTTTTTTTTTTTTTTTTTTTTAAATTCTCATCCGTAAATAATCTGCTCTTTCACGTGATTCCGTTTATTTTGAAAAGTCTCAACAGGATCTTGAGCTTTATTGTGAAAGGTTTATGTGGAACATAAACAAACGGACACGCGATGGTGTTGTTGCTAACCACAACACATAAAAACAGGCGCTTGTCCCTCCATAGTGTGGTTATATAAAATATAAGAGAAAGAGAGAACTTTAAGAAATTAATATAGCCACTACAGTGACCATCAAAACGATGAAAAATATTGCCGTAAACAGTTTATTTTGCGACACCACGAAGCAAACCATAGCGTAAAATGAAACGATAGATGTTTTTATATTGTCATCCGATATATATCGTTATATCGAACAGCCCTAAGTCATATGGATAAAATCTGAGAAATATTTTTTTAAACTTTTATACCAAAACCACATGAAGGTGCCTGTTTTTGGTTGATCCAGGAATTTAAATACTTGTCAGATCAAAGAAGTTAAACAATATATATCCATCATGTAATATTTTAATACTTGGGCTCTGCTAGAGCAGTTTTGCACGATTCACAGTTTAAAACGGTCCTTATTTTATCTTCAGTGGGGGCCTTGGCGCAGACTCTCAGTTCATGCACTGTCTCAAAATAGTTGTTTTAGCTCCTCTCCCTTTACTCTTATTGGCTACCCCACACAAACAGAAGGGTGGAGAAACAGGATGGTGGGGCTTCTGTGCTCACAGCTAGAGCTCTGTGCCTGACATGACCGTATAAGGGATAACAGTTATTATTCACAGCTTTTTGTGCACTTTTATCTACATAGACCTTGTTATTTTGAACTGTGGCATCTATCGATCTATCTATCGATCGTCACATCATTTTTATGTTGAATACTCAAATATATTGCCATGATGAGTGAAAAGTTGTTATATTTTTTCAAAGAAGATAAGAAAAAACAAAAAAACAAAATGGTAAAACATTAGCTGGTTGTAATTTTTAAAATTGGTCTGTGGCATAGTGGTTAACAGATTCACCTAATATGCAAAAACCCTTTTCTTCGTGACCTGGAGGACACAGAAACCTAGCCTTAGCGAGCCACAAGCTAGTCCACTCCTAGTGCCGTTCCTGAGCTCGGAAAAATGAGAAGGTTATATAAGAAGTGCATCTGGTATAAAAACTGTGCTAGCTCATCTGCTGTAGCGAACCTTTGGGAAATAAGATTTTACAATTTGCATATCCCAAACTACCATCAGTCAGTCCCAGTCATTAATTAGATTACAGTGATGATAATAAACAAAAAAAAAAGATTGTTGCCTGTAGTGGCACAGATGTATATCTCAAGAGTTTTCATCATGCTCTTTTCTTGCATGATGGCCCGCCATTGAGCATGAGTGAGTAAAATGTACTTGGGCAGGAATGACACAGCATACCCGTTTGCTTATATTGGTAAGAGGCAGACACACTTTGGATTTGCCTGATCTTCTGCAAAGAGTATTAAGTGATCTGAATTATAAACCTCACAGACACAGGACTCCTAGTTTCTGTAATGACAGTATGGGACCAGACAAAACCAGCTGGATTTGTTCTTGGCATTTTCAGTCATGTGGACAAGTTTTAACAGGACTGAAAAACTAAGCACACCCTTACTGCTTAGAAGAAGCCATGTGCTGAAGATAAATGAATCAATTACATATGACCATATCTTTAAAAATAAATAAATAAATAAATAAATAAAATGTCAAGGTGCTGCAGACCCAGTCAAAGTTTGGACCAAACCTGACTGAAGTGGGAAACTAATTAACTCAAAATAAAAGCAGAAATCTACGTAGTTTTAGTCTTTTTTTTTTTTTTTTTTAAATTTCTTTTAGTCTGTTAAAATCACAGCTTGCCTGATGAGGCTTTGATGGACATTGACGTATGGAGTTTTGATCTATAAGACTGTGAGGGAACTGCTGTTGTTCAGTATTATTGTCAAGCTGTGCTGATGTTTACCTCAACTAACACACAAACTGATAAAAAGTAAACTGAAAGGAGGAAACCCACTCTGGAAACTAACTAAAACTAAACTGAAAATAAGAAGTCAAATGAAATATAAAAAATTAAAGTAATCTGTAATAGGACGTGCTTTTCATGAGCTTTTGAGATAAAATAGTGTGTGTGTGTGTGTGTCGGGCATGCGTCATTGTTGGAACTAAGAAAACTGAACTGAAAAGGGCCCATGTAAATCAGTGATAGTGAATTAATAATGAAGTGTGCAAATGTGTAAATGGTAAATGGCCTGTATTTATATTGCGCTTTACTAGTCCCCAAGCGCTTTACACATTCAGTCATCCACCCATTCACACACACATTCACACACTGGTGATGGCAAGCTACATTGTAGCCACAGCCACCCTGGGGCGCACTGACAGAGGCGAGGCTGCCGAACACTGACCACCACCAGTAGGCAACGGGTTAAGTGTCTTGCCCAAGGACACAACGACCGAGAATGTCCAAGCTGGGGTTCGAACTGGCAACCTTCCGATTACAAGGCAAACTCCCAACTCTTGAGCCACGATTGCCCCCTGTCCTTTGACTGTGGTGTAAGCGCCCCAATCATCCACACATCCAAGTCCTGCTCCCCTCTAAATATAATTCTGTTTTATTTAACTCTCTAAAAATGGAAAATGGGCCCAAAATCACTACATCTAAGTAAGGGTGGGAAATTTCTCTCCGCTAACACAACTGAGTAAATTAAGTTATGATCGTTTCACAAACTGTTCTGGGACTGTGTTTGGAAAACAAAGAGCTCAGACTTATTTGCGTGGCTTCAAAGGAGTTGGATAAAAGAAGCAGGCTTTACATGCAAAGCTACATCCTTTTATTCAAAGCAGTTCTAACATTAGATGTTTTTTTTACACGTGAACTACGAGGCCAGTTGCTTTTATTAATTTCTTTCCCACGTGTAGCACATAGCAGGTGCATTTGCACTACTGAAAAGGCTCTATGTGGTTTAAGCGCTGGTAACATGTGGGTAGAGTGTGCAGGGAGTGAACATGTGGGTGTCGTGGGCAATTTCTAGAAAAAGTTCAGGGCGGTGTTACAACGTGTGAAAAGTCTTAATAACATTGCATCTGTGGACATTTAACTTTAAAAAAATTTTTTTGACCCTGGTTATTGAATTACTTCATTAAAAATATAATATTTAATTAATAATAAACAATAAATGTTGATTATTTTATATATTGTTTTTATTATTATTTAGTTTGTACAACATTCACAGTGCAGTAAAATGCATTGTCTGCTCTGTAACTTTTTTTTGTGAGCATGTTGACGATCAGAACTAAAGTCTCTGTTTTCTGTCAGCGCACTAAGGCATGTGAATGGGCTTCACTGATTGAGTGTTTGAATGTTTTTGTGCACAGTAACACAAGTCTGAACTTGCACTCCGATGCAGATATTTGGATGCCTACTGCAGTCTTTAGCATTAATTATACCACTCGTGTTCAAAGGAGCTTGCAAAGAAAAGCGTCTGGACTTCTATAAGTTGCTTGAAGACGTTTCACCTCTCATCCGAGAAGCTTCTTCAGTTCTAAGGTCAAATGGTGGAGAGTCCCAGATATAAACCTAGTGGGAGTGACCCCCCACAGAGGGACAAAAGGACACCCTGATGATCCTCTAATCGCCTGAGCCAAGGTGGGAAACTGGGCGTGGGTCCCAACTCTGGCTGATTGGGACCCACGCCCAGTTTCCCACCTTGGCTCAGGCGATTAGAGGATCATCAGGGGGTCCTTTTGTCCCTCTGTGGGGGGTCACTCCCACTAGGTTTATATCTGGGACTCTCCACCATTTGACCTTAGAACTGAAGAAGCTTCTCGGATGAGAGGTGAAACGTCTTCAAGCAACTTATAGAAGTCCAGACGCTTTTCTTTGCAAGCTCCTTTGAACACGATGACCTGGATGACTGAGAACCTTCACAGACATACCACTCGTGTGTTTTGTTCCCAAACACACTCTGGACTTGATGTTCTTAAGGACTCTTGTGACTTGCACTGACTGGGTTCAGTATTTCAGATGTGTGTCCTTTTTTTTGTCTTCTTTCCAAAAATGAGCTTAATTGATGCTTTTGATGTCTTTTGCAGCATCCCAGAGTTCTGCGCCTACTCAAGTATCCAGCAGAGGACTCTGAAAACCCTCCACAGGTAATGAGTCTGTTCGCTGAAGGGGTGGAGGGCCTGAGCCTACACTTTTGAGAGCCAGAGAAACATGCACACTGTTGAGTTTATTTCCTTCCCCTTGCATTAAGAGAAAGAATGTAGGCTATACCTTTCACAGAGCTTCCATTGCATACAGTGAGGGATTTATTTAGTCTCTAACTATTGAACATAAGTGCATTTATGTTAGTGCAACAGCTAAAATGTTGTTAAATCCTAACAATCTACTGGTTCTTGACTTTATGCATGCCCTTTAAAGCTGTACTAACTTTTTCAGTCTGGTTTTTATGTGTAAAATGTCTCATCAGCATCTCCTTGAGTCTTCGTCATGCCTTCTTTGCAACAGTGTCATCTTTCACTGACGAGTGCAAACACCAAAGTGGAAAATAGTTGGAGACAAACAAGCGTCTCTGCAAACACTGTCGTATGAATCTCCAGTGTAATGTCAAACTAGCAGACAGAAATACCCCCTCTCTCCCTCCCACCATTGAGTTGATGATGGATCAGTGCAGCCATTTCTGGGGAAATCAATATATAAAAAAAAGTTGGCATGGATCACAATCAGTTTATCCAACTTAAATCCCATTCTTCAACTCTCTATCCTGTTTCTGCTGGTGTGACCCAGGGTTCAGTATTGGGGCCTCTTTTATTCATTATTTATATGCTTCCTCTTGGTTATATATTCCGAAAATATAATATAAATTTTCACTGTTATGCCGATGACACCCAGCTCTACCTTTCTTCTAAACCCAATTCATCCCTCCCACCTACCTCCCTCTCAGACTGTCTTATTGAGATTAGATCCTGGTTCTCCTCCAATTTCCTCAAACTTAACAGTAATAAAACTGAAGTTTTACTTGTTGGTACACCATCTATCTTAACCAAATCCCACAGCTTTTCCATTAACGTTGAAAATTCTCCCACCCTTCCCTCCCCTCAGGTTAAGAGTTTGGGTATCATACTTGATAATACTCTTTCATTCCAGTCTCACATTAATTACATAACACGGTCTGCTTACTTCCATTTACGTAATATTCACCGACTCCGTCCCTTCCTTACTCCCCATGCTGCTGCCATCCTTGTCCATAGTCTTATTACGTCCCGTATTGATTACTGTAATTCCCTCCTATTTGGTCTCCCTAAAAGGTCCCTTCATAAACTCCAACTTCTTCAAAATTCTGCAGCTCGGGTCATAACTTGCACTCCGTTAAGTGCTCATATTACCCCAGTTCTTCAGCAGCTACCCATAGAAGCCAGGAAAAAATATTAAAATCTTATTTCTTACATATAAGTGTATCCATAAATCTGCTTCTTCATATTTGTGTGACCTGCTCCATATCACCACTGTTTCCCGCCCTCTCAGATCATCATCTGCTATTCATCTTACTGTTCCGTCCTCACACCTTATCACTATGGGGAACAGAGCTTTCAGTCGCTCTGCTCCTCGGCTCTGGAACTCTCTTCCTCCTGCACTAAGAAATATTGACTCCCTCTCCGTATTTAAGACACAGCTCAAAACACATCTGTTTAAACTGGCTTATTCGCTTTAATGCTGATTTTATCTGTTGTCACGCTCTGTTTTGTAATTTTAACTTATTTTATGTATTTTATGACTATTGTTCCTTTTATTAATTGTGTTTTTTGTAAGGTGACCTTGGGTTTCTGAAAGGCGCCCTCAAATAAAATGTATTATTATTATTATTATTATTATTATTATTATTATTATTATTACTGCTGATAATTCTGACCTTTGTTAATTCCTGAAACTGATTTGAGGGAGGGCAATGGATGAAATTTGGGTCTGTTGTCTTCAGTTTAAGGAGTTCAGCACTGATTGGCACACTGGTGTAAGCACTTAGTATGTTATATCTGCTGTCAGAGAACTTACAACCTGAAGCAATGAAAACAGTTTACTGTTATCAGAACGGCTTTTTGCACATCGGGCTTAACTTGACTCAGCTCTACTTAAACCGCATGCGGTGAACAGTTCACCTCAAGTTGTTTTTTGTTTTTTTTGTTTTTTTTAAGTAGAAATAGTATTTCACATTTTCTGCTTTTCTTGGGGTTCTTGTCTGAAAAATATCAAACTAACCAGTGTCTGTTTTTTTTAATTTTTTTTAAATTTTTTATTATTATTATTATTTTTTTATGTCAGCTCACGAAGCTGGTCATGAGCTGCCAGCTGATGGACAGAGTAAATGAGGCTGTTCGCACCTGTTGGCTGACTGAAGTCTGCCTCACAGCCTTCATTTACATGGAGATTGTAGTTGTTTACATCTTTGTCAGATTGAAGATTCAAATGCAAACCAAAGTGTGGCCCCACACCCACGCCCAAAATCCAAATTTATTTCATTCCATCAGAATGTCAGGACTGACTGTTTCAAACGTCTAAGTCATGAGTCATACCACAGACGTTAAATAGGGTTCAAAAAGTAAAACAAATGGTACAAGCAGCTTAAGCTTGCATTCCTTTAACTCATATGTCAGCTTTAAGTCTTGTTAATAAACAGAATGGTGTTCATTTTTTAAGGTGCTACCATATGAGCGTGCCCTGTCACAGTTAGATCCACCCTTTGCTCACCACAACCTGGATAACACTTCCCGATTTACCACAATTCTGAAAAACTAGTTCATGCATTTATTTTTTTAGTATGGTGGTTTTCTGCTAACTGAACCATTTAGCTTTTAGGAAAAAAACCTGTATGAAAACATGTAGGTATATGGGTGTTAAAATCCCAGAGATTCCAGTACTGGTTGGTGGAGTTCAGGTTTCACATTACTGCTGGTTCTGGAGTTAATTTCTTTTTCTTTTTTTAATCACAGACTTGGTTTATTTTTAGAAACTTCCTCTTTCATATGCATGAGCTCAAAGCTGATTAACCAGCTGGTAATTTAACAAAATTTCTTTTCTTTTAAGTCTTGCATCCTGTTCCTGTTGGCAGATGATTTTTCTGCACAGACTTCTCCATTTCATGCTGCACCTTCAGTCAGTGTTTATCATGGGTGTGGCTGGTTTTGTAGAGAGTTCTACCTTTAATCCTCCAAAGCTCACACTTCCCAGCTGTTTGTGTAAGTTGGAGGAAAATGCATCACTGAACAGCAGCACATCTGTTTGACTAACAGATTCATTATAATCATATCTGATTCCGTGACACTCGAGAAGCGATTAAATATCTCTCCTTTGCTGTTAAAATTTGGCTTTAACTAACATGATATTACCTGCCGGTTTGTGTGTGTGTGTGTTTACCTGCCTGTCTTTGTGTGTGTTTGTCCCCCAGACAGCAGAGCAGGCTTACAGGCAGATCCAGAACATTGTTGACTTTAGCTCCAACGTGATGAGCAGCCTGCTTGGGGAGAAGTTTATCCACAGCGGGGTAAGATGGGGTCGAGTCTTTTACTTTCAGGAACACTGGACTGATTTAGCTTTGCATCACTGAGGATGGCGAAGGACCTGGATCACAGAGGGTTTCAGGATCAGTGGATGTCCTCGTTAAAATATGTTGCTTTTTTCCTTTTACTTGTTGTAATAAACTTTAGAGGAGAACATCCAGTATGGCTGTGCTGCCGCTTGTCTTCATCTGCTGGCTCAATGTTAGAGCATCCCCTCTGTGATCCAGGCTCTTGTGATTCATTATATATATCCTATAAGTTATAGCACTGGTTTGCTTGCCCGTGTTTGTAAATTGGAGTGTGTTAATGAAAATGTGAATGCATTGTTATTCCTGAACGACTCTTTGAAAATCATGACCATCCCTAGACCCGTGTCAGGTGCTCTACCAGAATTATTTATCTTTAGATGTTTGGAGTGTGCTGCGGGTGTCGGGTGATATGTTGTAGTGATTACTAGGGCTGCTCGATTATGGCAAAAATGATAATCGCGATTATTTTCACTGAAATTGAGATCTCGATTATTTGACGATATTTATTTAACCCTTTAAGACCTACCATAGAACCAAGTCCGCCAGAGCTTATATTATTTTTTTACATGTTGTAGTGCCATTTGTGGGAGCATTTCAAGTTGCTATACATCAATACAACTGTTATAGCCCATATTTTAATGATATGTATTCATTAAGTCCATAGTAATTACATTAATTGTAAAAAAAGTGCAATAAACTACAAAAAAATTGAAAATCGTTTTTTTTTTTTTTTTTTTACATATATTTCTACTTGGAGAAATTTAAAAGGTTTATCCCTCAAAACTTTAAATACAAAAAAAGTTGCAAAAAGTAGTTTACAGCAACAGGAAATTTATTTTGAGTGTCTTCATAGTTTTATTTTGGAGATACAGCAATTTTTATATACTGCAGGAAAAACAAAAAAACAATCCTATGATGCAAATTTGCAAAGAAAACAGCATGTGCATCAAAATAAAATATTTCCAGCAGTGCAATTTGAGTTCTAAGCATCCCAGAAACTATTCAGAAAAGTCAAACATGACTTATAAAAACACCAGTATAGGCTTTTAAGGCCTACAAGTAAAAAACTACATTTTCCGCGAAAATGACGTCACTTCCGGTTTCGGGCAGGAAATGGCGGGCATGCGATAGTTTGCACTGACGTCTGTTTCACTGTGGGAAGTGTTATGAACAGCTGATCGGATCGGCAAAGCGTGTTTCTTTAATATTATGTTTTTGTTCCTGCAAGCGCTTTTTATGCAATTTTTGCAAAGCTTTATGTGGAAGGAAACCGTGACCTAGGACAAGCTGATGTCATAAGATGTAAGTACAACTCCTCCGGTTTCATATGCAAAAAATTATTGCACCAGCTTACCTGGTTCCGGTTCTACAGGGATTTAAAAATAGTTACACAAAACGGAGCGTGCTGCTCTGACCGGCTTTAAAGGGTTAATAATAACAATGTATTGAATAATGACTTTAAAAAATAATATAAAATAGTGTGCAAATACTGATAACAGTGCAAATGTTTGCAATATAAGAAATAAATGAAAAATGTAAACATCTATGTTTAGTGAACTTTGCAGTGTTGCTCTGTGGTGCAGCTACTACACCGTAGCAAAGTTTACACACTGTGTCTACTTGATCCACGTCTGACTCCGTGAACCCATAATGTTTCCACACCACTGAAGTTTTTTTTGTTTTTACCTCTTTTCAACCAACGGCAGTCACTCTCCTCTCCAAATAACTTCTGCTTAGCTTTCCGAGCTTCCCTCGGGTCCTCTTAATTGTTGTGACACGTGTTCGAAATGCAGAGAGGTGCGCTCGATTTGCCGGAGGAGCGCGAGAGTAAAGCACGAGGGAGGGGCTAATAATCGGCTCAGTCATTTTTAATGATCGTTGAAAGCCCAGATCGTAATCGTGATTAAAATTCCATTTATTGAGCAGCCCTAGTGATTACCATTTTACACTTGTGGAGACATTACTAATTAATGAGACTTGATCCATCTTTTGTTCAGAAGAGAGACCAAAGCGCGGCTCGCATCTGTGTTTGTCAAGTCACTTTAGCCATTCATGAGAGCGGCAATTTCAGTTATTAGTGGCCTTTAATACTTCCTAAATATAAAGTAATGCAACACTGTAAAGAAGTAGATGTCTCATTTATAGCAATGACATATCTTTGCTAAAGCAACTGTGACTCCTAAAGACAAGACTATCAGAACATTCAGAAATCATGAGATAACAATTTTCCAAACAGAAACGATGCCTAAGGTTGCTTTATTTATTTTTAAGTGGACTGTTTCACCAGTTTGATCTATTCTGAGCTGCATCATAAATCAGATATTCCGAAAAACAATGAGTCAGTGTTGAAGTCTGGAGGGCTTATACCACATGAGCATCATTCCCTGGTCAGATGATGCTTAACTTTACATGTAAAAGCGGAATTTGTCCTTCTTACATTTATAGTAGTGTCCAAATTCATGCCGTACCTCACATGTGATGGTTATTAAAACGTGTTAAAGCAGTGTTTTGTATGATTCTTCGGTTGTGTATTATAGGAAGGATTTTTATTAGGGTGTTTATGTAAATGTTCGACATTGACTTTGTGACACCAGCCTGCTCTGCATGCTATCGCTTCCATGATGAACTTAAGATAAGCACGCTGCCTGGAGTTAGCGGTGCTTTACATAGATGTAGCAGCAGCTTAACAGATGCTTTATTTTCCATACAGGAAGTGGTTAAACTGCCTCTCGAGTTTGTGCGGCAGTTATCAATCAAAGTCCAACATCAACGTCCAGGTGAGACTGAAATGTTTATCGCTTGTTTCGACTTGTGATAGTTCTGTAACGGCACAATGAGCTGCAGTCAGATTAAACAAACGCTCTGTCTTTCTGTGTGCGTCAGCGTGGCGCTGTGATAAGGTGATGGACATCTACAGTGGGTGTGCGCTCTGTCTGCCCAACCTGACGTCTCCAGCCCTCCACCAGCCAACACACACTCCCCCACTCTGCATCGAGATCAAGGTAAACACACACACACTTGTGGTAGTCTAAGCCAACTTTGTCCCTTTGTACATGGTCAGGGGTTTTCCTTCAAACAATAAAGGTCACACATCAAAGACTTTTTGTCCTTTACTGCAAAAGAAAATCCTGGATTGTTATTGAAACTTGTATTGAAATTTTTTTTAGATATTTTGTTTATTACACGTCCAGGAATAACAGGGCAACACACAGACTTTTGTTAAGTAACTCACATTCATTGTTGTAACTAATGCCCCTCCAGATATTTCTTCCTGAAAATAATAAAGTTAATTAGATTTGGCTTGTTGTTAATTTCAGTTGAAGCTCAGTAATAAAAGTGATGTTCAGCCATAGAGATAGAAATCTCGTGGCCAGGACCTACACCATTGTCACACACACAGTGATCGGACTAAAGTCACATGAGGGTGAGTATGAGTGTGTGTGTGTCTCACTCAGCTGATGTTTTGTTTTCAGCCTAAATGCGGTTTCCTGCCATCCCCCAAACATGTCAGCAAAGACATCAAGACCAAAGTGTGTCGCTACTGCATGCACCAACACTACAAAGTAAGTACAAAGACACAGCACAGCTACAGAACAGCATGATGGGAAATCAGGCATATTGGATGTTTATGGGCTGAAATCAGAAGTATAAGAATCTAATGCTCTCTTTACTAAACATTACCGTGTTTTGTCCACCTCAGCCTGTCGTTCTTTATTGCAGCCCACGAGGCTCTTCACTCCATAATGAGTCAGTGTTGTAGACTCAGGACTTTTCCTCCCATCATGCAAACACAATGAAATTGCAGCTATGCTAACCTCATAATGGGTGTGACACTGAAAAACATTTAAAATGATAAGACATTTTAAAATACTGGAGGATAATTGTTATAAAAGAATAACTAATGAGGGTGCAAGTGCATCAGCAGCCGTACACTATTGCACAGAAAGTGTCAAACAACAGCACAAACTATAACATGTATGTGTGTTGCATATAAAAGTGCACATATGGTTGTAGCTGCTGGTACAGGCGACTCTGGGTTTGTAAAACAGAAAATGTTGTGTTGCTGTTATTTCTCCTCTCTGTCTCTGGTTCAGACAGCATTAAATTCAAGTCCCTAAAAAACTTACTGACTGCACAAAGTTGGATGTCCTATTTCCTTAAATGAAAACCAGTATTCAGTTTAAAAAAACTAAAGTGGGCTGGATCTGTGTGAGTATCAGGTTAGCTCAGCCTGAGTTTACGTGAAGTCAGGGAGTCAGGAAATAAAACAAAAAAATACTGCACCCTGACTTATTGTTTTAAATAATTGTGATCATTGCCAAAATCGATCAGCTCTATGAGATGATTGTATGTATAAGTAATTCCTGTGAGCCGAACGCTCAGGTAGCTCATCCTAAAAAGGTAAACCTGCCTGAGCAGGTTTTTTTGTGTTCAGTTAACTTGTTCATGTCATGTTTTGTCAAACTTCCCGTTGGATAAGTGAAGCTTTGATGCCTTCAGAACAGTGTGTGTAGTATTTTCATGTGTGTGCGTGGCTCCACTTATAAATAAAGCGACTGTGTGCAGATCCTCAAACGACCTTTTTCATCCATCTGATTTGTGTCTGTAGCTGCAGTGAAGTAATCAGCTGAAGGCAGTAACTTGTTTAAAAAAAAAAAAAAAAAACTGAAAATGTGAGCCTTTGTTAGATGATCACATGATCAAACAGAGGGAGTAAAGAATGAAAGCTGCTCCAAATAAAGGTCTGTTATCTTCTGCTGTTCAGATGCACAAAAGCCCTGATTGATCGTGGCCTGGATGGGCACACCTAAAGTCTAATGCTTGTTTTGAGCTCGAGCTGGGGAAGAGGATTGCAGATGGTGCTTGTTGTCGATGGAGGAAGTGTACAGAATATCCTGTCCAAACAGTCTGTGGGTCACTGTTACTTGTGCTGCTGTCGGTCTGTCAGGCAACTGCAGAGAAGACAAAGTTATAACCTACGAAGAGCTGAACTGAAACGGAGTGTTTTAAAAATGGACAGTGTCTACTGCAGCCACAGTCGGCCACACGTGTCTCCGCTCTGAAGAGGTCAAAACTCCAGCAGCACCTGTAATTGCAGCTCACAAGCTGAAATGCGTCACTCAGCCATTAAAGGTTTTCTGCATCCTCTGAAGTGCTGCTGGAGGTTTTCACCTGATCAGTTTATTTTCCCCCCTGAGCATTTTTGAAGTGGGTCATGCTGTGCAAGAAACCTGTGTTCTGTTTCAGCATAGAGTGATAGCATATAGATAAAGGTAGCACACACTGAGGTCTACAGATACTGAGAAAAGCAAGTTTTAAAATAGATTTTTAGTTTTCTTAGAATTAAAATGCGAGCTCACTTTGAAGTATAGAGTAACTCGGTCCTTTTAAGCTCTATAAAACTGTTCAGTTTTCTCTTTGGGGTCAGTTATTGATTATGAAGATTTCAGTCCTGTTTCTCACTTGTGACTAATGATTTTGTATTCTGTTCTTTGTTTGGCGGTCAATCAGTCTGTTGTTCACTTACAAAGGCCCGTTATTCCAAGCTACCCCATATCACTTTCAAAGTGTTACTACTGAAGCACATGGATACAGGAAGTGCCATGAGGTGCTGGGGAACGGGTTTCTGGTAGTCTACATCTTTCTAAAAGGCAAACAATAGAAATTAAGTCCGTCCCTCCTCTCAGTGGTTACCAGCAGCCAGCAAGATACTGAAGAAAACAAGATGATCGCTGAATGTTGCCACTCAGCACTGACATGATGTATTCATGCTCTTTTACAGTTGTACGACCCGTCACAGTCTTTGTAACGGTTAACTGCTTCCTTTTACCTCCGGTCTACAAGACGAGAAGGAATTTTATCTATCCCAGGTCCCATCCTCTCTCCCAAAGTTGGGCCTTTCTGGATCATTAGATTCTTGAAATGAGTCTCTGCTCTAAATTGCTAAATGACGAGAGACCTGTTTTTAAAGCAGGAGTGTCAATCACGCCGTCTTAGAAGAGAAACGGAACCGGCAGAACAAAGAACGGTGGCAGTTCATATTGCACACTTCAGAACAAATTTACAAAGACCACCATCCTTCAAATGACAAAACGGCAAAAAAACAAAAAAAAAAAAAACGAGAACAAAACCGCTCACTAACTTTTAAAACACATGTTAATAAAAATCTGAAGGTTGATCTCATCAAAAGTTTAGGACTAGATTTAGTCTAGCCCCATGAAAACCCGCACCTAACAGATGTTTGCTGTTTATGTGTTGCTTCTCTCTGTTTGACATTTCTCCACTCTTCTGTGTCTGCAGGTGGCCAACGGGAAGTGGAAGAGACGCAGTTTTTACTGTCCACTCGACCTGTTCTCAGGGTGAGACTCTGCAGTGTTTAAGACACAGCTGCCTTTAGTGTCATTTACCATTCATGAAATGTTTTCTTCAAACATTGCAGTAACACAAAGTGAAGGAAAAATACTTTGGTTATCTCACAGTTGAAGTGGAATAATGCATTCACTGTGCAGCCAGTCCTGTTTGTGAGGTGTTTGTTGAAGTGTGTTATCTGTGCCACTCATGTTGTGGTCTGGAGCAGCTGTGTGAAAGGGCGGCTGAATAACACTGTGGCACTCCTGATTGGATGCTCCCGTCCCCACTTTGTTTAATATTCCTGACGTGATGGATGGAAAACATCTGGCCACAGCTACGAAGACTTTATCAGGCCCTTTATCAGAAATTCGTGTGCTATGAAGTGAAGGGTGAACACATGGGCTGATATTTTGATGAGTTGAAATGTGAGCCCGTGACAGCTGATGATGCCGGCTTTGCACGATGATGGCTTTGGATGGAAAATTCCTTGTGTTGATCTGTTTACTGTGTGATGAAGTGTCTAAACATTAGTCACACACATGGGCCTGACATTTAAGAGTACACGTGGTTTTCCTCTCACATTTTTCTACATCTCTGACCTGACGCCAAACCTGCTGATTTTCCTTAATGTGGGTATGGGAGGGTAAAAAAGCTAAAACCATGGGAGTAACCTCCTAATTTGTTGTGCAGTAAAAAAACAAATAAAGATAAAGAAATGTTAAACTGAATTGCTTGAACAACAAGCGACATTAACAGTAATTGAGTCATTTTTTTTGTGATTAAAATCATCATTACTTGTCGGGGACAAAAAAAAATAATTAATTGTAGTGAAAAAGTTGTAAATAAGGGAGAAGCTGCTTCTTCCCTGAGAGGCCTCCAAACAGGCTGACTTGTTGAATCTTTTTCTACTTGTGCAGTTGTGAACTTCAACATTTAGCGTGCTAAGCGAGGCCTGTGGAGTCTGAGATTAGCTCTTGGGTGTTCTGCACACTCTGACCTTACGGTGACTTTGCTGGGATATCCACTCCTGGAAGATTGTGGATTGTAACAGGAGCCTGAATGCTCCAGACCAGGAAAGTGATGAAACCTCTGCTTTTATGTAGGTGCCCACACTTGCCTCTATCAGGTCGCCCAATAATGTTGTTGTGCCCCCTCACCTGAATTCTGCTCATACACCTAAACTATAAGTTGCACTAATTCATGCAGTTTGTTAATAAGAAACTTAAATGGCCATATTACTGATAAGTTATTGCAGAGTAAGCTCAGTTTACTTACTTGGTTCACAGATGTTTATCGTGGTAACCAGCACCACTGTGCAGGTCAGACTTTGGGAAGGTCTCCTAGTGTCTCTTTGACACTAAAGAGGCTGGTTTTAAAACAAGGTCCTACTCGAAAACAGCAAACAAAAGGTCACTGATTCACTTCACAGAAAAAATGTCTGCTGCTGGAAGACGAATGTTTTTGAACATTTATAACTGTGGCTACACTTCTCTGATTGTTCTATGTGTGGGTGTGACTATGGATAACGTGAGAGAGCAAGTGTGTTTTTATTAATTAAATGGAATAGTGAACCGACTTGAGCTAACCCAACCCCAACACCTCAGCGTCTTCCTAACATGCAGACGTTTATTTTCCGTACTGCAGATCTGGGGCCTGTTCTTCGTACCGCGCTAAGTGAGTTAGCTG
Organism: Diplotaxodon limnothrissa; assembly: GCF_057381915.1. Lineage (NCBI taxonomy): Eukaryota > Metazoa > Chordata > Actinopteri > Cichliformes > Cichlidae > Diplotaxodon > Diplotaxodon limnothrissa. The sequence goes on from NC_140600.1 coordinate 30,507,390, forward strand.
GATGAGATTGTTGACGATTTCGCGTGATCCTGGATCGTTCGGTTCCCCGAAGCCCATCCGGGACTTGCTGTCATAGCAACAGAGCCGTAAGCGTAAACCTGCTGGGGAGCAGGTTTACTTTATGTAAACAGGATTAGATCGCGGCCACGCAGGTATGTCCGCGTCATTCATACGAAAGCAACAGCGATATTCCACCACTGTTTCACCATAAATAAATATTATCAATGTAACTAAAGACAATGCAGCACTTGATCCTTTTATTGATGTCACACAGATACATACAGGTCATTTCCTAAAAAAGGGAAATGTACTATTAACATTCTATTACATGTATGTGATTATTACAGATGTAATTCATATTTCAGAGTAGTAATTGTAAATTACTTCGTGTAATCAAGATGAGAGACCACGGCTATAAAAGCGAAGGTGGATTTAGGAAGTCTGTCGCAGTCATATCCTGTCCGTTTACGCGAGCCACCCATTGCGGAAGGTGCAAGATTGATAAGGAGAGTCCTCAGAATTCAGCGTATATTGCGGGACAGACAGGATCCTTTAGCTCAGCGCGACAGTGTGCTCATAGAGAGATATCGATTTTCCTGTGAGGGTATTATTCACTTAACCAACTTGTTGACGAGGGGGTGCAGGACCACCACCTGTCTTTTTTTTTTTTGCTCTGCCCTTTTCTTGGTTGCTGTTATGAACAAACAAACAGAGTATTCCAGGGTCTCTTTCCAAGAGACTAAAAGCAATATAAGTGATAAATATTACCATTCTGTAGAATATTCTTATATTTCACTTTTACTTGTTCCCATGTTCTAGTGGGTCCTGTTGTGGCTCTAATGTGAAAGAGGATATAATATAACATATTATAATATAATATAATGTAATATAATATTGGATAATATGGTGTGATATGATAAATCTACCCTACCGCCTACTGGTGTTGGCCAGAGGGGCCGATGGCGCAATATGGCAGCCTGGCTTCTGTCAGTCTGCCCCAGGGCAGCTGTGGCTACAACTGTAGCTGCCTCCACCAGTGTGTGAATGTGAGAGTGAATGAATAGTGGCATTGTAAAGCGCTTTGGGTGCCTTGAAAAGCGCTATATAAATCCACTCCATTATTATTGTTATTATTGGATTACTTACGAGTTTGATTTGTCAGCAACTTTCTGCCAGCCCTCTCTCCTTGCTTTTGCAGCCTTTGCAGTGTTCCCTTGCGTTTTAATTAAACTCTGAAACTCCTGAAATCCCTCACTCAAGAGTTCTTGCTCTGCTGCCGAAAAATACCGAGCGCGCTCCTTCGACATTTTCGCCGACCAATCAAAGGGTTGCCGATCAATGTTTCTACTATCGATGCGTAGCCCCTGTTGGGCCACCCAGTGATCTCACATTACTTCATCCAGCTGTACTAATCGTCAACAACAGGTGTGTTCGGGGAACCGGAATAGCGAGCTCAGAGTTAGCGCGATGATTTGATCTTGGATGTAGTAAGCGACGTACGAAGCACAGGGCCCAGCTCTTGAGAATAAAGCTTCTATTTCTGTGTTGTTGTTGTTTTGTTTGTTTTAGGAACAGACAGAGAATGCATTTTGCCATCAAACACCTGATAGAAGAACCTCAGAACAACTTCAAAGTATTCAAGGTGAGTTCAGTCACACTCATACATGTTTAACTTGAAGTCTTTGTTTTTATGCGGCCTTGTTTTTACTTCTAGGAATTTCACCGTGGAACTATTTCAACATAAATAATATCCTGTTTTCTAAATATTTATGCTGGCTGTGATGAGCGTGTTTACTCTTTCACTGTGAGAGATCAATAGATCAAAAGGTGAAAGAAACCTGGAGCTCTTCACTGTGAACGAACAGGAAATGTTAGCTGAGGGCACGCCTCTCTAAGAACAATTGTGTGATGGAGGTGAAGTCATTGGAAAAGGCTCAAAATGCAGTAACAGAAAAAGAGTTTGATCTAATCCAACTTCTAAATGCACCACAAGCATCGCTGGTTAAAACTTTGGCCTCGTGTTTTCATGAACTCATCCTCAAAATGTCTGAAATAAAGAAAACCGGACACTCAGTATCAGGTCTGTGTCATCTGAGGTCACTTAAGCAGCCACAGTAAAGTGTGTGTGTGTGTGTGTGTGTTTTCAGGGCGGTCAGTGTATTTACAGCAGTAAGGAAGGCAGCGACGAATCGCCGGACATGAACTCTCTGCTGCATCATCTCAGACCTTACTTCCTACACGCAAACAATCGAATGAACTGTCACGTGACCTGCAAAGCAGTCCTGAACGACTTCATTCAGGTAAAGGCACACCTGAATAAATCTGCTGCAGTCTTACACTGGGACTATTCATTACATACAGACTAACAGGATAGTATGCAGGAATTCATAAAGTTCAGCATGAACAGAACTGAAACTTTTTACCTTTTAAAGGAGGATTTAATTTAAAAGGGTGTGCTGTTGTGTGTGTGCCTTAAAAAAACGAACTTTATTTTTCAGCAGTATGGAGATTTATTGTGTATGAGCATTTTTCTTTTTAATGTACAGTACACACAGTTTATAAATCCCATCCTCAAGATTTTAAAATGCTGACCCCCCCACCCGTTGTCTGCAGGTCCTGGTGAATGCCCTGCTGAGCAGTGGAGGAGGAGATGGCGGTGTGGTGGCGGACAGACAAGCGGAGGGGCGGAGTTTCTGTGAGGCGAGCATCTTCAACAAAGAGAGGATTCGCCATGGTCAGGACCTTTCTTTTCTTTTGGGGTGCAGACGGGTTCACTGATCTTAAGTAGTCCAACATTATCAGCACTAGTTTTTTTTTTAAAGTTTTCATCCACAGAGCTGGAGCAGTCCCACCATTCCCGTGTTAATCACATGCCTGATTTTTATTTTATTTTGTGGCCTTGCTAGCAGTGCAGCCTGTTCTGTTTTAATTTAGCTACACTCCGAGGATTAGTCATTAGTCATTTTGATATCAGTTCAACTATTTATCAAAAATAACAAAATTAAATTACTGGCACTTTTAGTATTACAGCTGGTGTAATACGGTGTTACAAGATTGTGCAGCTGTGACGGCCTCCTTCAGAAACCTTTGGACTGAAAGCAGTGATTGTTTTCTCGGCACAAACATCTGAATGTGATTATGTAAATGTGCAAAACAGAAAAACCTGACTCGCTTTTTTTTTTTTTTTTTTTTTTTTAATGCTGCGACTTAAAATTTTATAAACCCTGATATTAGACCTGATGAGAACAGACTGTGACCTTCCTTTGAACACGTCTGTGTTTCCAGGTTCTCGAGGTTTACCCACCGACAGTGTTTTGTTCAGGATCCTTCAGACGCAAATGTTGGACACATTGGACATCGAAGGACTTTATCCTCTTTACCGCCAGGTGGAGCAACACCTGCAGGACTTTCCCAAAGAGAGGTAACCCCCTGTTATTGAAGCAAAATTTAAACTGGGAAATATAAACTTTGGTTGCCTGGTCTCTTACATCACTTCCTGTTTATGCCAGGACTCGTCTTCAGATAGAAGGACCGTACAATGAAGCGTTCTTGGAGAAGCTGCAGAAATGTCCGGCAGAGGACGACGGCTCTGTGGAGTACGCTGTTGCAAAGGTCAGAGCCCTGGAGACGAGTGTTGGTGCACTGTTTGCATCAGTTTCACATTAAAACAACAACAGCCACCAAAATGCTTTACTGAAAATGAAACACAGAAGTAGAAAGGACCAGAGAGCAGAAACGTGATATACAACCTAATCTTGCCAGACTATCAGGCGGAGACGGGACCACTGATATACAGTCACGCATGTCTTTGCACGGTGAGAGGAAAAATCAGGCAGATGTATCTGCGACGACTCTGAGCTCAAAGGTGTCTGAAGCAAGTCGTTCTGTGTACTCAAGGTGTTGTTTTGACCTTTTGGAAGTAGAAGTTGTCTCAGTAATGTCAGCTTTGCTTCCAAACCTCCTCCTGTGCATGTGCAAAGTGACACTGCATTACAGCTCCATTAATCACTCAGTGCAGAGTACCATCACTATCATTGTCTCTGGCTTCTCCCACCAGAGCACTGCAAAAATGTCATGATAAATGACAGTATGGAAATACACTTACCTACATGTTTGCTGAGTGAAATGAGGAGACGTGCATGCCAACACCACGTTCACTATAGTTTTTCCCACAGTTTAGTTTTAAATATTCGTTATTGTAATATTGGAGTATGAACTAGACTTTAGAGATAAAATAACCGAAACAAATAATGAATGTAGCGGGCGTGTCCCTGGTTTTAGTCGTTAAGTTTCATAAAGCGTGTCATCACATGAATGTGGTTACTGGGACACGACAGCGATTCAGCTGTGAAGTTTTTACCAGCACAAAACTGGATGCTGGGGATTGAGTTCCTACTTTTGTGTGATTAGTTTCACTTTCATTGGAGACGGTGAATCTGTGTTACCTGACTTGACAAAAGTCCTGCCTACATAACGATATTCTAACAGCTCTACCTGCTGTGTTTCTATTGTAGGTGCACCAGTACCGTGTGGCCATGACAGCCAAGGACTGCTCCATCATGGTCGCCCTGGTGCCCAGCAGTGAGGAGGAAGAGGACAATGAAAAGTGAGAATTCAGCTGTGCAAGTAGAAAAATCTTTTCTGTAGGTGAAACAGTGACGCTAGGATTGAGAGTTTCCTCATCAGTGAGTTTGAAAACATGTTAAACATGTGAAAAGATTTAAAAAAAAAAAAAACAACAACAACAAACAGCTGGAGGAAATGTTGTGCATTTGTTGGCACTAGGAATGCATAAAGTGTCTTTTATAAGAATCGCTGATGGCTCTGTTTACTTGAGGATGTTCATGTGCACAGATTCACATCAGGGTTTAGTTGTAGTACTTTATCTATGAATAATAGTCAATGACAGCTTTAATTAGACTGTTCATTTAGTAATGAACAAAAAAAAGAAAATTGACTCTTGAATACATCGTTGAGTTTTCAGCACAGAGAGGTCTGGAGTAGGAAGCTCCTTCACAGGTTTGTCCTTTGATTTACAGATGTGAAAATAAAATACTGAGAAAGATCAACACTACTGTGTATTAGAGAGTCCAGCAGGTGGCGCCATCAGCTTGTCTTTGTGTTTCTAATCCTCCTCCTCCTTGTCTCCTCCAGTCTTTCCAGTCAGAGGCAGCTCAGGGACTTCAGACCTCCTGCTTTCTCCTATTCAGCCTCCATCCTGGATTTGGACCCGAAGCCGTTTGACAGCATCCCCCGCCAGCTGCGCCTGGACCAGAAAATCGTCACCTGTTATCTGAGGACTGGCGGTGCCTTGCCAAAGGGCCCTGTAAGAGAGAAGGAGGACTGCACGCTGCTCTTCCACCCCATGTGAGCGCCCAGTCTGAGTCCTGAAGAGGAGGATAACTGTGGCCCTGATGCCTCTGATGAAGAGGAGACTCAGTGTTGGTGGGATTTTGACCACCCTCAGCGCAGAGCTGCAGCTCCTCACTGCACTTCTGTTGCTGCTCTGCACGAGGTCACCTCTGAATAACCAGATATTTGAGTGACTTCCAGGTGTTTGTGTTACTGATACAAGAGCATTTGTATCGCCCCCATCGGGAGGTGAATTCGAACATCTGTCATGCTTTATTAGAGCGTCTCCTGCTTTAATAAAGCGTATGGTGACAGTTAAGAATTAACCTCCAGATTGCCGCATGTGGCAGTGCTGCAGAAGACAGAGAAGAGGGGAAGTGATGGAGAAGCAGGTTGTTGGGCTGATGTCAGTTCATAAATGTGGGCGTGGCTGTCCTCTGATGTTGAGAGAGAGGAGGTGAGGATCTCTGCTTTGCTTTGGTGTAATGTCACTGGTCTGAGGTTTGATTCTGAGCAGGCTTTGCTTCCGTGCTGAAAGAGGTGGCGTGGTGTTTGGTCATAAGCAAAACGCTGCCTCCCTGTTTGTCCCAAACCCCCATTGGTTTAATCTGCTAAATATGCGAAAGGTCAAGCCGCAACACAAACCTTTCAAAGTGGATACAAGCAAAAAGCTGTGTTCATGTCACTCTGGAGCCACTTTCATTTTCAAATTGTTATTTGGCTTCATAAAAATGGACTCACAAGAGTATGTGTGCTAATTTTGGTACATGTGTCCTCTTGTGAAAGTTTAATTAGATTTATCAGAGAGGTGATCTCTTGCATTTCTGCCTCCACTCCAGTAATGTTGTTGTTGATGCTCACAGTCGGTCTTTTATACAGGATAAGAGGAGTAAAACAAAGGTCTGGATGGTACTGTTTGATTAAAAATAATATCGTGTCTGAGAAAATGGAAAAAAGTTAGCAAAACTGATTCAGTCTACAGTCTGATGAGACTCTGTCAGCAACACTGAGCTTCATGATGTACTCAGGTAAAGTGACCCTTTGAGGTACAGCGGGGCCTTTACCTGAGATGAAAGCACATTACTGCTGCATTTCACTCATTCTAACATTCAAACTAATTGTTGCTCTGTAGAAATACAGAAACCTCGAACTTCAGCGTCCTCGTAACGTGGACTCAAGACTCTTCTGTCATCGGATGGAGACACTGATGCATGATCATCACGCGTGTGATCATACACAGAGCATGTCTTTCATTCAGTCTGAGTGCTGCGATTTAACTGAGCTGAAAGCTGAATTTATGAGTTGAGTCATTCACTATAGCAATGATGTGATCATAAAGAGAAAGTAAACAATGATTACTTTTCCTTTGCTGAAGCGAGTCTTGCTTCTCAATAATACTTCTGAACACATAGTCATGCATGTGTACAGTCACCAGTCTGTTGCTTTTCCAGCTTTACACCAAAATAAGCTTTAACATGCTAAAAAGAAACTATATTTCTATATTACCACCACCTTTAATTCTGCCATACTCAGTTTCAGGATTCTATGAGTGGCATGTTTCCCTCTTTAAAGTCTGTAGTTTGAGTGAAATTCAGTAAAAATCAAAGACTTGACAAACATTTAAGTCTGTCCACCCAGGAAAGCATGCACTGTGCATTTAATTAGGATATTGATATCATGCCATGCAGGTATTGATCCAATACCTGAGTTCAGTAAAGAGACACTCAGAATCAGTCATTTATCTGTGATAAATAAAATGACAAATACATCTATAACTATAGATTTACCGCAGGACCAGGACAGAACCTCATTAATGTAAAGAAAATTTGCTGGCATGAAATACCTTCACGTTGTGAAGTGCAGAGCACTTCCTGTCAATGTCAGCTTTTTGTTTTTGACTAGAAATGCAGCTGGTGTGCAGAAATGTTACCTTAACTTTACTAATAAATAAAATATTATTAGTTTCCATTATAATGAAGTAAACCAGCATCCACAAACTAGTGCCCAGTCATTGAACCCCTGCTGTTAGTGATGTTTCCAAGGCGTTGCATGTTACTCTGCAGCATAGATTTAATTCAAGTCTGCAAATGAGGCTCAGTGTGGCCTCTCGGCTGCACAGAGGGGGTGTTCAGGGTTTCAATGCGAAGCAGGGGAAAGTTGCAAAGGCTGCTGGGTAATAATAATAAAAATTACTCTTCTGACAAGCTGAGCTTCATGCTGCTGCTGGTTTTTGTGCCATAAGTGGCTTCTTGTTGTCTGTGTGTGCATCCATGTGCCTAAATGTTCTGGTAGGACTGGAAGCTGAGGGGGGGTGCATGTGAGTAAACTGTTACAGGCTGCGTTCAAGCGGCGGCGATCCATGGACGCAGCCATGAACTCTCAGTACCTCAAACTCCTGAAGAAGCTCGACAGGGTCATGTGACGTTTGCGTAATGATGTGTTCAGGAGCGCTGCAGGTTTTCCAGCAGTGCCAACAGGCTTCAGATAAACTGGTAACACTTGACTTCACTTCCTGCTTCCACTCTCCACCTTCAGATGCCTCCATCAGCCAGTCTGAAAATGAATCACACTAAGAGTCCTCCACACTCCATTCCTCCTCATCGCCTATCAGAAATTCTGTTAAATCCAAACACTAAGCTGGATTCAATCAAAGTCCGGCTCCCTTTGACACACACCTGGATTTTTGGGAGGAGGAGAAGTTGAAGGTTGGAGAGTGGACAGCAGTGAACTGAACCAACCACTGATCGTTTTAAATGTTGCAATGAAGACGCCCCAGGCAGGCAGGCAGGGCAGCGGAGCGCAGTGAGATCGAGGAGTGTCCGGACACCTACACATGTATACCTCTTCCATTGATGCAGAGCAAGTTCTGCATCTCCACAGGATCGAGAACTGAATGTCAGGCAGATCTTTCTAGTAGACCTGAGCCGAGTAATTTGGGCTTCCATCTAATGCAGAAGAAAAGATAATCGGGAATAAACGGTTACCCTCTGCATTCATTTTCACTACAAAGTTCTCATTTTTCACTCTTTACTTCAGCTCGAGTGTGAAGTGGTTGGAGACACTTGGCACCAGTAATAATTCCACTCACATGAAGGTTAAATTAATTGGGATCACAACCGTTGACCAAACTAATCAAGACCCGACTACATGTGCCTGTCTGATGACTTTCTCGCCCCTCTAGCAGCCACTGATGTTTGTTTTAAGATCAAGCTTCAGTGCTGCGTCTGTGAATAAGCGTTAACAGACAGCAGTTTGTCTACAAACTTTCAGCTTTTCATAACTGCCCAATTTTTATTTTTGTTGTAAGATTTTAAAGAAGAGAACTAACACTATAACCACTGGACGAGGTTGCATTTATCGATGGCCTCGGTGTGAAGTAAAAATCATACTTTTCGGTCTGTAAACAACCTAACTGTGTCCAGACCGCTTTGTCTCACCCGTGAGCCGCAGCCCTGCTGCTGTCTGAGCGTTGGCCTGCAGAAATATCACAGCACTGTGATACCGACAGACTTGTAATAACTGTGTAAATAGCTGAGAGAAGACAAACTATCAGAAATACAAAAGGTGACACTGCTGTCTGGCATTTTGTATTTAAATTATTTATTTTTGTAGATTTTGACCCGTGAGCTCTGCTGTTACAGTCGTGCTCTTTCTATTGAAATAAAGATTTCTAAGAGACTAAACTCTCGCTGTCCTTCATTTCTGTGACATTAATCTAAAATAGAAAGAAAAAAATATTATATTGGAGGTGTTTCTGTTTTAAGTTTCCTGTGAAAGACTGACTGCTTGGATGATGGACTCCAGGGCAGCTTCAGGTCCCAGAATCCTCAGCAGGCTCTCAAAGGCCTCAGCAGCACCGCCTACAGCCTGAGAAGGGAACAGCTGGAGAGCTGCAGAAACACAAAGATCACAAAACCAAAACTATGAGCTTAACTGCAGGATTTGATAATCAGAGGGAGTAAAGTTAAATGTCACAGTGGAAAAAATCAGTTGTCGGATGAATAAAATGAGTTTTGCTTAACCAAACTGCAGTTTTCTGTGATATTTGAGTGGTGCATAAACTAATTATTTATTAAACTGAGTAATAATATTAAGTGTAATCACTGAACGAGGATTTTTTTTTTCAGTAAATGAGCGCAGAATAGTCATGACATTGGATTTGCAACTTATCTCTGGGTTACATTTTCTGCGTGGACGTTATGTTATTTTCTCACTCAGGATCATTAAACATGCTGAGAGCACTCTCTGACTTTTAAGGTAAGAAAACACTTAGTGTTTGCCAAAGGGTCAGTTCTGCAGAGCTCAGGATCACCAGCTCACCTCTCTCTGGGATCTTTGTGAGCAGGCTGATCTTCGGCGTCACAACGCCCTCTCTGGAAACGTCAACTGACCAATGAATGAATAACATACAGCTGTAAACCAAAAAGAAAAAAAGATGACATTGCATTACAGACAGCTGCATTTTTTTCTGACTGTGCTGGATCATGATGAGAGTTCTTGCCCGGGAAGCTTGGGGTGGTTCAGGGTCATGACCTCTGACCTGGGGCCTCCAGGGAGAGCGATGACAGATGGATATTTATCCTGCAGAGAGAAACAAGTTCCTGCGCATTAAATAAAATTCAATTTGTGTGTTTTAAGTCATCAAATACAACGTCTGGCTTTAATTCTATTTCAATTTTATTTATACAGTGCCAAATCACAACAGTTGCCACAAGGTGATTTATATCGTAAGATAGACTCTTACATAAATACAGAGAAAACCCAACAATCATATGACCCCCTATAAGCAAGCTCTTTGGCCACAGTGGGAAGGAAAACTTCCTGTTAACAGGAAGAAACCTCCAGCAGAACCAGACTGAGGGAGGGGCGGCTATCTGCTGTGACCGGTAAGGGGAGTAAGACAGGACAAAAGACATGGTGTGGAAGAGAGCCAGAGATGTTATTAATCTCTGGCTCTCTTCCACACCATGTCTTTTGTATGACTCAGTGCAGAGAGCTTTATTAACACATAGTGAGTGAGAAAGGACAAATTACAATAAAATCAAAAGCAACAATGATTAAGAAACACATAAATGACTGCACACAGCTTTCCACAGTCCATGCCAAGCATTTTTAAAATTAAAAATATCACAACAGTGCGTAATGATTATATAGCTGCTGTCACAAATGAAGCTTAAAAAAAGGCTAAAAAAGCATAAAAACTCAAACTACAATCAAATTATTGTAATTTTATATATAAATTGTCCTCATTATTCAGGGACAATAAATAAATCGGACAGTTTGGTGTTTTCCTATCGTTTACTTGTAGTCACTTAAAGGAAACTTGGTGAAAAGACTGCTTTTCGTCATTTTCAAAGTTGGCCTGCAGATGGCGCTATAACTCCTGTTGTTGCCCTGAACTCTGGGCCTCAGTCAAACAAAACAGAGGTTAGTTGAGACACATTAATCAGTAATAAGGAGCCACGAGGAAGCCAGAGAAGTGAATATTTTCAGTGTGAGGTTGTGTTGTTGTTTCTTTAACTTCGCAGATGAAATGTTGACAAATGAGCGCTGCTTTGCTTCCAGTTACAAAGTTTCCATGTTGGAAACGGCAGCGTGCAAACACGTGTGAACTTTATGAGCTGCGATGATGTGCTAAAGGGACCTGGGGAGATTATAAACTGTAAACCTCGTATATCTTCAGCCTTGAGTCACTGAAGGATCCACTGACGCGCCCAGCCTCCCTCAGGATGTGTTTTCCATGATTATTCAGTTCTTTAGGGAGGGTGCAGCAGGTGAGGGGTGTGTCCAGGTGACTCAGCTAGGAGGCATCTGCAGCTACAGTGTTTGTGTGTGTTGTGTCTTTAATCAGAAGCAGGCTGTGGTATGTTCAACTCCACCTGAACCACGGTGTTAAAGAAGGCTTCAGGATTATACAAAACGTGCGACAATACAAGCACAACTGCAAAAACAACAGAACCGTTTGTTCCTCTAAGCCAGGGGTGTCAAACACAAGGCTCGGGACCCAGCAAAGACTCCAATCTGGCTTTAGAAATTGTACGTATTAATTTTTTTTTTTAAGTTCATACAGCTTTTCCTGCTCATAAAGAGCTCCCCAAAGACAAAGAGGTACTACAAAGTAATTAAGTAGCAGATAATAAATTTAATAACAAATGGTGTTTTTTTTTGTACAGTCTATTACAGAAATTTGTTTTTCTTTACAATGTCAGTAAGGTCAGTAAAATTTATTTCTCATTTAAATCATGCTAACATGTTTCTTTTATTTACAAAAGCAGCATTTTTGTCTTCTATCTTTTGGACAATTAGAAACTAATTTCTGCATCTGCAAGTGGAACAAAATAAAATCTGCTCACAGTCTTCATGTTAAGGTCAGAGGTCATGATTCAACAATAAGAGACTGGGAATCAATGGCACCCATGGGAGAAAACCAGCGATGACCAAAAAGAACACAGAGGCTCATTTCACCGTCAACCCCCCAACAACACAAAACACAACATCATACTGATGACGCCCCACACTTCAGGGAAAATATTCTGTGGTCTGACGAGTGAAAGTTGCACTTTTTGTAAATTGTGAGTCCAGTTACATCATCAAACATGGTGGTGGTAGTGTGATAATCTTCAGGATATGGATGACTTGGATTGATGCAACCATGAATTCTGCTCTTTACCAGAAAATGCTTAAGAAGAAAGTCAAACAAAAAGTTAATGAGCTCAAGCTTAAACTCTGGGTATGCAGCAGGACAATGAACCAAAACACAGCAGCAAGTCCACCTCTGGATGGCTACAATTCTTGATTGCAGCCTATTGTGGCACAACCAGTTATTAGTTTAGGAGGCAGTTAGTATGTTTAAAAAAAAAGAAAAGAAAAAAAGGTAGGTTTAGGTACCTTTTCACCCTTAATAAATTAAATCTTACAAAAATACCCAAAACAATTTAAGTAAAACAAAATGAGCTTGATGATCTGAAACATGCAGGTGCAACAAAGACAGACAAAGAAAAAAGAGACTAGGAGTTGAACAGATACTTTTTCGCAGCACTATAATGAAATACTTGTATACTTTTTTTCCTCTTTTTTACTTTTTATATATTTATCTGGGTGTGTGTAAACAGTCCATGTCTCAAACACATGCACACAGAATCTTGTTTTTTGCACAAATTAAGCTGTGAGCATGATCTCAGAAGCACAAAAAAAACCCCAAATGTTTCTGTAAAATGTAAAAATCATCACTCAAAACTATTCCATCCATTGTGTTTGTGGACACTCTGGAGACAACCATGCTACAGCCCATTTATAATCACCAGTTAACCTAACAGGTAAGTCTATGTGAGGAAGGTGAAAGAAACCCACAGTCACAGGGAGAGCATGCAGACTCCAGACTGAAAGGCTCCAGCTGGCCAGAAAATTAAGATAACAATAAAACTACAATAACATTTTTAAACGATAGAGATTTTTGTGTCTTTTTATTGAAAGTGTGCCTAAACCAGGATTTTATTAGGACCACCCGTGCAGTCTTGTGCCAAGAACGTTAATGAGGCGTACACCAAACACAGACACACTTTTCACTAAACCACCACCACCCCACACTGCTATGTTAATAATCTAGGGAAGGAGAACTGAAAACAATTTTCTGTTGTACTGAATTAGATGGCACAGGTTTTCCTAATAAACTGGATGGTGAGTGTATGTACACCTTTAAAAGACTGGTAATACCTAAAATTCAGTGCTAGAGTTACATAAATGCTCTAAGCTGTGTCATAGCCCCACATCAACACTTCCTACTTGCCGTCTCAATTCATTTTCATGTAAAACATCTCTACATCACAAATAATTTTTCTGGATCATTTTTAATGATCAAATTTGCAGTTTTCAAGTTTATTTATATACGGTCAGTTCACATAATAGTTGCCTTGAGGCGTTTTATTTTGCAAAGACAGAAAATAAGCTCAGTCAGACAAACCTCTGTGACACTTGGTAACAGTGGGGAGGAAGAGCCCCCTTTGAACAGGAAGAAACCTTCAGGTTTTAGTAGTTTAGTTTAGACGTGGATTGTGACAAGTATGCTAACTAAATAATTTCAGTGCGATAACAATTACCATTATTAACACACCCAAGCTTAATAATTTTACTCTCACAGTTCCAAACTGCTTCCTGAGTGCCTGCTTTGCCTTCAGAGTAATAAACAGGCTCCTCTGTACTTATAATGACGAGTTCTGATACCTCAGTGTGTGTAAAAAAAACATGTGGTTTGAAGATCAGTAGAACAGTTTCTGGGTTATTCCAGGGGTAGGTGCATAGACAGAGGCCACCCTCACTCACTTCTAGGGCTGCCACAAACGATTATTTTGATAGTCGACTAGTCACAGATTATTTTTGCGATTAGTTGACTAATCAGATCATGCATCCATTGGATGTACAGCTTATTGCACCAGCATGCATCTGCTCTTATATAACTATCATTAGCTTACAGCTTTAAGTGTTTAAGGTATGTGCTAACTAAAAATAAAGACAAGATGAGAGTTTGTTAAATTTTAATGATATTTGCAGATTGTTTCGATGGAGTTTAATCTGCTTGAGGTTTATTCAGCTTTGTAAAAACTATAACTTTAATCTCAGCCAAACCGATTTAATCAGGAACAAATAAAATACTAAAAAAAAGGCAAACAATAACATTTTTAAGTTATCTAAGTGACTTACATATCATGTTTAACCTGAGTAGCGAAAGATGGCGGTGGGTTTGAAAACTATTTGCCAGGAGTCCGGTGTTCTCACAGGCTCTAGTGAGGCTTGAACCCCGGCTAGCTATCGAGCTAGTGGGTAACAGACGTCTCCGAAAACGTCAGAGCGCTTTTGAAACTATGTGCTGTCTGAGCAGATATTTGAGGTTTACACAGCTACATTCTCGCCTGAAAATATGTTAATCTATTATTTTGTGACCCAGAAAGAATAATAAGAGTAATATTAAAACTAACTAGCTGCCGCCATTGTTGGAAACTGAGCTGGGCTGCGCTATGAATTCTGGGACAGAGCTACTTCTTCTTCTGGGTTTAACGGCAGCTGGCATCCTTGTACATGCAGTGCTGCCATCTTCTGTTTCAGTCCGTTATTACACTCTTAAATCCTACTACTTATTCCTGCGTCTTTTGGGATCTTACAAAGCTTCAAACGACGCGTCGACTATTAAATTAGTCGTCGACGTAATCGTGACTAGTCGACTAATCGTGGCAGCCCTACTCACTTCTGATGCAAACCAAGTCATTTTATTCGATAAGCAAGTCTGAAATATGACAGAAACTGCTTGTTTCGGAAAAGAGCTTTAAGGGTTACTCCTAGTAGGGTTTCACGGTGTAAGGAGTTAAATAAATGCATTTCGCTGACATATGAAGTCAGTTTGGCTGAAAGTGTGCAGACACGTCGGGACAGAATCAGCTGTAATGGGACACGAGGAACCTGCAGGGTCTTGTTCTTGTAATGCTTTTGCCTACTGTACGCGTATTACAGATGTTGATGCTGAAGAGCTGACATCTGGATAACAAAAGGGTGGAAATGCAGCTCTCTCTGAGCTCCTTCCTTTTATTTGTCAGTGCAGATGATCACACAAACAGCTGTTGTCTTTAATCGTGTTGATATCAGCCCGTTATTCTACCATGCTGGTGTTAACAGAGGAAAAGTCTTCTGATTATAGAAAGCATGAAAGTAGTTAAGGGAGACACTTGAGTTCAGCCTGCAAACAGATTCAAACAGATTCAATAATCTACAGCTACAGCGGCCAAATCGAGTCAGTCAGGGAAGCAAATGTTTTCTTTTTTAATGAGTGTGTTGATAGTGTAAAACAAAAATGTGGCGTCTGTCTGTGTTTAAAATAATAAATGTTAATTGCATCATTCCAGACCTGAAAGAGCAGGTCAAGTTCCTCCTTTCTTCAGGCGGCTCTGAGGATTTTTCCACACTGAGCCTTCTATTTGACACTGAAGTGACACACTCTTATCGGACCTCCATCCAAACTTAACCTTTTCAACTCATTATTAGACTTTAGAGGCAAAACAGGCTTCGTGCTTCATACTCTGATAGTCCTGCTTTTTCTGAGACATCACCGCCGATCGTTTTGCTCCAATATCCTGCAGCATGTTGGCAGCATCCTCACACATACAGGAAGACAGACCTGTCTCACTCTCTCTCCCTCTCTCTCTGTCTGTTTGTTACTCTCTCTCTCACTCGCTCACTTTTTGTTCCAGCTGCTGTACAAATCCTGGCTTTCCTTTGCAGACTTATTACCCTGCTCTGCTCTACTCTACATCTCTGCGCCTGGAGACACATGCAAACTTTAAGTGTCATCACACAGCGACACACACACACCTCTCCTGGAGTTCCTGCTGAACCAGAGGAGGAGGAAAGAGGCTGGAAGAAATTGGCCTAAAGTCCTGCAGCCGCCTTCGAACTGCTGGTAATGTAGCGCTAATGTCTGTCTGTCCTCAGCTCCTCCCCTCTCTAAGTCTCTGCCTGTCTGTCTGTCCGTCTGTTGTACTTGGGTTTGTAAACAGTTGTTTCATTGCTGGAGAACACTTGGAGATTTGTAGCGTGATAAATTAACTTTTTTCAGGTTGAGCATAAACACTGGTTACAATAATAACTCACTAATTATCAAAGTAATGCAAGAAATTCTCTGTAAATCACTTAATTACTGAGCAAAACAGCTTCCACGACATGGGCTTGATATCCATGTGGATCACAGAGGAAAACCTGGTTTACGCTTGTGTCTCTTAGTAACACAGGAAGCAATGAACGACTCCTGTGTTATGCTGGTTGGAATAAACAGATCATGCTGCTCATCGTCTGAAGTTGTGGGCGTGAAGTCTTTGCTAGTCAGTTTTTCTCCTTGTTGTTTGAGGTTAGTTTGGTCTGTCAAGGCCCCGTTTGCTTGCTCCCACTGTGCTGCTACAGATATGCATTTCTCTCTGGTTTAATGTGTTTTCCATTGGGTGATGCCAACTTTGCAGAAGATTTCCTGGAACAAAATTCGTCACACTAAATACAACACTTAGAGGCTGGTGATTGTGATCAGTCAAAACGATGTGAGATTACATCGCAACAAACACAGCCATTACTGCTGCGTCCACTCGAAGGAAATGAACTGGACAAACCAACATGTGCAGGCACTGTCAGAGCCGCAGACGATAGTTTGTACTACTGTGTAAAAGATGACATCAAAGTTTAAAATGCCTTAAATCTGCATTATTTCTCATGTCCACCAGGGGGTGACTCCTCTGGTTGCAAAAGACTGCAAGAGCTCCGTAAATAAATACTTTGCTTCATCCTTGTCGGTGCATTTAAATGTCAGAAGCTCGGTGAGCATCTGCTGCTTTTGTGTCAGATATTTATGATATATACATATTTTATAGAGACTCAATATTTCCAGGAGGCAATGGGAGACATGAGAAACTAAAATAAGGATTTTTCAAGCTTTGCTGACATTTTATATTAAATATGAGGCTTAGAATGGGCTTTTGGTTGGCTGACTAAGCATGAGAGTAAGCTATTTATGACCATTTCATAAACAAATGTCTCTAATGTTTGAGTCAACGAAACCCCAAACAATTAAATTGGTTTGAAAAAACAAACAAAAAACAAACAAAAAACGGGAAGGATGACAGGGAGATTTTCCTTTGGATCTTTGGAAGTCATAAAAATTAGTCTCTGCAGGAAAAAAAACCCTGTAACTGGTCAACATAAAAACACAAATATGTTTGTTTTCAATGAGCTATAAGTGGTGGCAAGTCAGGTTTTGGATGTCAAACAAGCATCGGTTATTTCAGACTAATAATCTTAGTTTGAATAAACATACATTTGTTGGCTATAAGTGGGGTTTTGCAGAGCATGTTACTGAGATGTGACACCAATGTTTAGAGCTGTCTTAAGGAAGTTGCCGGTACAATAAGCAGAAAGTAGTTTGCATAAAATATTTGTAATAAAAAGTCAATACAATTCAACTTCAGTTAGTTTGGGTGATTTCTCCAAATCCAGTGGAATGTTTTCGGAAAGCAAAGAGCAGTGGACCAAAGCTCAAGCTTTAAACACCGCCTGGCTTCCATTAATCCATAAACACACAGACTCCTGGTTATTTTTATCCTCTGCTGCTCATATTGGAAGTCTCTCCATCTGAGCCTGCTCATCCAGAAACTGAACTGCTGAACATTTTCCATCTCTTTCCCCTCCCTCCTGTTTTCTTTCTCCTGTCTCAGCTCACATTGGTCTCTCTCGCTCTTTGTTTCCCATTGAATCCTGGTTTCCTATTGGTGAGGGCTGATGTGAGGTGGGAGGGTCTCGGAACTGAATGTGATCAGACCTCCAGTCCGTGGAGCTGCAGACTAAAGTTTTACTCCATCCTAAAGGAAATGTGAATGATTAAAAGAGGGAGGGCGTATGTAGGGGATCAGAATAGCCTCTAACTGTGACACATGTGTGATTTTCAGTGAAACTTCATGGGAGATGTAGTTTTTAACAGTGGTTAAAATTCATTATCTAATATCGCAAAAATAACAAATGAACTAAGATTTAAAGGCATGTTTTGAAGCTTTAACTTTCCCACTAATTATGTTCCATCATAAGACATAACACATACTCTCACTGTCATGTTCAAGAAACCTGTTGGAGATTATTTGAGCTTTGATGGTGTATTATCCTGCTGGAGCAGCCATCAGAACCTGGGTTATCTGTGGTCAACATGTCCATCCCTTAACATCACATATAAGCTGTTTATCCCCCACACCCTTACAGCACCTCCACCAGCCTGAACCGTTGATATGAGGCAAGATGGATCCATGCTATCAGGCTGTTAACGCCAAATTTTAACGTCCACCTGAATGTTGTAGCAGAAATCGTAACTCAGATTTCTGCTACAAATTTTCTTTTTTGTCCTATCTTGGCAAGCCTGTGTGAATTTCACCCTTGATTTTCTGCTCTTAGAGATGATTATGCAGGAAAATTTAATTAGATCAGCATTTTTGGAGATAATGTGACCATCCTATCTGACACCAGCAATTATGCCACATTCAAAGTCACTTAAATCACCTTTTCCCCTCATTCTGATCCTCAGTTTGAACGTCAGCAGGCCTATATGACTGACGTTCTGCCTTGTGACTGACAATTATTTGTGCAAACAAGCACTTGAATATAAGTAGCCATGAGTGCAATAATAGCCTTCATGATTCCTTTTAATTAAAATGTCCAAATTGTACATATGTTTGCAAAACGTGGAATAGATGCAACACACCACACCTCACCATAAATGACAAATATCTGAAACTCCACTTTCCTTCTAAAGTATAAACTCTTGGGTGTCTCTCATAACTGTTAAAGAAATACATAATGTCTCTCATATGCAGATAAATCTGACAAATATCACCACAGCCAATCAGCTTTAACATTACTCCAGCCCAGAGGGTGGCAGTGATGCACACTGACCCTTCTGGTAACTGGTAATTGGAAATAAAACTGCTCACCAAAGTTCAGACGGGTAACTATTAGGGGTGCAACGATACACAAAATTCACGGTTCGGTTCGGTTCGATACTTTGGTGTCACGGTTCGATATTTTTTCGATACAAAAAAATGTTCATGCATTTTTAATTTGTCATTTATTAAAATTATAAATATATATTTTAACTCAAAAGTACAGTTTTTAAATTTAACCCTAACCCTTGTGCGTGTTTTTTATTTTGACAGCGAATGCGCACCTGCGGACCACTTATGTGCAGCCCTGGTTATTTAGCTTGTCATATTGCAGCCACAGAAATTCTTTTGTCCATGAAACCATAAAGCTGCACTTTCTTTTTGCCTTATAGTCTGATTTGTCATAACTTCTCCATTTTGTGGTAAGCTTTTCTTTGGCTGTCACTTCTTCACCCTGACCTGTCTTATTTGGCTCAGCAGAACTGAAATGCTTTTACACGCTCACTCACATAAGCTCAGCGATTCTCTGCGCGACTAACCTCTCACATGTTTAAGCTGCGGGAGATTTCACTTGTCATGTTTGCATAGTAAGCTAACGATTGATAAGACGATGTCAGAGGAATTGGTGCACAAATTATCATCACTCACAGATCAGTGCTGTCGCTCTCTATACACAGTTCGCACGATTGCAAAGTGAAAGCAAAAAAACAAGCGCAAATTCAAACGCGACTTCAATATGTCACATATTGACAGTGGCTCACCGATGCCAATGACATAATTACCCAGCTACATTTCTGAAAGAATGCAAAAGCATTGACATATATTTTTCGTACAATAGCCCGACGGGCAGGGCAGAGATAGATTTTGGTAGCCAGACTGAAAAAATCGCTAGCTCCGGGACGTCGGGCTAGCGATTTTGCAAGCCCTGTATCTGATTGAGGAATCACTCATCTTTGGAAAAGAGAGTTTATTACAGAGAAATGTCTCTTTCCAAAATAAAAGCTATACTATCCGCTTCTTCTGGGCTATATTCTCAGCAGCATAAGGAGAATCATGTGCTAACAGCTGTCTAAATGACTCGGCTAAAGTTAGTAGCATGCTTGTTGTTTTTGTCTTTGCACTAGGATGATGTCGGCGTAAATGTGCAGTCATATTCGTTGTGTTCCCACTAGTGCTTTCAGGTTAATCTCGTTGAAATGACCTTAACGCCACAACACGGCAAATCTCCGTTAACGAGCTACCGCCGATCGCTCCGTGCATGGGGCTAGACGGCCAACACGTTAACGAGCTAACTGCGCTAACACACTAGTTCACACCAATGTAATTGAGCATTGCATGGCACATCCAACATACTGTTTTACTTTAGTCCATGACTCGCTTACCTTCAGGGTCATACGTCACATGAAAACCAAAATAATTCCAAACGCCAGATCTGAATGAGGTTCAATTTGCTTGTTGCAAGCAGAGCTTAACTTCTGTCTCGCTAGCTTGCCCTGCGCTCTTCCTTCTGACTATGCTGTCTGTGTTGAGCGCTCAGTGGATCTGCGCTCGACAGTGCAGCCTAGGCGGAGTAGTCGAACACAGATTCACTGAGCGCTCAACACAGACAGCATCGTCAGAAGGAAAATTGATAAAATAAATTACAAATGTTGTATTGTTCATACATATGCGTACCGAACCGAAAGCACTGTATCGAACGGTTCAATATCGATACGAATATCGTTGCACCCCTAGTAACTATAACTTGTCATCTTAAACAAAAACATTAAGTCAAATGGGAACACAAAGGTCTGCGTGTATGAACCGGTTTCACTTGTACCACAGTTTGCTCCATACAGATTTGTAGTGTTTATGTAGCATTTTTTTTAAAGTGCATTTTATTTGTCCTTAAAATACAAACAGAGGAAACTGTTTCCAGCTGATTTTAACAGTACTTTGAATGTGAGCCACATATGGTAAATGTTTTGGTCAGTGTTATTAGTCCTCAAATTGGAGATGGATTGCAGCAAACCTTTTTTCTTTTTTAATTAAATCTAATATCAGCCATGTGGACTGGTCTAAAAACTGTAATAATCAGGCTCAGAAGTGATCTGAGCCCAGAGCTTTATTACAGTTTTTGTGGATAATTTCTGTTTTCTTTTGAATTAAAGGTTTAAGGACATTATGAGGACCTGACACATGATTCAGGCATTTGGTTGAATATACGAAAAGTTCACCTGGTGTTTATTTTGACCAAAATGGAGGCGCTACATGTGGAAACCTTTCTGCTGAAAACATGTAAAATTAATACACTGAAACAAAACAGACACAGAAATGTACCAAAAACAGATGATGCATACAAGTCTGATTGTAACTACACCAGATGAGGAATTTTCTGGTTTCTCATAACTGAAACGTGCCGAGATCTAAAATTAAAAAGCTCAGAGCAATGACAAATCAGTTCTAAATAAAATAATTCCCTGGCATTTATTGACTGAGTACGGAAAACAAGTTGTCTATCTGGACAGAAATCAGAGGCTCATATGATACAGAGAATTGCTTAAATCTGCTCCATTCAGAGGGGGAATCAGACAGAAAAACAAACTATCAGGTGTGCGAAGGTGTGTTTTAGCCTCAGATCTCTATGCTTTAATAATGACAGGACTGCTGTTTATAGACTAGTCATTACACACATACATGGAACCAGCCATTAGGACCCCAGCCGAGAGCTATATGAGGGACAGAAGCAGTGCTGACAGCTCTTTACTGAGAACTGCTGCAGGTAAAATCCTCTCTCTTTTTGTGTTGTCTATTTTTCTGAAGTTAGAGGTAAACATGAATCTATCTGCTTTACTTCAGTTACTTTACCAGCTGCAGGAAGTAAGAATTTAAATGATCAAGCATTAAAAAGATGATTTAAAATAGGAAAAATACTAAAACCAAAAAGAAATCTTAAAAAAAGGGAGGGGCGCTTTTTTTTAGACCTTTTATAATTTTTCTAACTCATATGTAGCTGAAAAGTGGAAAGATAAAAGAAAATGGGTGTAGAGGGAGATGCAGAAGAATATGAAACAAAGGTCTCATGTTGCTTTCAAAACTTGGACATCTTAAACCCTGAAGAATTTACAGTTTTATATTATTTATTTGTCTTCAGTGTATTCCTTTAACTAGGTGGACTGAGTATTAAATCCATTCTCTTTGGGATTAAACTAAGTTTATAACAACATGTATGCAAAACTTTGCAGCTGTTTGTATTTGTGATGTTTTTTTTTAGTAAAAAAAAACAACAACCTTTCTTTGTGTGGAAAAATGTCCTTTTATTTACTTATTTAACACTGTTTATTTTCACGCTGTCATGATAAAAAGCATGTTTATTGATAGTTAGATCTTATTAAAAGGGGAAAAGTACTGTGTAGCAACCTCCTCCTGAACCTAGTCTGTGCTGCTCTATAGGGATGAGGTGGTGGCTGGTGGTGGCCAGTCTGTGGCTGCTGGTGGCCTTGACCATCCCTGATGCTGAGGCCAGAAACCGACCACGAAACCAGAATGGTGAGATTCTTAGAGTGAGGAGGAGGAGGAAGGATGGACAAGGTGAGACTTTTTTTCCATTCAGGGTAATTTTTTTTTTTCAGTTTAATGCTTAATTGACCAGTACAGAGATTTTTTTTTTACCGTATCAAAAAGATTTGAGGGAGGTAGAGAAAGCCTAGTTTCATTAAAAGCGAAAAGGCACCGAGAATAGATAAGGTGGTTTTAGCAACAGTTATAGCAACAGTTACAATTAGAGCTGTTGTGCTGAAAATGTAATGGGTGATCTCAAAGGTTCTGAAGTGATAGTAGAGTTGACAGGAGTGGAGTTTGGTCTTCATGCTCTGAATCATGTACTTGAGCCCTGGATCTTTCTAGAAATTTCTTGGCAGGGGTGCTGGTGAGAAAGATAAAATGTCACATGTAGTGTGTTTGGGCATTAAACTATCTTTAACACGTCAGTGCCGGACTCATGGTGCATCCACTTCTAGGAAATGGACATCATGTGTCTTGTCTCCACTAATCAGGCACACAGAGCATTTCATGTAGTGATAATGTTTCTGAAGTTGGGCTGTTTCCTGCTATGTGCTACAGTCATATTATCCCAAAAACCAGTGAAGGGCAAGGTCTAAGGTTCTTGTGTGAAAACTGCTGTTTGCTGATGCAAAAACCTATTTACAAAAAAATCCCTCACAAACACAGAAGGGAACATTTAGCTTTCAGTCAGTCTCAAGTAATAAACTCACTGGGAAACAAGTTTAGGTTAAATGACAGTGTCAAAACAACCAAAAACATCCCCATGTTCCTAGAAAGATGCACATTAATATGACCAGTGGTTGCAGGTTTTGGCCGGGCTAGAGCGGGGCGAACTAGACCTCTGAAGATCAGACTGGTTCCTGGTCCCAGCATCCCAGTGGTGCCTGTAGAAGGAAATGCTCTTCTCCTACAACCCTATAAGAACATCCAAGAACAGCACGCCACCTACAACGTCATCCCAGGTCAGTGAGACAGCTCTGCTAATCCATGTTTATGTGACCAATAATATAACAGTAACGTAGGGTTACTGTTACATAGATTAGTCGATTCACACATAGGGTGTGGATGGACTAATCAACTTTACTAACAAATATCACAACACAGTGTACAGTGATAAAAAAAAAACCTTTAAAATTATTCACATTTCCAGTAGGAGATAGATTAGATGCAGCAATTAGAACCAAAGTGGACTTATTAACACAGAAGAAGGAAGTTATTTTTTTAACATATCCCAAAAGATTCACAAATAAATAATAGGTAATAAAATCTTAAGTGATACAGTAAAAAAACATCCAGATTTAGAGAAGCTGCATGTATGAGTCCAGTCAAACAACAGTTCAGCTCAGAAGCTCCATCCTGTTCTCATAACGAAGCTGCCGGCTTTTACAGCACCGCAATTTAATGACAAATCATCACATTCCAAAATGAACAGAAGGGAAAAACATCTGTGGGAAAAGAGCTCGTCAGAGAAGTAGCCCTGAAACATCGCACACAGAGATGGGGACAAAGGCTCCAAAGAATAACCTCAAAGCCATGTGGAAAACCTTCAGTTTAACACATTAAAGTCAGCATTATGTAATTAGAAGGGAAGGTAGCGGCAGCAAGCTTTTGTTGGAAGCTACAAGGATTTTTCCAATTCTTTTTTTTGCTGTTGTTTTGGGTGTAAGAACAAGTCTCTGTTTAAGTGACTGTAATGTAACAGCAACAGTCAGACTGCAGTTTACAGTAGCAAGAAGCGGCTCATCAAACCAGTGGACTTTCCACTGAAGACTGGGGAAATGAAAGACCTCTGACCAGAAGTCACAGCATTTTAGTGTAAGTGTTAATTTTGGATGTATTTATATTTTCAAGGTCCCCTTACTTTGCTTCCTTACCTTGCTTTTTCAACAGATTTACTCAGATTGAGGCCCCATTTATAATTCACAAGTGTTCAAAGTATAATTCCAAGTCATGTGACTGTATTAAGTGGTCAAGGGCAGAAAAACTGGAAAGAAGGACTTTGAGTTATGCATTTTTTATATTTTACACAGGGAGCATTTACTTTATCTTAATCTATTTACATTCACCAGGTCGCCGGCGACCTTTTCAAAATTAGGCTAAGGTTAACAGTAATCTGAGAAGACATCGGCTGGTCTGATCATTTATCGTCTGTGTGTAGCAGCAAACGTTTTAAAGTTTGCAGTGTACCTCAGTTCCACCAAAGCGTTCTTATACATGACTGGTCAACAGAACACTGACTAAAAACAGAGTATAACTAACTGTTTACAGAGATTAGGCTGAATCTCTGTAAATTGCAGCAGTCGTTATGGATTTTTGTCTATCTGGCCCAGCAAATTATAAGGGCTATAGCAAAGGAAATCCAACCATCATGAGGGCTTAGGGTGCACCAGACTTCTCGCAGCATTCTTCTGAACAGTAGGACTCTCGTAAAACTCAGATAAAACCTCAGCACCAGTGTCCGCATAACAATCGAAGTTTTAGAAGCAAGAAACAAAGTGATCATGGAGTTTTTCAAAGCTTTTTCAAGAAACTCATCTTTTCAAACTGCTGCACCATCTCCCTCAGTATAATCAGGAAATCTCTGAGCTTCTGCACTGATATACCAAGTAAAAGTAAAAATGACACCATCATACACTCGTGCCTTCAACCTGGCCAAGCTGAAACAACACTAAAGCGTGGCTCATGTCAGTGGATGTAACATCACTTTTGGATTGCACCGCCTTTTGCAAGGATGACAGCAGTGGGTGTAATGGGGCCTTATGCCGAAATGCAGCAAGCTCCCTCTTCCCAGCATGTCCTGGACTGCCCTGCGGCCTCTTCCCAGTTGGACATGCCGAAAACACCTCACTGAGGAGGTGTGCAGGAAAATGCTTAGTCAGATATTACAACCAGGTGACTCCAAGACCAAAGAAGTGTTTCTGTTATATTTATGTGTCATATATTATAATATTATAAAAACTTGTATTGTTTTTAACTGTTGTCCACTAATTGTGCTACTGGTGATAAAAACAACAAATAATATGCTCTGAATGGTATAGGATAGTGCCATATCACAGTGCTTACCAAGCTAACCATGCTATTTAATCAAAAACCTGCAATTTACTGAGCAATGTAGAGAACAGTGACACAGAGACAAAGTTTTAAAGAGAAAAGCTCTAAAGTATGTGTGCTCGAACTGAGATGACAGGGTGACAGTCTCACTGCTCACTGTTAAAAGGACAAAGATATTAGGGAGACCGTATTTAAGAGAAATAACCTGAGCCTCTTAACTACCTGTGTTCCTATAGACGTAACAAAGAGCATACCATTAGAAAGGATAGATGACAGACAGAGCTAACAGACAAAAAAAAAGAGGCTCTTCCTGCTGTATCATAGTGGTTTACAGTCTTTTATACTGACTCACTGCCAGGCATAGCCTTGTCTTGTCCTCGGTCTCATGTTGAAAGGTGAAGTTAATTCAAAGGGAGGAGTAGAAATGCTTTGTCTGTTTTTTATGGTAAAGTACAGGCTTTTGATTCGACTAGACACACACAGCAATTATTGCAGCAGGCCTGCTGCTGCTGAGGAGCATGAAAAGGGTCCAGGATAAAGTTGTGTCTGGCTCTAAATCTTAAATCACTGCTCAGCTTTGTTCAGTGACTCAATTTGTTGTGGTTCTGTGTTCAGTGAAAATAAGTTCCTTTGTTTGAAAACTAAATTGGTCAATCAGAGGTTTGTTGATGAGATTAGGAATGGGGATGTCAGCTTCTAGCACCAGAGCCAGAAAACAGTCACAACATAAGGTGCTGATTAGATTTTTGCACCTCTACAGGTTACTGCAAGTCAGACAGATGCCCCATTCACTCCCCAAACAATATGGGGCCACCATCCTGTAAAACTAATGCGGTCAAAAAGTTCCTTGAATCACCCCACCAAAAATGGCTGATGTTTGCTTTAAAGTCAACTTCTTGTGCAGCAGTGCTCCTGGAAGTCTTGTTTTGCACTTTTAAGTCTCTAAATCTCAATGTCAAATTTGCAGAAAACATACACTTCTCTTCCAAACTGACTTAATTTTCACACAGAGGCTCCCCACTGCTGATGACACCTGGATTTACAGCTGTGATCCAGTAGTTTCTCCACAGGTAACAAGTTTTCCTGTAATGTCCCGAGGCATCTAAAGAAGAACATACAGTGGAAACTCCCTGAATTGTGCTACAGTGTGCCAGTAAACAGCACATTATAAAGGCCACTGTTTGGCCTCACCACCTGTCCCACTTGGCTAATGTGAAAGATCAAGTAGGGGTTTAGACAAACACAGGAATATAATCTTGAAGGGCAAGTCATCCAACTTTAAATCAGCAACATTTTAGATTTTCATGAGTAACTTCCTTGAATTTTCTGGTGGCACTTTTTACTAGAACGGTTCTCTTATTTAGCAAACAAAACTACAACAGGGCAGAGGCTGGGAAACTCTTTCAATATGAAGTAAAATAGTGTAATCTCTAAGCAGCACTCCATGATCCAAAGTGTTTCTGTTATTAAGACATGATTCACAGTGAAAATGTTTGGTATCTGAATGAAAAGTAACCACATTTGGTTCTTCTTCTCATTTACCACTATGTAACAAAGTGTCACCCACTGCTTGTTTGATTGTGTTGAGTGACTGCTTGCAGGCTTTGTAATTATGTCCAGTTGTTTCAATGCTAATTATACTTTCAGCATTTGCACAGTTGTTGTGCAGAAAACCAGAAATCTTACCATGTACCCACGATGGTGAGGCTGCAGATGTTTCATAGTGTTTTATGACTGTGTGTGCTCACTGCAGATGTCAAACGCCAATATACTACAGTAGCAGTCATGTTCTTGCCCATAGTGTGTGTCCTTATGGGTACACTGCCAGGTCTTAATGTTTTTCAGACATTATTTGCTAATGTTAAATGTACTAATGCTTCTAGATAATATACACATTTCATAGTTTGATTTCAATTAATTACTCCTGACATTACTGTCTCTGTGTTGTTTCAGGTAAGCAGGGCCAGTGTGTGTACCAGGGTCTGACCATGTTTGACCAAGCCGTCTGGTCCCCAAAGCCCTGTGTGACTTGTCTGTGTACCGGAGGGCGGGTGGTTTGTGATGAGAGCACCTGTCCCGAAATACACTGTCATTTCCCCTTCACCCCTGCGGGCGAGTGCTGCCCTGTCTGCATGGAGCCAGGTAGAAACACAACATGTGACACAGCCATGGTACAACATTCAGAGGCAACAGATATTAACACCAAAGTCCCCTCAAAACCTAAAGGGGACCTACTAGAGTAACTCAATCAATCAATAATCCACATTTCAAGATGTTCTATCTGCTACTATCTTATGAGTCAGTAGACGTCTCCTTTCTTAAAATGAAACTCGTGTAAATTGTTCATTACATCAGTTCTGAACGGAATCGAAACATTTCCTTGGTGCTGAATAATTTCCATCTCTGAGGCCTCAGCATGTTGCTTCCTGTTTCATCATGGCTTTAAAAATGTGGTATGCACATTTTGGATGCGTGGACATTCATGTTGTGAGAGTTTTAGCATGTTTGTATATTGGGACATAACATCTGTTGTTCAACATGTCTGGGATTAATTTTGCTTTACTGTCAATTCAGATCATCAGAACAAAGACGAATGAATGTGGGACTAATATGAGGTTTAAAGATGAGATGCTGAGTCATATTACTGGGAGATCTGTGGAGATGCTGGAGGCAGAAAACAAATTGTAAAAAAATATTTGTGGGAAAGACTCAGCCAGCAGGCCTGTAGTAAAAACCTTTGGCAATGAGAACATAATTGTTAAATGTAAATATATTTTTACACTGTAATTTTTTGAGTTGCTAATGTTGGGGCAAATAATTTTCTACCTCTGCATGCATGTGCATCCTTTGTTGTAAATGGGAAACTTGTCTTTAAAACCTTCTAAGAATTATGGGGAAAAATAGCTGAACTTACACTATTTTTTCGTTGCTCATATTTTTGCATGCCACATTGAGTGCATATGTACAGAAATACAGCAGAAGAAAACCTCTTTTCTATGACTTGAAGGTCATAGAAAAGGTGTGTTCCTCTACCTGTACACGTGCACCTTCTGTTGTATGTATAAAGTTTACTGGGAAGGAAGCTGTTTTATAGCCAGAACAAAAGTCCAATTATAGTTATTCCCAAACTCACTGAAAAACCTCAGATGTAAGTTTGTCTCTTTGATTTTATATTTACTAAATGATCTTGTTAACACAAACTTTTTGACTATAAAACAGCACAAGTGTTGGACAAGTGAGCTAAAGTTGGTCTAAATCAGGAACAGTATTTTGCTGCATGATGTTTTTGATTCTTATAAGATGACAAACTGTATGTTTTATAAAATGTATCCATTGCTTCTGCTTCTACAAGACATTTTATAGATTTGAACAGAAAATTTACAGAAACCAACTAACCAACTATAAACTTAGGAGATGCCTAATCAGAAGTATTTAGGCAGTCTGAGCTAATTTGATTCCCCACAAATGTTTGAAATTGAATACAAAATTGGACTCAAAAGATAAATAACAGCCACAAACACTGTCAACAAGGCCAACATCAGGTGGTACAGATATTTTGATGAGGAACTGATCCATTGTTAAATATAACCAACCAATTCTTAGGCCAAATTTGATTAGCCTTTTACAAAATGAAACTGTCTTGTAACTTCTCTCATTTTCATGACTTAACAAAAACATGAGACACACAAACATTCTCATATGGATGTATGTTTATGAAAACAAGTCTATAATTCATATTCAGATTTAGGACCAGAATGCACCAGTAGCAGCAAACACCACAACAACTGACTTTATCTGACTGTGATCATATGTCTTAGTGGTCTTAGTGGGATTTGGTCCAGACTGGTCTACAGCAGCAGTCTGCTCTGTAGCTTTAACAAGCTGGTCTGAAAGAATGTAGATGGCTGTTTGTTCACAGCACTAACACACAGCCGTCTGTTTGTCCATCTGCTGTCTGTCTGTCCACCTATCACCATGCCTGTCTGTCCCCACCAACCTCAATCTCCATCCTGTTTCCTCTCTTTTATTGCAGTTTCTTTATTTTTCCGCTCTACTTCTTCATCTTTCTCTCTGTCTGTATCTCCAACTTTTTTTTTCTTCACTCCTCTTTTCCTTCCTGTCCCTTTTCCTCCTACCCCTTGATGGGGTGTCCCTCACCACCATAACCCCCCCCCCCAGAACCTGACCTCAGCCTTGACATTTCTGGTGACTCCCCAGTTCCCAATGACCCCAGTGATGTCGTGACTCCACTGACCCAAGAGGAGATCCAGAAAATCCTCTGGAGGGAGGCAGAGCAGCATCGTGAGGAGGAAGAACGCGTGAAGAAGAAGGAGGAAGCGAGAAGAAAGAGAAGGAAGCAAAGGAAAGAGCAGGAGGAGAAACAGAGAAAGATAGCTGAGGAGATGAGAAAGCAGGAGGAGGAGGCACTGAGGCTGCAGGAAGAAAAGGAACTGGAGGAGTGGAGCAGGCAGGTAGATGAGGAGCAAAAGAGAAGGCAGGAGGAAGAGGAAGATAGGAGACAGAAGGAGGAAGCAGAGAGAGAAGCAAGAGAGAGGGAAAGGAAGCTAGAGGAGGAAAGGAAAAAGCAGGAGGAGATGCTGAGGGAAGAACTTTTGGATTTAGTTGAAAAGGAGAAAGAGCGGCATGAGGAAGAGAACGAGAGGTACGAGGAAGAGATCGAGAGGCACGAGGAAGAGAACGAGAGGCGCGAGGAAGAGATCGAGAGGCGCGAGGAAGAGATCGAGAGGCGCGAGGAAGAGATCGAGAGGCGCGAGGAAGAGATCGAGAGGCACGAGGAAGAAAAGGAGGAGCAGGAGGAGGAGGTGTGGCTGAGAGGAGATGTGTTTCAAATGCTTCCAAAAGAGCCTGAAGAACCTGAGGAACCAGACCTCCTTCCTGCTCCGATTCCAAGACCTCCAGTTGCTACAGAGGAGGAACAGGTAGAAACCAAAGAGACGGAAGAAGGGGAGGATAGGGAGATCATAGTTGTAAACAGAGGAGGCCTTCCTCCAGGCTGTGACATCTCTGACGTTACTGCCACATGTGAGGATGCCAAACTCACACACTTCCCTCCTCTGGCCATTCCTGAGCTGAAATCCCTCAGTCTGGAGGGTAAGTCAACACCGGAGACACAGAGTCATTAAAGAAAACAAACCCTCAAAACAATCTGAGGATTTCAGAAGGATGTATATTATCAGTAGAGTTATACAAATACAAGTGAAACACTTAAAAAGGAAGCTTCAATATTATGTCAACCCACAACTCAGATGAAGCTTCTTAGCCTTTTTTTTTTTTTTTTTTTAACAGTAAGAGAAATATAAAACTGATAATACTCGCATTACGCTAATGATTGCAGAGGATTTGTACTGTTGCAGTTGAATGCAGTGTTTAATCAGTGACCTTGCATATTGGACAACGAGCAACCTGTAGGCTAATTTAAATATTCATGAACTTTTTTAAGGTGAACTTTTTTGAATGTTCATAATATTTTCATTGTAACATGTTACTGTATTTTGATTCAGTTACCCAGTGTGCTTCCCTTTGCTTACTTTATCATAGTCAGTGTCGGCCCAACCCAGACTTAAAGCATAAAGTTGTCATCGTGTATATGTTGTCTTAGCCTTGTGACATGAACACTGCTGGACAACAATCGCGTACAATCTTTTTACAGTCAAAACAGCAGCATCTTTTACCAAACAAACAACTAATGCGCTGCAAGGTATGGAAAAAGCAGACTTGCATTATTAACATCGATCATCTAAAGCTGCTAAAAATCTGAAGTTTAACAAGAGAAAGGCATTACAACTGCCACCTACAAGTGAGAAGCTGGAAAAAACTTTTAGTTTGCCAAATTAGTATCACTTACCAGCCTGGGGAAGGGATTTAGAAACTAAGACTCCAATTAAGAAAGCACACAGAAACAAACTACAATTGGAGAAATCCTGTTGTCAATATTAACTGAACTTGCTCTGACCTGCAGGCAACAGCATCAGCCGCATCCCAGCAGATGCCTTTAATGGAATCCCTAACCTGGAGTGGATCAACCTGAAGAAAAACAAACTTACTTCTGCTGGCATTGACGCTAAAGCCTTCAAAGTAAGTCATAATAAAACTGAAAACGACTGAAGCCCAAGCTTTTTAAAAAAAATCATCTGCCAGAAATATAACAATGGTTCAAGTAATAAAGTTTAAAGGTGGGTGTGCAAAGACATATGGCCATCTTCAGTGTAATATCATCAACTCCACGGAGAAAGAAAGGTGTAACATAATAACAAAATCTTTAAGACTTGGTAAGATTTTTAGCAATTTTTTTTTTTTATGAGAAGGAAAGTGAATGTCCTACTAAACCTAAAAACATCTGTAAAATATGTAAATACCAAAGAGGTGGAAAGGAAGAAGGAGGTCTGCGTATCTGCTTAGACTACTGCGCCTGACATTTAGACGAGGAGAAGCAGCAGGAAAAAAAACCAAACAGACCAATGGAAAATATCCAAATGTGAAAAAAGTAATCATCTAAACATGTTGCATTTTATTAATAAATGTGACAAATGTGGAAACAACATTAAATGAAAAAAAAAATTAACTACAAATTCAGAGAAGGAAAACAAACATGTATTTCTATAATAATAATAATAATAACAACAAGGATAATAACTTGGTGGCAGCCTATTTTTACTTTCCAGTACTTATACCTGCGTGTGTGTGTTTCAGGGTCTGAAGAAGCTAACACGTCTGTATTTGGATGGAAACCTTTTAGACGTTGTGCCATCTGACCTTCCCCCAACCCTGCAGGAGCTGAAGATCAATGAAAACAGACTGAGAGGGATAGATGAAAACAGCTTCCAGGGTACTGCTATCACATCCTTTAATGACATCCAGCTGGTGTTTCTCTGTCCAAGAAGTCAAAGTACCACAGACATTGATTTGGCACTATCTAAATAAAACTGAATGGAATTGATATGAAATCGCCTTATAGTTTGACCTCATCAATTACATGGCCTGTAGGACTTCCAGAATCAACAGGCATCCCTGAGCACTTATTTGGGCAGCTATAAATATAAATATGATCTTAATTTACATTAATTTTATTCATCAAATAAGCATAAAGCTGCATGTATGGAATTAGTCAAATCTGATGAAAAACACAAAAGTTTGCCCTAAAATAAAGTTTTATGAGACTTTATTAGAGTTATATTTCTAGTAGAATCTTTGCTGCGGCAGGATTCTTCCATAGATTCCCATTCAATATTCCCATGTCTGTCTCCTATATTGCGTCTGGTTACAAACAACCGTTCATTGTTTTAAAATTCAAAATATAAATTGGTTACTTCATGGATTGCACAGCTCACAGACCAAAAGAAAGTTAGATCCTATGTATGGTTATTCACTTCTAAACACACTATTCATCACAAGTTTATCTTTTTTTTATCTTTAAGATTTGAGCAGCCTGGTTATTCTGGAGCTGGAAGGAAATCTGCTGAGTGAGGGGAATGTAGATCCTCTGGCCTTCGCTCCCCTAATCCAGCTTTCCTACCTCAGACTGGGGAGAAACCATTTCCGTACTGTACCACAAGGCCTTCCCAAGTCATTGCTGGTATGAAACAATATCTGTTTCCTTGACTCTCTGACTATCTCTCATTCCTCACACTGGGATACATCCTTGGCCACATTTTTTGACTTATTTAAAAGACCCCCGGGCCTCATATTTGAGATAAAATAGGCTTACATAAGTTCCAAACATTGGGATCTATAAAAACAAACTTGGCAGCCAAATGCTCGCAGCTATATTGAAACTCTAACCTATGTGAATGATATTTGGAGACAGAAGAAAACTGGAAATGCAAACTGCAGAGAGGTGAATTATATGTGATGCCTCTCAACTTATACACAATATTGCCAAAAATATTCAATCACCCATCCAATCTTTAATATATTGATACGTTTTTTCATAGAATTTGTGAGGTGATAGACCTTAATGTTCACATGTAATTCTATAATCTGTGCACACTGTTAAACTAGAATATGGAAGCTTTAATCAGCTCATAAGCCTTTTTGAACTGCAGCTGGCAAAGAAAATAAATATACACAGCTTTCAATAAACCAACCTATTACATAGTTGATCAATTTTTCTTTCACATTGTCAGAGTAGCTGAATTTACTTTTTGCTGAAGTAGCAAAATTTTCTTTTTGGGTCTGATGTTTAATTTCTGCTTCTACCTGTGGGAAACCATTTCACCCGAGCAATTATGGCCTTTGGCTAACCACAAACAATGCAGAACACCAGCGGCACAATGCTGCTGTAAACCTACTTCATTTTATGACACTGGAAAGGTTTTACTTACTCTCTCTGCAAATCCAAACCCTCTGATTGTTGTTCATCCAGAACCAGAGTACAGTCTATCATTAACATGTTTCTCTGCTAAATATTCAGGGTTCCAAGTTTTGTGAGAGACTTTGGCTTTTGAATAGTGAAGAGTTAATGATTATAATTAAAGGTTATGCGTGGTGGTCACACTCCTGCCTGCCTTCTCATTTTACTAATTAGGCTGAAAAAACACAAACACAGCTTTGGCATGAATTATGCATTTACAGCCTTAAACAAAGTCAGGAAGAACAACAAACCCATCTGCCAAGATCTCTGAACAAAAACCATCCAGGAAACATATTTACACTAATTGCATGTGAAATTAGGAACTCACGGCAACATTGGATCCCACTTCCTCATAAATAGTTTCTATTATGACGCTCATGTTGCCAAATATTTTGTTTTATGTTTTTCCATCTTTTAGGAACTCTATTTGGAGAACAACCTTATTGAAGAAATCTCAGAGACCGTTTTCAATCAGACCAGCAATCTGAACATAGTTTCTTTAAGACACAACAAACTGGAGGAGACCAGGATTGCTCCACTGGCATGGATCAACCACAGGTCTGACAGAAAGAGAGGCTTTTACCCCCACAGTAGTGTTACTTTAGCTGTAATTTTCATGGTCTCTTACTGTTAGTAATTGTTTTCATACTGTTACCTTCTCTGCAGAAATTTGGAGTCCATTGACCTTTCATATAATAAGCTTTACATGGTTCCTTCATATCTACCAAGATCTCTAGTTCACTTGGTGCTCTTGGGAAACAATATTGAGAGGATACCTGGTAGGTGTGACTGGTTAAAGGATTATCTGGCTAATAAATGTTACCTTCTTAAAGTTAGCGGACTGACACAAAACCTTCCTATTCAATGTTTTATTTTTTAAACAATAATAACTTTAAATGGATTAGGCTGATGATTGATCTAAGTTTTTTAGAAAATTAACTTCTATAATACATAAGTGGTAAGTGCTAGCTTACTTAGGTCAGTTTCTCCAACACTGAGAAAGCAATGCACAAGCAACATCAGAGGTTTGGGTTTTGTTATGCTCTTTCTGATGTATGGGTACTGGAAGCGGTCAAAATGTATTTATTTTGATCTTTTTATTACCCATCGTTTATTACCCATAAACAAACAAAACAATAAATATATACATAACTAAATAAATAAATAACATGATCAAAGTTAACAGACTACTTTAGAATGACTTAATGATTTGCTGTGTAGTTTAAGGTGAGCTGCAGTTAACACTTATTAAGACTTGTACAGGTAGAGTTAAATTATTGTACAAGGTAAATTATTTTCTTTAAATACCTCCACAGGTTACGTTTTTGCCCACATGCAACCTGGTTTAGAGTACCTCTACCTCTCCTACAACAAACTGGATGGAGAAGGGACTGAACCCGAGTCGTTCTTTGGGGCCTACCACTCCCTGGTAGAACTGTGTTTGGACCACAACCAGCTGGTTGTTGTGCCATCTGGCATCAACGAAATGACCAACTTACACTTCCTCAGACTCGACAATAACATGATCAGGTAAGAAAGCACTATTCATAAATACACATGCATTAATTCTGAATGTTCTAATATGCAAACTTTTTAAACAGTTACTTCCTTGACACACATGAGACTATCTTACTCGTAATTTGTTTATGTTGAGAACATTTTTTGGCACTGGGCGTACTGTTACAGGCAGAATTGTACTGTTATATGTCTGCACTAGCTAATTATAAAATGGGAGCATAAATGAGGCTTATAGAAGACACCTCTTAACAGCTCTCTATATTTGAAACTCTCCAGTCCATTACGGATCAGTTATAAAATAAGAAGAATTTCAAAAATGTAATATCACTTTGCTAATTTTTACATGTTATTTGTTTATGGGTTTTTTCCCCAAATCAAATGCTTTGCACAAACTTCCAAGACAGTAGAGAAAAATTATTACTATTGACTTGATTGGTACAATGGCGTAACTAATAATTAAAATTAAGACTGATGGTGTATAATGATTTGCATGATTTGCTCCGACTTTAATATGATGACCAGAAATGATTACTGATTTATTTAGTTACAGAAAAAAATAAGATAGTGATTGATGATCTCAAAAAACTAATTTAAGTAAGAAAAGGAGTCAGGAAAAAACAGGTGATTAAACACAGAACCACAAAGTCATTTAAGACCAACAACAAAGCTCCTATGACAGACATGAGTCGGACCAGATGACTGACTCATTCAACACAGACTGCCAAACAATATTATACTGAAAGTTCACTGGATGGAGAGTTGTCTTGACGACAAGAAACAAAACAAGTTGATTCATAGTTCCACCTAGGAGTCGCACTGAATCACCTCATTATGCACTCACAGGTTTCTTGCGCCGTGCACACAGTCCAGGTCGTGGCAGTGTGTTTTATTTGAAATGACCAATTTAAACACTGCACTTTGGTCTGTCTTTATTGGCAAGAAGGCTAACACTGCAGGTGGGAAATTACAATCAGACTTGAAGGAAATATTGCTAACCATTCTAACATATGTGGTGCAATAAATACACAAAAAAACCCTAAAAATGAATAAATATGCACAAAAGTTTAAAACCTTGAAAACGGACTAGAAATGTATATGTTAAATTTCTTCTTAGAAAATGCTAAGTGAGTATTTTCTTCTTTTGGAACATGTTTAACTACACAAAGAAAACAAAAGACGATTTCCAGTAAATGCAACATGAAGTGAAAAGTAATTAGTAGTGTTGGTCTTATATACTCATTATATTAACTAAATATTAATGTCTGTGTATTAATAGTTTTGGTGATTAATGAACTCTGTAACCGTGTATCTTCTGCATATCAGTGAATTGTACATTAAAACGACATGTTTCCCAGAGGGAGCATATATGCAAAAATATACTTGGGCACAGATCAGTACTCCATTATCTGCCAGTTAACACATAATGGAAAAAAGTTTGTTTCAGCTATAGGGAATAAACATGAATCTATATTCTCATGCTATGTCTTCAAGGAGTATTCCTGATGAAGCCATCTGTGACCCAAACCGCAGCGGGGACTCCACCTTGGTGGCTGTAAGATTGGAAAACAACTACATCGACCCACAAAAAATCTCACCAATGGCCTTTTCATGTGTAAGATCTGCATCAAGTGTGGTCTTAAAACCCCAGAAAACCAAGTGAACACACATAAACAAAATAAAAAACTGAGAGACAGTGGACTTTAATCTGCCAAAAGAAGTCAAAATCTCCTTTCATCATTTTTTTCTGTTACTAATATCATACAAATAATATAATACGAATAAACCTAAAAAATTACTAGAAAACGCGTTAGTCTGATGTCAAAATCTGACACACATTCAAACATGGTTACTGTTGTATGGTAAGATGCTATTTGAACATTTTCTACAACTTTAGACCAAACACATGGTTTGGTATCTGGTAAGCTGTCCTGCTCTGTCACTTGGCCTTAAACTGGTGTGAAAGTGACAGAACACATCTGTCCACTCTCAGAAAATCTTCTTCTACTTTTGGCTGGTCCCTCTAGAGGGTCGCCGCTGTGGATCACTGTGTAAAAGGGAAGGAATTCACAGTAAAATGAAAATCCTAATAAAGAAATGGAAAGAATTCTATGAAGTGCGACTGCAAGCACAGCGCATTATTTTTAACAACCTCAGCACCTTCATGTTTCATTTCTCAGCAGCAATTCTTCCACTGCCTGTTTTCATAAAAACCCTGACATGGAAAGCTCACACGTGACACATCCCCTAAGATGATTGTGTTAAACCAAGTGCTGCTGGAGCCAATTCCTCAAACAGATCGAGATGAGATGTAATGACATGCCTGTTCCTCAACATTTTATCTTTATCTTGCTTACGTGAATGGACAGGGCAGTGACCTCCTCAATTGTAGTTAAGTCTGATTTATGTTTGATGCAAAAATTAAGTGGGAGTCTTGCTATTGCATGTGTTATGATTTACAATTCAGCATCATCAAGATGAATGCATCATATGTGATATTGAGCTTTTGTTATGGTATATCCTGCACAGCAACTGTTTCACTTCACTTTGTGGTTAAAAGAATTCACAATGAATTCACAATTCATTACAAAGTTATGACTGCATCTGTATCTGGGTTAACTTCTATTTCTTCTTATCCTGCTTTATATAGTATGTGTCTTAACATGGGTTTATTTAATCCCAGGTAGGAGCAGAGTATGCTAAAGAACTTATGGAGATTATGGCCAAACATTTCTGACTTTAATACTGCTGCATGAAAATATCTTATTTTTCTTACTGTAAATTTGTACTTCTGTGTTTTCTTTTAACTGAATCTTCTTCTTTCCCAGACAGAAACACACAAGACTTTTAGATAATTTAAACTCTTTTACTGTGCATCAGCTTTCAAGCTGTGCAAATTGTAATATAATGTATTACCACTGTGTACATGAAAGGCTCGTTCTACCCTAACGTTGCTTTGAAAAGCTCTCACTAGAGGTCCAAAACACTCAACAATTTACTTTAGATTTTTAATTTTTTTCCCCACAAATTTAAGATATATTTGAAGATTATATCCTTTCATTTGCTCTTGGCTGGCCAACATGCTTAAATTATATGAAGTTGGTGAGTATATTTTACAGTTTAGCACAATGTTATGATGCACGGAAAAAATAAACTTTAAGTTACCATTCCTGTCTGAGTGAAGTCTGCCTAAACCTAGTACCCTCACACACCCAAATAAGTTAGATTATATTGCACTGGATCCCCTGATCATTTACACAGCCTGCCTGTCCAGGACATTTAGGAGTATATTCATGTTATCAAATTAACAGCTTGGGCTTCAGGGAAAAAGTGGAGCCATGATGACTTTTACAGAATAAGAAAAAAAATGTAGTTAACCTTCCATTACATGTCTTTTAGCTATATGTAATACATATTTACTGAAAGCTGCAATTAACAGAGCTGAAAAGCCAACCAATTCATAATATTTTCCTCTACAAGCCTGAGGTTTAGGATCATTTACTTCAGTCACAGACATCGAAAGGATGATTGAAACAGAAAAAAACCTAAACTGTGAGGAGCATAAAACCTCAGCTTCTTTAATGGTAAAAAACCTGAAAATATTAGATAATTATATGGGGACTAAAATTAATTTGAATGAATAAAAGCAATAAAACAAAGAATCACAAATGTGTGGTCAGTTTTCTAGATGCCGGCAGTTGTCATCTGACTGAACCTGGAGCTGGAAAACTTTCCTCCCTTGAACTAAAGCTGAGATGAAAGTTTTTCCTGAGGGAGTTCTCCTCTGCCAACATAAACAGCTGCTCTGTTCATCAGTCTTGCATATCAAACACGTGAGTGAGCAATCATATACTCATTAGTCATGTGACCTCATCCATGCTCCTCAGGATGAGGAGATGTAACTGAAAAAGTAAACTGTAAAGTCATTCCCATGTACTCAGACATTTTATCAGGCACAAAAGATCAGTACGGAGGTGGAACTCAATTCATCTGATTTCTGTGATATAAAAATGGAAAAAAATGAAATTAAAAGGAGAATGAAGCAGTGTTTTTGTTTTTTTGTGAATAACAGTGTATCCCCAACTTTGCAACCTTGTATTTGTGAGACACATGAAACTGTGACTATGATGCTTTTGTTCACTGGTCAAAACTGAGATACTTACACTCAGCAGCCAATTTGTTAGGCACACCATTCAACTGCTCATTAACGCAAACATGTAATCAGCCAGTCACATGGTACAAATGTATGGAACCAGGCATAAGGACATGGTAACGAAGACCTGCTGGAGTTCAAACTGAGCATCACAATGGTGAAGAAAGGTGATGTAAGTGAGTCTGACTGAGGCATGGTTGTTGGTGCCACACAGACTGATCGGAGTGTTTATGAAACTGCTGATCTGCTGGAATTTTTCTATACAGCCATCTTTAGGTTTTACGGATAATGGTCATAAAAAGTGAAAATATCCAGTGTGCATCAATTCTCTGAGTGAAAGTTATGCCAGATTCTTTAATGTTGATCCCAGAATTCAGAGGAGAATACCCATTGAGCTGATAGGAAGGTAACAGTAACACAAATGACTACTTTTTACAACAAGTATACGTAGAACATACTGGTTCGATGGAAAAGGTTTGATGGAAAAGACCACACTGTTCGAGATAAGTCTGTGTCTTGCATGCAAACTATAGCAGCAAAATGTTGGTAAAGTACAGGATAAATATTCCAACACAGTGCAAAAACAAAAATTACTTCGTTTTAAGGGGTCATAAGCTAAAACTGCTGGTGACCACTAGGGCTGCCACAAACGATTATTTTGATAGTCGACTAGTCACCGATTATTTTTGCGATTAGTCGACTAATCAGACCATGCATCCATTGGACGTAAAACATACAGCTTATTGCACCAGCATTCATCTGCACTATCATTAGCTTACAGCTTTAAGTGTCTAAGGTATAACAATAAGACTTTTAAGTTATCTAAGTGACTTATATATCATGTTTGAAAATGTTTGTTTGAAAATATGTGGTGTCTTGATAAACTGAGCAGATATTTGAGGTTTACACAGCTACATTCTCGCCTGAAAATATGTTAAACGTTTATTTTGTGACCCAGAAAGAATAATAAGAGTAAAACTAACTAGTAGGGATGGGTATCGTTTAGGTTTTATCCGATACCGGTGCCAAATCGGTACTTTTGAAACGGTGCCGGTGCTCAAACCGGTGCTTAAAGAATGGAGAACACAAAATTGGTCCATAAACCTCTCATGTTCAGCTGTTTTTTGTAAAAATATAACAATGTTAACCTTTTCTGCAGCTATGGGGCATATATGGTATCACTCTTGGCTGGAAGCAGTGCTTAAACAATGGAAAAAAAACAAACTTTGTCCTAAACCTCTCATGTTTAACTGTTTTCCACTTTTTCTTTGGTCATTTTAGCCTTTTTAGCCAGGGTGAAGGGAGTATCTGCCATCAAACAAGAGGACAGCCGCATGTAGCTATGATGATGTTTGCTAGTTCACCTTACATGCATTAATGTAATAACGTGGTTAGCCTACTCAACGTAAATTAGCTACTCACGCAGAGAAGAACGGCTGCTGCTGCCATCATCCGTCATCATTTCTGCTACACTGGCAGGGCTAGGGGCCAGGACTCTCCTCTTCGTGTTTTTGGGGGATGTTGCATAACAGGCAACCCACCCGCAGTAGATGTGCTCGGTGTGAGGTCTCGCAGCAAGCTATCAAATACGGCGCATTTCTGGGCTTTTAAAAAAAACGCTATGCATCGCCAGGTGTTTCATCGGATTCGAGGTGTTACCTCCTTTGACAGTATCACAGTATCAGCTTAAAGCACTTGTTGGTGCTGAGTTTGCATATTTTGCTATGAAGTACAGCCAGACTTTTGACCGCTTCGCCTTGGACATTTTTAATCTGTAGCTCTGCTCTAACAGAACGTACGTACCTGGCCCCGCCTACTATCCTCGGAAACGTAAAATTATTGGCTAGAATCTAAAGTGTATCACAGCTCAGGAAAAAAAAGCACCGAAATAAAGCACCGAAATGTGCGCTGCTTTTCGGTCTGGTTACTACCGTTTATGACAGAACCGGTGCCATCATGGCACCGGACACCGGTACCCATCCCTACTAACTAGCATTGTTGGAAACGATGGGCTGCGCTATGAATTCTGGGACACAGCTTCTTCTTCTTCGGGGTTTAACGGCAGCTATCATCCTTCTTCATGCAGTGCTGCCATCTTCTGTTTCAGTCCGTTATTACACTCTTAAATCCTACTACTTATTCCTGCGTCTTTTGGGATCTTACAAAGCTTCAAACGACGTGTCGACTATTAAATTAGTCGTTGACGATTTTGATAGTTGATGTAATCGTGACTAATCGACTAATCGTAGCAGCCCTAGTGACCACTGACACAGATTTAGAAGTAAAACAATGTGAGAATACCTAAAATATATTGTTAAATCACTAAATTCAGTTAGAATAGCAGTTAAATGTACTTACTGACCAACAGTTACTTGTGAGCAAAAGTTAGTTTTATGAATAAGAATATATGTCACATTAAAACAAACAAACAAAAAACAAAAGTAGAAAAACAAACAATCAAAACACCAATAATCAATATTAGTGTCGGGTGGAACTGTGGTGAGGTGAGATCATGGTGGAGTGTGGGGCTAGTGAACACTGCTCTGTTGTATAGCCTGGCTGGGTAACAGTGCCAGAAACAGGTAACACACTGAGTTGCAGGGTCACAGTTCTTTTAAAAATGTTTCCTGGCTTCAAAACGTTCCTGTGGCACTAAAGCAACAACAGCACTGAGGCAACTCTTTGGCTAGATGCCCTGGAAGTTGCCCCCGTGACTTACGGCATTAAAAGAAATTACCAGATGGAGGAAATTCTCCTTAACACAAAAACACAACAAGTTCCAGCCGTTCCAGCGCCGTCATAGACGTCTGATGGGTTGGAAAGTATGAGATCCTTAGAGAGAAGAGACATCCTGACCGCCTTCCATCAGTCAGGCAGACCATCTCACATCAGGAAATAATCTCTAACATTTAATTTGCAGTTTGAAGACAATAAATCCAACAATTACGCCATAGAATATTTTCACTACCACAAACCAGTTTCCCCTCTTTGGATTATTACAGCTACTGAATTAAATCTTTCTGTGGCAGACCAGTCAGCTGAGAGGTATGAGGTTTCGAAGGGCTCGTGTGCATGAAAACAGAAAACGACAGCATGACGGATACCTGGCTCAGACAAAGAAGCTCAATAATTTGAAGTTTGCCTTTGCTTCTGGGTAGGCAGAAAGACAAAAGGACCACCCACCATCCAGATCAACATGACGCAACAGGATATACCGTGGGGCTAGTGGTCCTTACAGTGCAGACAAATACCTTTAATGTCTTAGTCCTCACACAGGGCACAAAAAAGAGAAAACTCTCATGTAGGGTTACATCATGGTCTAATCAGATCCCTCCAGTGTTTGGGAAAATGGCATCTTTTAAACTGACAATCTGGCTCCCAAGAGGCTATTGTTTCAGCACACAGCCATGAAGCTGTGATTATGGGGAGCTGGAAACTGAGTCTGAGGTTTTAACCAAGAAGGTGGACGTGTTTAAGCTACTGGTATCTAATACGTGAAGTGGACATAGTTCTGTGAGACTACTTAAATGCATCCAACTAGCCTCAAGCACATTATTTAACACGCTTTTAAAAAGACAAATT
The DNA here is from genome assembly GCF_057381915.1 of Diplotaxodon limnothrissa. Taxonomy (NCBI): domain Eukaryota; kingdom Metazoa; phylum Chordata; class Actinopteri; order Cichliformes; family Cichlidae; genus Diplotaxodon; species Diplotaxodon limnothrissa. The sequence goes on from NC_140600.1 coordinate 30,550,405, forward strand.
ACATAAATATATGTAGTCAGTTATGAAAAATACCACAAAAATGTAAATGTAATGTAAAATTAGCTATATATTCGTGAAAGTTTAAAAAGTAAAAGTTAAACTTTGAGACATGTTCTACCCATACATCAGAGAGGCATACATCAACAGGGCATGTTGATTTTCCAGCTTCTGGGAACAAGAGATGTTTTCCCTTTTTTAGCCTGGAGGTAAAATCAGATTTTTGCTGCGTTTCCCACAAGTTGTTCATGAGTTTATTTATTGCTATACCAAGTCAAAAGCTAGTGGTAGGAATAACAAGTGATAAAACTGAGAGCTTACGTTTAGGAATTTCCTTCAAAAAGTTTGTTGCACATGAAAGAAGTCAGAAGGCTCCTTGTTGATGTGATGATTATTTAACCAGATCTGTGATGGTTTGGAAAATTTGATTTCCCCACAAAGACGATTCACTAAAACCAAAACAGACCCAATCCCATTTCAGGTCTTCTGACTGCCAAACCAGGGCATATTTGGATGGTCTGGCTCAGCCATAAGTTGTGCAATTCCAGCTCAGCTCAGCAGAAAATACCAGAAGTAAATGGAAAAAGGAATTGTATAACACTTGAACCCCTGAGGGAACAAGCTGTTAGCTTTTCCATTCTTGGGAGGTACTTCTCATTCCTGCTTCAAATGTAAAGCTGAAAGATTTCCTACTGTGTCTTGTTAAGACAACATCACGCAGAGCACAATATATAGTAAACTTTAATTTGATGTTGCAAAGCATCACCTCCAATTATCTTTTGTCTCTGCTTTCCAAATCCACAAACAGGACATTTATAACACCAAGCTGCCAGTTCTGACTGACTGTAATGGTATGTTGTATCACCTTAAGAGTGTATCACTTCATTGCCAAAGAGTAATACACCTTAACAAGTTGTTTAGAATTGTGGACATCTGCCTGTGGGCTGATATAATGGAAATTGTTCTCAGTTCTTTTTTTCCATAAAGTTTTGGCTCTAGAAAGAAGACAGAAAAGGTCTAGACATATCATAAGGTTTGTTATGTAACTGTTCCTTACACCTTTACTCAGACATGACAGCAGCTTTGCAAAAATGCAAAGCACAACAGTTATGTTTCTACTTATCTCTACAGTTTAAATACAAGTAAATCTGCCAAATAAATGTACTTTTGTGCACAAAAATGAAAACTGAGTGCCAAACATTTCTTTTGTTTGCTTAAAAATAAAATACTTCAGCCACTTTGATAATATGATATATTCTTCCAAAGTGTATAAATGCATTTCCACTTCCTATGGGTAAACTATATTCAGAGACTGTTGCTGTGTTCTTATATCATGTTTACCTCAAATTTTCTGATCGCTAGTCTTCAGTAATATTGATCTAAATGAACTGTCTACCAGTCCTTCACCATCACCCTAAAATCTCTGAGAGGGCAGGCTCAACTCCACCCTGTTGTTTCAATTAGACAAACGAAACCGCTACAGCAGCTGTACAGTTGTACTATCCTTTATTAACCCAGTGCCAACGTGCCTCAGAGAAGAAACCATTCACACTGATGTAAAACAGTTAATGTGGCTGAGAAGGGAGGGGAGGTGACAGACCTACCAGTATGTTCTATATATAAAGACTTGAGCATACAGGAGTCTGAATCTAACTATTCTGGCATTACTTCAAAGCTCCTGATGAAAAGCACATGACTAAACTCTTAACAATGCCTTTTCAAACTTAGTCCCACAGGCCTACAGATGGTGTGATCACTCAGAGAATCAAGAGCTCTTTACTAAAACCGAACCTCTCACCCTTACCAGTGGAAATTTTCCGTTGGTGGGGGTGTTCAGGGGACCACTTCCCCCCCCCTTTTTTTTTTCCCGGAGAGGAAGGGTGATGCTGTTCTTCGTTCACTGGGAATGTATTGACTGAGGATCCAACTCTCAGCCTTCCAGCTGGACCCTGCTGCTGCTCTGCTCACTGTGTGGGGTTTAAACCAGGACATAAACACACCTGACAGCTGAGGTAGGACACACCCTGGATTAATTTCTTGTTTATAAAAACACCAATTCATATTTCTAATGCAGCAAGCTAATGGTACTGTGGTCAGTTAGCAAGACTTCTGTTGTTACCTTTAAAGTTACTAGAGGTGTTTTGGTAGAGCCAAATTACTAGGCTGCAAATTCTAATCTGCCAATTTTAATTTAAACTGCTGATGGCTATGGCAGGGCATCCTGATACTGATAAATACTTACTTGCATGCAATAAGATTGTGCTTAGATCATTTTACAGTGAAGTTAAGTTTATATGTCTCATGTTGAAAGACCAGTCTAGTTTTAGGCTTTATACTGAGAAGAGTAATACATTTATGCATTGCTTGGGGTCTTTGCTCATTTGACAAAAAATACAAAATACGGTCATGGTACCAATAATAAATGCATAAATGCATGGAAAAGGTAGTTTATAGTTTCTAATTAAAATTCCTATGCCAGATGTATAGGAGACGGCTCTAACCATGGTATCAACATTTTTAAAAATCCCTAAATTAAAAAGAAAAGGTTCAGGCATAAATCCGACTATCAATTAAGTGTTGACTGTCAATGTGTCTATTTCTTACTGATTATTTCTGAAATCATCATCAGCATGCCCAGGACTTTTGGTTTTAGCTTCAGTTTTAGATTTGGTGTTTGTAAAGTGAATGTTTAGACTCAGGACAGATGATCAAAGAGAACAAGACATCTGATGTTTAGAAATGGAAAATGACGAGTATTTTCTGACCTTTTCATGACTAGACATGTAATAATTGAGACCAAGTGATATTAAAGATAATTTCTCAATGTAAGTGGTAATAAGATTATGAGAGTCCTAATGAAAGACATCTGGTTTGAATACTTATGAAATGCCTCTTTAGATGTAAATATTTGCTGCGCCAGTCAGACTGCAGTTAATGAAACTTCTAAGGTTTCAATGGTTGTTTGACTCAGTGAAAAGAAAACAACAACAAAGAAGAATTATTCCCAACTTACTGCACAATTGGAAAGCATACATGAAGCATTTGATGTATTTATAGTTTTTTTTTTTTTTTTTTTTTTTGGGCTAAATGTTCACATGTGGAACACAGACAGACTGGGGGCAGAGGAAGGGGGTTGGTGCTGTGCAGTATTTGCTGTCAAAGCAGGATGCTCGACCACCACCACATATTTGTGGGTGGACTGCACGTTGAACTGCACGGCTCAGAATCCATCAAGATTAGCAGAAGCACGGAACCAGACAATGTCAGCCTCTCTCGGCTGGTTATGTGAATATGTAATCGAGGAGGATATATAAATCATGTTGTGAATGACCACAGATGGTGAATAGGTGAGAGCTGGAGAAACATTTATGTTGGCTGCAAGAAGTCCTTTCCAGAGGAGGTTTTGAGAGCTCCATGGAAACACTGGTAGAAAAAAAGGGTAGCACTTATGAAAATTGATCTCTCCAGGAAGTCCACATGCACTTTCAAATGTACTGTTTTAGTAATATTCTTAAATCAAGCTGTAAAAATGAAATTTAACTCATGCACTAAAAACTGCTCATGTGTATGGTGAAATTAGTACTAGTTTTATAAAGCTCCAACACCACCAACAATCTAGAATGGTGGTTCCTATAAAGCTCTGACTGGATTGTTTTTAGGAAAAAACACAACCCAGGAAAAACTGCAGCACAACAGTCAGAATGATCAGCAATTATACATTACAGTGGTTCCTAACTGTGGCACTAGCTGCATTAGTTTTTTTTAAGTAAAAATGTAGTCAAGAAAAGACTGATAGATCACTAGATTAAAAAAAGGTTGGAATAGACAGTTCTCAGCTAACTAAATACTATATCCTGTAAGTGTGCTTTATACTGTGCCAGAACTGTTTTGTTCTGTTGTTTTCTATTCTGGTAATTAATTAATAAAGTTTTCTTGTGATGCTATCAAGTTCAACCTCCACACTGGGGACTACTTAAACATGGCACTTTGAGTTACTTTAAACAAGGATGATAAGAACACTAGTAAGAGGGGTTAACAAATCTAGCAGGCACCATTTTACTCAGTTATTACACTATACTAGAAATACAAAGTGAGCTGAGAAAAATAACTGGTATGTGAATTTCAGTTTTGTTCAGGCTGAAATAAAAGTTCAGGTACAAAAAAAAAAAAATCACCAGTGGAACAACCATGGATGCAACGATGCAACTGTAATTGTAAATGTATTCATTTTTTCATTCATTTATCCTGTCTTTCCTAGAGTTCTCCTTGGCTGCTGTTTAACCACAACTCTAATAAAACCATGAGGATCTTCCTCTTGCTTTGCCTGCTGGCGCTAGGCAATGCCAAACCCTACCAACCAATCAATGTAATGGACTACCTGAAAAACTATGACACAAAAATCCATGAAATCATGATGTCGGATTCAAATGATGATGATGATGACGACGACGACGACGATGATGATGACGACGATTACGATGACGAGGACTGTCCAGCTCATTGTCATTGCTCACCCAGAGTGGTGCAGTGCTCTGACCAGGGTTAGAACACACTCAGTCTGAAGTAACTCATTATGTTATATTATGTTACTAGAAACATGGAGTGTGCTAAAACACATTCAATTCAAAACGCTATGTTAAGTCTGCCATATAAGATGATAGGTAAGGCTAGTGATAATCTTATGTTTATTCCAGTTAAATTCAATGACAAAAATATGACTATGGTTTAGTCTGGCCTTAAGTTACTTCTCTATTTCTGGCACTCATATACATAAAATAGAACAGCAATCATGTAGTAGTTGCTGTATTTGTCTATGTGAAAACGTTTTTTTAAAATAAATATTTATTTTAACATCAGTTTTATAAAAGGATATCAGCAATCTCTGCCTTGCAAGGTTTTAGGATTTATCTACCACTGAAAGCAGTCTCCAAAATCCACTTGAGCATTAATTGCTAAAAAAAATCTTAATGACATCTTGTAAGACATGCTTGCCTAAACCTTGCTGATTAACAGCAGTTGGGTGGTGCATATATGACTAACATCACCATGACCACAAACTGTAGAGGAATATCTGAGATAGTACTTAGTCATTGCTGATTTGGGTTTACAGGAGGCATTACAGTATATGAATTTAAAAAAAGTGATCAGGACTAACAACAATTTGACTGTTAAACTGTTGTCATATAACAAAATATATGAATGTTAAGACACTGATGAAATTTGGCATCATATATACATTTAATGTGAACTTTCTAAAATGTAGGGGCAATGCAGCCAAACAATTTTCACACACAACTCACCAATGGAACAGGAAAGCCTTCATTTCCAGCATTTCAAAAAACTAAAATTTTCTATTTGGTTTTGTGGTCAAAGTTCTAGAACTAAAGTACATTAAAGAACTACAGTACATTAAACTCCAAAAGCCCAACTTACAGTAAAGTGGGGCTCTCTTATACTTTGGTACTAGGATTAAGCTATGAAAACACCCAAGGGTCCACTGCCAATCACTCCAATAACTTAAATTTTTTTAACCAAACGTTCATATACTATTGGCACACGCAGCAGCAGCTTGTGATTTTTTTCTGAAATACTATTTGGTATAATTACCCCAGACATATGACCCACTGATATTTTATCAGAGACCTAGGATAATCAGAAAGACAACAATTTCTTTTTCACATGTGTATCTCGGTTAAAAAACCCCCCAATTATTTCCATCATTTCTGATCCAACTCTTTCCTTTAAATACGCATTTATGTTTTTTTCTTAACAGGTCTGATATCTGTTCCTGATAAGATTCCAGAAGGCACAGTGATGATTGATCTCCAAAACAATGATATCACTGAAATCCAGCAGGATGACTTTAAAGACCTCAACAAGCTTTATGTAAGGCATCCTTTAAGAACTAGTTTACCCTGCGCATGGTGCACTGAACATCAGAACTACTTACTGTTAACATCTAATATATGAAGAAGCATGCCGGCAAGTTAGTTACAAGCAAATGTAGTAACTGAATGGCATCAGTCCACCTTAGAAAACCAAACTACATAAGCAAATAAGTTCCAGTCACATTATGCATCCTCCATATGTTATGTACAAGTACTACAAAAGAATGCACGTTTTAGCAATGCTCATATACTGCACATGGAGGGGAATGCATTACATCATTAAAAATAATGCTGGATAACTGGACATACCAATCTTTCTACTAAAGATTAAAAGAGCTGACTCAAACATACTGTATTCACACATCAGCACAGCTCTTCTGCTCTAAGCTGGGCAGAGTAGAACTCTAAACTGACCTCTGTGACTGAGGCCTTTGTTTATTTGCAAATGTCCTGTTGTACAATAACCCAAGAATACAAAGTTAGGTGAAGCTCATAGGTATATTATTAGGTTTGATGGTATGCTGTCTTAGCATTTACATTTACAGTTATTCCCCCAGTAAACCCTCTTGTTTAAAAGTTTCCATGAATTAGGAAAAATCCAAGCTGCAATAGCTCAAACTGAGGGCAGGACTGCATAGTTTCTTACACTTAATACAATGCAAAAACTTCTGATTATGCCAAAAGTAATGATCATGGATAGTTTTGTCTATAATGAAATCACAAATTACCACAAAGAGATCCATCATGCCTGACCTAAATGCATTGCAGCTCGGCAGGAAGTCAGAAGGGGTGAAAATGCAGCATTTTAAATGAAATATTGCACTGGGTTCATAATTAAACACAAAAGTGAAGCATAATTTCAAGAAAGGATGCAGCATAATAATGGTTTGATCTTATCAGCTTGTTTTCATATTTGCTTGGAGCCAAAATTGTACCTGAAACTAAAACTGGATTAATTGTGAAGCCCTAAGAGGCCAAAATGAAACATCAAAGTCACTTAAGTCAGTACGGTACAAAATCTGGTAACCATTAATTGTTAATGGTACACTTAACACTACATAAATTCAGACCTAATGACACATTAAATAAAACAATTAGAACCATAAACCATAAATGTAAATATTTCTGCTAATAAATAAATTATGTATGTAATTTGCAGTTTAAACCCCACAATACTCATGGGTCAATATGGGTAAAGTTGACTGTTGTTATAAACATAATATAATGTCCAGCTGATGAGGTCTTTTGAAATAAAACTGGCCACATTTTTTGTTCTCCCTAGACCTTTAAACTGAGACACACCAAAGACAAAAAAAACAGCACAAATTAGTACTAAGGCAACAAGAACAGACCTGGTTCTGAAATTTAAAATGAGTCACATTCAGCCCCAGGATATCAGTGACTGACCATGCTGTCTTGTAACTGTTACAGCTATGAGATAGGGAGAAACAATGCACTGATATCAGTCCAAGAGCAGCCTTCAAGGAAAAAAAGAGCTACTTTTTATAAAACTCTGCTGAGAGAAGCTTTATCTTTGATCTGTAGACAATGTTTTCTCAGCTGAGAATAAAACACATCAAGGCCTAAAACACTGAACAAAACCAGAACTTCATGCTATTATTGTGGTTAATCACAGTGCTTGAATAGTGCAACTGACCAGCATCTTGATAGTGCTGAATGTTGTTTACTTCATAGTCTGCTCATTGATTCTAAATGTAATAAAGTCTTCATGACGATTCAAGTCTCACTATTGTAGTACACTACAAAAAAAGCACAACATAACTTGAGCAAAACATAAATGTTTTCAATCATAAGCATATGTTGTTCTTTGTTGAAAACCTTTTACCGAGCACAGGTTTAATGTTGGCCAGAAAAGTTCATTCTTTGCTGTTTCAAACTTTCCACTCTTTAACTTTGTGCAGGAAATGAAGCAAAACTGAATTTGAATCTATAAAGCTCTATTAAAGTTCCCCTTTTCCCTAAAACAGGGCCTGTTTCTGATCAACAACAAGATCTCTAAGATTCATCCAAAGGCCTTCAAAAACATGGACAATCTCAGACTGCTGTATCTGTCCTACAACCAGCTGATTGAGATCCCTGCAAATTTGCCTCCCAATGTCATTGAACTCCGCTTTCATGAAAACCAGATCGACAGAATTCAGAAGGATGCATTTAAGGGCTTGAGGAAACTTCATGTGTTGGGTAAGACCCACTTTTAGGTTCTTCTGTCTGGTTAACTATAGCTGTTCTCTAAAGGCAGTGGTGTATGGTTCTTCGTTAAGGAAAGGTCTGAAGATTTATTTATTCAGTCAAAAGAGGAATCATCAGGAGGTAATAACATTACTTTAACAGTGAAAAATAATCAAACAGAATGAAGGAATGGCTATAACCTAGATCTGGCATGAATAGTAATTACAGACTTACATAAAGGTCCAAAAAGCTCTTAATCCAACATAATAAAACAAGCTGGTTGCTACTGCCTTTCAACTGCCTTCAACTTCTACTGCCTACTCATACTAATATAGTATTTTATCATCTGCCACCTCTGTCGTTACAGATCGATAAACTAATAGTTAATGCAACAACTGCATCCAAACCCTATATCAATAGTCTCTATATCAATCAATCTAAGGACTAGATGGTTAAAGGAAATCATAGTGGCTCTAGGCTGCAGGTCAGTTGTGTTAGTCCAAAACATTGTACAGGTTAACATGCAATTGAATTTAGGCAACTAAAAACTCTTTACTTAGAGTACCTCAAAGGTTCCCCTCATGATTAAACAAACAACCTCTTAATGGTCAAAGTATTAGTGGTTTAATCACTATATAACTGTTAGTGTTTGTATGATAAATTTTATCTTCTCATATATCTGCAAGGGTTCTACTGACCATGCTAAGTCTAATTTAATGTGAATATGTCCACATAGATATGGTGGAGCTTTAGGCTTGAGCTTTTGGCTCACAAGAATATTTATACATGCACATGACCTCATTATTTGAAACTTTGACCATGTTTAATAGGAGCACCCATCATTGTAACAGTGTGTATTGTAAGACAGAAAACAATGAAAACCCAATAAATCACCTTCAAAAGACCAGTGGAAAACAGACATAACACTTCATTTGGACAAAGAGTTCTGCCATTACAGCAGCGACAGAATGATACGATCAGTAACACAATCACTTCAAGACCTTATGCAGACCAAGCCAAGATTTTGTTATCAATAGATCATTTAGAAGACTATTGTCAAGACTTTGCAAGCTGTCCAGGCTTATTGATTAATTCTATTTATAGAGAATGTAAACAAAGCTGTACAGATCTCCAAGAGCAACAGATGAGAATGTCATTACAATAGATCTGTTGTACTTTACTTGATGCAGGTTCTCTATTGAAATAATGAATCATTAATAATAAAACCAGATGTTTTGTGCTTACTCAAATAGAGCTGGGGGCCAACCCTCTGACCAACAGTGGAATTGAGATAGGAGCTTTTAATGGCCTGTCGACTCTGTATATCGGTATAGCGGAAGCCAAACTAACTTCCATACCAAAAGGTAGGATATCACTCATGTTATGTTTTACTGTTTTAAACAATTCATTTTAAAAGCTTTTACACTTTTCTTTCTCCTCATACACTGACAGTTTTACACACTGGGACCTAGCTACACAGTAAAGTTAGCCGTAAAACCACTAACTTCAATTAATATGATGTAATTTGATAAGTTTTTTGTCAAATCATTACAAAAGATCATAAGAAATAAATCATCTTAATGTGCTACTTACACTGCTTATAATCACTGTATGTTGTGTCTTCCAGATTTCCCATCCTCCATTACAGAACTGAGTCTGGACTACAACAAGATCTCTAAGGTGGAAATAGAAGACTTCATCAGATATAAAAACTTGCAGAGGTGAAAACCACCAATCCTTTAACCTAAAAGCTGATTTTTTAAAAGACATCCTTCACTAACACAGATTTCTCCTTCATGCTTTTGGTTAGATTAACTTAACTTTTCAATCAACAGGAATAACAAATTTGTAAACACTGGTGACTGTTTACTCAAACATTCAGAAATAAAACTGACACCAGAATTAAAAGGAAAAAAAAACACTGTCACAATTTATAGTGTTTTCACTCCACAGCATGATACTAATGATTTCCTAAAGACTGATTCTAGTTCCCACCTGCAATCTTGCACCACCAGGGCACCATAAGTTAGGAACAACAGACCGATATTAAGCAATTATGCAAGATGTTAAATTTTTTTTAAGCTTCTATATCTTAATAACTTGTTAATTTTACAGGCTAGGACTAGCTTTTAACCAGATCAAGTATGTAGAAAATGGCAGCCTTGCCAACACCCCGAAAATCCGTGAGATCTACCTGGACAACAACCGTATGAGAAAGGTCCCGCCTGGCCTTAGTTCCCTGCGCTACCTACAGGTGAGATATGGACACTGTCACAATGCTGCGACTTTGGTAAATAAAATTAGCAGCACAACTCAAACCTCTGTAAGTCATAACTGTGCAAACTTTATTTGTGGGTGAGCGTCCTTTTACTATAACAACAGATGTTTTAGACCAAATTGACAAAGGCCTAGAGACTCATTGTTGACCCCCTGGCAACAACCGATCAGTGAGCAGTTGTTGGAGGTTGCTAGCTGGCTGTAGGTGAAATTGGTAAAAAAGCTATTGCTATTCTTCATGCACCTTGAAAGTAGCTTAACTTGTACCAGAAACTTCCATTCGGTTTTCAACTATTTCAATATTATTCAGTGAGTAACTGGTGAGTGTCCAAACAGGTCAGGGTCTTCCATGCAAACTATGGGTGAACAGGAAAATCTTCAGCAACCAAAGCAAAGACAACCTAATGAGACCCAGCAACCACTTTCCAACTGTTTTTTTTAAAAATCATTCCTCCCTTATACTCTGTGGTTGCCAAAGAATTGCTGACTGATGTCTAGGCCTGTTTGGCATTATTACCTTCAGTGTCTTTTTTACGCAAGCCTATTCTTGCATGTGGATGTGAGAGCAGACTATATTTTATATGTCCCTGAGTATGCAGGTTCTCCTCTAATCTGAGCATTTTCATTATTTCATATGAGTGAACTTGAGGGTCACTGCACTACAAGAAAAAAAAACTTGCAGGTGGAATGCACTTTTTCAAAACCCTTTTCTGACAAAATAATTCCTTACTTAAACTTAAAGGTGCAATGTATATAATCCTCTAAAATAATTGCCCAAATTAGTGCCTAGAGGAGTTTTAAGATGTCTGCTGATTTGTGAGACTTGTTTGTTGAAGTACTTGTTGAAGTATGACATGTGACATGTACTTTGGATGTGTTCTCATGGTGTACTCCAAAGGTTTTGTACTCCAAAAGTTTGGCAAAAAAACTAAACATCTGTGGTGTCTGCAGCCGTCTGTGTGCATGTCCACAAGCGAGTATAATCCTGGTGTAACTTTTTTCCAGTTATATACACTCACAGCTGCTAATGTGTAAGTGGAACAAACATGAGAGCTTCCACCACTACTCCAATATAAGAGTAGCTTGAGCAGAAGTCTCACAGTCATGATATGGTTCTTGTAGAATGACTCAGTCACAATGTAAATAAAAAAGGAAAATATGTTTGCAGGAATATATTTCAGCCTTCCAAGCAAGACAAGACTCCTTTAACTTAGCAACCTGGAGTCATTAAGTAATGCCTAACAGACCATTCCTCCTATTGGGTTGTGTTTATGAGGTTCCAGTGTAGCAATAAAGCAGTAATAACGCATAACTTTTACTCATGCGTAGTTTGCTGTAAAAAAAAAAAAAAAAAAAAAAAAAAGCAGAAGAATAACTAACACAAAATCCTGTCCATCTGTTCAGGTAATTTTCCTCCATGGCAACAAAATCAGCAGTGTGGGAATCAACGACTTCTGTCCCATCAGGGACGACAGCAAGAAGAACCTGTACACTGGCATCAGTCTCTTTGCCAACCCTGTTAAATACTGGGCCATACAGCCGGCAACCTTTCGCTGCGTGACCGGACGGAGGGGTGTACAGCTTGGAAACTTCAGAAAGTAGTGTGGAGGGAAATGATAAAATAAGGACATAGCTGGAAATAATTCTGATAGGCTAAAAACAGATTAAACTCTCCTATTAAAGGGTTAACCGTTAAAAAACAAACAAACTAGAAAGATGTATATTTGAACCTGTAGCACACAGGGAATGAAAGTACCATTTACACCCTGATGAAGATGAAAATGATATCATAAGTTATAACACTAGGAAATGTTTTTAGCAGCTACAAACATCATGAAATAGAAGGATGTCACAGAACGAACAGCATTACAATCAAATCTTAAAACAAGCGCCCTGCTCACCTTTGTAAGGTGCATGATAGGATGTTTAGCTTTTGCCTTATAGCTTTTATTCTGTACACTTTCTTAGGAATAAAGCGCCTCCCTCTGGTCACTTTTTGAGCAAAATCACCCAATGATACGAGTGGTATTACATGCTGTACATGTATTGTTTAAAGAAAGGAGATTCTTTTTTTCTTATTATTTTCTTTCTAATTTTAAAACCGTAAGCATTGTTTAATGAGATGTAGAGTAGAAAAGTGTTTAAGTCTTTGTAATACTTACAAAAACTTTATTTGTATTATGAAGAAGCCTTTTTTTTTCAAATTAGATGTTGTAATTATCGTAGAAGAGTCACTAGAGGCCACTAACAGGAGCTGAACAGCTACACCTATACTGAAATATCTTTTTCTTCCAGCAGAAGTCTGTACGGTCAGTGGTGTTGGCATTATGAAGTGCACTTTGCACACAGTGATGAAGTGTCACTTTGAAGCCCCATGTCTGTGGATATTTTACATTATCTCAATGCATGTTTGTTATGTTTTTATTTAGAAGCTGACAGCCTAATGTCAGACTGGATTATACATTGGTCTTGAGGCAAATACGTCCTCTGCAGGACTGGGGATATACTGATTACCTGTAACTAATGTATAAATTTACCCCTGTTTAAGAGAACTATAGCATCCATGTGAACTACAGTTAATTTTAAAATAATAAGATAGGAGGATTCATAATCTGGATATCTGAGAACATCTCATGGTCAACCATGTCCCTGTTTCTTCCAATGGTCTCTGATCTGAAATGGTGCTATATTTATTGAGGATGTCGCTAAATAAAACTGGAACATCTCCACATGTAAGTCTTGACTTTTTATTTTAAAAAACAAAATAGGTGAATTTATCATTTCTATTTGGGAATCTTAGAATTTTATTAATTCATTTTCAAATGAAAATAAGCTGTATACACATATTCAAAAATGAAACCAAGGAAAGTTAAAGTCTATTTTTTATAAAACTTAAATAAAAAATAATAATAGTTTGGTTATATTTGCATAATATAAAATACATACAATTTTATTTATAATATCAAGAAAATTATGTGTGAACTGCAGCCTTCAGACATTTTTGACTAAACATTATGAATGTCATTTAGTCTACAAAATATCAGAAACTAGCAAATGTTGAACATTTAAAGGGATTTTCGCCCAAGCTTTATAAAACTATTCAGTTAAAATTTTTAAGACGGAAAAGAAAGAAAAAAAATCCTTAATAAAATTTTAGCAAATTGACAAATGTTGAGTCTCTGTACACTAGAGACATGGCACTCAAAAAATGCCAAAATCCTTGAAATGTATCAGAGAATTTGACAACAACAAGTGTGGTAGAAGTAACTACCCACTTCCAAGGGAAAACTTTTCAAAGATTTACTTTGGGGTAAACTTTTTTTTTTTTTTTTTTTTTTAGATAATGCTTCACAATAAATGCTCAAATAATTGCACAGTGCCCTCTCAAGATGGCTGCCAACTGATGAGACAAAGAACAAGAAGTAACGGTTCACACAAGGCAGAACTCCAGATTCCTTATTTGTTGTGCCTGGTGACATTTCGAGGACACCTGCTCTTCATCAGATTGTTTGTTTTTGTTTTCTAGCGAATTCTCAGATTCAGATTCAGAAGACTTAATTATCCCCAAGGGGCAATTGAGAACTGATTCTAAGCAAAACATCTTGGTAATCCCTTCTAACCTACGCGCTGTAAAGTTTAGGTTGATGATTGTTTCATTAATTATGAAATATTGTCAAGTTAGTCCAAAACCAATTAGTTCGGACCAAGAAAATGAATTATCCAGCCTAATGCTGATACTTGGACCAGTTTATCTAACATGAGGCTGATAAAGAGCAGCAACATTTATTCTCCAGAAGATGTCACTGCACAATAAAAAGTTAGAGGCATTTCTCTCCGTGTCAGTGGAGGTCTGGAAACGAATCCAGAACCAGATTTTAATTTGACAAAAGTTTTCTTTGTTCTTTATGTTCTCTGCCATTACAGCCAAGTCTACCACTACTTTTAAAAAAAAAGTATGTCTCCAAAGGGCCAGACTCGGGAAAAAGTGAAAGCCTGACAGCTCTTGTAAATCTTCTAATCATTCCTTTTATGCAACATTTAACTTACAAAAGCACTTTTCCATTGTACATTTAAAACTGCTTGCTACAGCATTTTATCAGCACTGTACAACACAGTAACTATTCATGCCAAAGAGTTAATGTTTAGACCTAATGTTTAGCTGTATCATCACTGAGATGGAAATTGTAGACATCCTGTGCATCATTGCCACAAAATTGAAGGAAGGACAAGACATCTGTTAAAATGGAGCCTCTTAAGGGTGTGGCAAGCCTGATCCAGGACTATAGGACAATGTATACTCTTGTATTGGGTTGCATCAGATACAAAAGGTAAGGTCTTTTAATATTTTGTCCACTCCGTGAACATGGAAGAGGAAGAGCAACATATCAGTAAAGGTTTCATAAGGTCACCACCATAACCTTAATAAATAAAATCAAAGTGGCTTTATCAACTCGTACATCATCACCAAGAAAAATAAATTATTTATGGCAATAATCCAATTTGTTTAGATCTTCCTGACAATGTACTTAAAGTGGCAGACATAACAGTACATCCTAAAACTATACTATGGACTAGGGCCGCACGATTAATCGTTAGAAAATCGCGATCTCGATTCATACTTATGTGCCATCTCATTTCCAAATGACAACGATAAAAAAAAAAAAGACGATGACGACTGCACCGCATTTTGATCCGGGACATAATCTGCATGAAAACAAGCGCTCACTCTTCCTGCTCAACAAATGACAAGGGCGGAGCCTTATACCACATGATACAGAAGCTGTGCCGTGTGATGCTAAAATTGGCAGGGAAAAAAAACAACGGAGAGCACGTCAGGGATGACGAGCAAGTGACAGGAGAAAATCCGTCCCGGTCAACCACCCAAACATCAATAACGGGAACCTTATACAGCGCTTCCCTATACCCGTCAAACTCCCGCAGGCACAAAGAAATTACGGAGGCTATTACTTATCACCTGACCAAAGATATGGCTCCGATCAACACTGTGCAAAACGAGGGATTTAGGAAAATGATCAACACCCTAGACAAACGCTACACAGTGCCGTCCCGCAACTATTTTTCTATTGTTGCACTACCTGCTCTATACACGCAGTGTCGAGCAACGGTGGAGACGGAATTTCAAGCAGTACAACATTTTGCGGCAACCACAAAATGTGAGACATTTGTTGTTTTTATGTTTATTTATTGTTTTTATGTTCAGTCTCAACTGTTACGAAGTTGATGTGCAGTTAATAAGTGCAATAAATATTTATATTGGAAAAGAAAATTGTGAGAGAATCATGATCTCAATTCTAAGCCAAAGAATCGTGATTCTCATTTTATGCAAAATCGTGTAGCCCTACTATGCACCAAAAAAGTGTCTAAATTACACCATAGAGTGCTACACTGCTTAAACCTGCAACAACTGAGGCCACTTGGGGGCAGCACAACAAGCTGTAAACAATCATGAAGTACAGCATATTAAAAGTGGTGTAGTCAGTATTTGATAGCTTTAGCTAACTTAAGAAATATAATCATGTATTAAGAAATAAATAAGTATCTTTGTATAGTATTTTACTTTTTTTTGGATAGTATTATTGTTGTTATTGTTTCTGCTCTATCCACTCTCCAGCTGTGATAAGTGAATTTTCCAACCATGGGACTAAAATAAAAAAAAAGGAAAATCGTCACCAGCAAGCGTCAAAGTGCACAGTGGTGCTGGGCTGTGTTTTTAATAAACCCACTGTACACAGTAGGTGGGTGGTATATTTGTTGTTGTTTATTTCTCTGAGTAACGTATGCCTTTAACAAGCTTGTAACTTTATATTTCTGTATTTATGTTTATTATTGTTCTTGGTGGTTATAGCAGCTTGCCTCAAACCACGAGTTTGTTTTGTTCCTGATTTACGTTTCGCTGTATTCTTTTTTTTCCCCTATGGACACTTTTGTTGTTAGCAACCAAATTCTGGATTTTTAGTCTTGTTTAACAGATGAAGATATAGGCTTTAAAAGTGCCCCCTCTATTGGGTTTTCATGGAAGGTTTTTCAAAATATTGTGTTGATTGCAGACATAAAAGGTTCTGCATTCCAGGTCTGCTAACAAAAACTATTTGACAAGTTAAACACAGCCATGTGGACCCCCCCCCCCCCCCCCCCCAAAACCCCCCCCCCCCCCCAAAAAAACCCCCAAAAAACAAAGAAACCCCAAACACTTTCAAGCTCTTACATAAAAACATAATAAGAAAGAGATTGGACGATAGTAGGTTCTAAAATTATTTAAATTGAACCTCGGATGAATAACATGACATTTCAAATAATGTTAATTACTTATTTAACAAAAATAAAACCAACATGCAGAAGGAACATGTGAAAAACTATACACCCCATGATTCAACAGCTTGTAGAACCACCTTTAGTAGCAATAACAATAGCGCATTGGACAGACACATGACTCAGTGACTAGAAGGTGCCCAGGTCCTGCAGAACTCCAGATTCCCTATTTACTGTATATATAGATGCGATAAATAAGCAACATGACTGAATATGGCAGTGAAAAATGAGATCAAACCAGAGTGAAAAGCATGACAGGCTGTATCTTTTCTTTTCTCTCTCAGCTTCTCTGGGAGTTTAAGGAGCAACAGTTCCTGCAAACTCCCAGATATCCAACACCTGCCGAGTGAACTCGTCACCTCCATCTTTAACTGAAACTATTATCTATAGTTTAAAGAAAATTAGCCTAAACTGAAGTACAGTAGGGATATGGATGGTTTGCTTCTGGTCTGTTTTGTCTTTTTAAATAAAGACTCCATGAGCTGTGGGTGGGGTAGAGGGGAACTGCCTCTCTCTCTTTCGCTCTCTGTCTCCAGGAAACATATGGAACAGATCTGCCATTTGGCTAGGCCTCGTTCTGCCACGTCTCACAGTCATACACACACAGACACACACACACACACACACACACACAATCACAGTCCTAACATCAGGGCTTTTACCTCTCTTCACCCTCTACTTTTAGTCCTCTAACTATACTCCATCTTCAGCTTTATTATTTTCATGTCCTTTTGTGTCTTCCATTTTCTCCTCCAGTTATGACTTTAATCTACCAAATTTCTTTATTTGCTGAAGGTAGTTAAAAAGGGGGGGGGGGGGGGGGGGAATAGATGAATGTCATGATGCTCCGAATGTCTACAAAGAGGTCAAGTTGTTGGGTCCCAGTTACAGTGTAGTTAAGGTCACTTGAAATGGAGCATATTTTTCCTTCTATTTGTACAGTTAAAAATTAGTGCAACATAATTTGACACAAATTACTGTACGTTTGGATTATGCTCAGTTCTAAAGTGATTTATTGGCAAATAATTTTAACACTGTAGGTTAAAACAGCATATTAATCATATTGGTAGAGTGGCTCTTATGACTTTTCAAAAAACACAACAAACCTTTAGGTTAATTTTTCAAACTCAGCTTAAAATGAAAGCAGCACAGAAACAGAGAAGAACAATGCCTTCAACACCAAACACTTGTAGTAATGTTTAAGAACAGAAAAAGGCCCAGCATCTTCCATCTTCCAAGTTAAATGCTAATTTTCTGTTTTCTGTAGGGGTTTTTTTGTCATTCTTGTGCAAAATTTCTAAAAGACACATTTCTAAAAGGTTGTTGTGTGTACGTCTTGATGCATGCTCAATCATCCAGGTAATTAAATCTCCAAAAGTTGATTCTGTTCATCTGGACGTAGCGTTTTGTGGGAGAAACGTTTCATCACTCATCCAAGTGACTTCTTCAGTCTCAGCTGACTGCAGGTTTCCCCAATCTTATAAATTATTAAATCATTATGCAAATGTACTGTTGACATAAGCGCACATCCTGAGTGCGCTCAATGTAGATGCGTAGCACACGCACTGGACAAAGAGAATGCATCCTCCTCTGCTCCTCAGATGCAAAAGGAGGGGAGTAAAAGCTCCACAACTGAACTCCATTGAGCTATAAGATGCAGGAATGATCTTGGGAAAATAGGCAGCATTTGGACGCAATATGACCTTGTGGCCATCAGGAGAGAACTGTGTGCAGGAGGGATGCACAGACAGCGCATGAAGGTCACCCACTCGCTTTGCTGAAGCCAAAGTGAGAAGTAATGCAGTCTTATATGAAAGAAATTTCATATCCACAGACTCAATGGGTTCAAACGGGGGGCTATAACAGCCTCCAGCACCAAAGACAAGTCCCAAGCAGGGACGCTGGACTTAAGCTTGGGTCTAAGCTGGCGAACCCCTTTTAGAAAACGTATGGCAAGGGGATGTGCACCTGGTGTCACCCCGTCAAAGCCAATATGACAAGCAGATATAGCTACTAAATAAACCTTAATTGTCAAAAATGAAAGGCCCTTATCCAGCAGCTCCTGCAGGAATGTCAAAACATCCACAATAGAGCACTGAAATGGGAGAGTGTGGCGGTCCTGGCACCATTGCTCGAAGGCTCACCATTTGTAAGCACACAAGCCTCTAGTAGATGAGGCCCTAGCTTGTCGCTATCACACTAGGTGGCAAACCCTTAGCAATCAAGTTTAACCTCTCAGCAGGTAAGCATGAAGGCGCCACAGATCCGGGTGCGGATGAACCACTTCTCCTCCTGCCTGAGAGAGGAGGTCCCTGCGGAGAGGAAGCTGCCAAGGACTCGCTGCTAGCAGGCTGATTATCTCTGCATACCATGACCTTGTGGGCCACCAAGGGGCCACTAGAATCAGAGAGAGGGAATGCCGATGCACTCTCTCTAGAACTGGAGATATCATTTCCACTGGGGGAAATGCATACAGGAGCACGTCTGGCCATTGGTGCGCTAGCGCGTCCAAGCCCACAATGGTCTCCATAATCGACCACAATGGTCGATTATGGAGAAGAACAGGGGGCAGTGAGTATTTTCCCTGGAAGCAAAAAGATCTATTTGCCTCTTGCCAAATAGTTCCTGAATTTGAGCCACTATTAAAGGGTGTAACCTCCATTATCTCTCCAGAGGACCCCCCCTGGAGAGAAGGTCCGGCCCCACACTGCACCATAACAGCAGAGAGCAAGACAGCTTCAACAGGGGAAGAGAGCGTGTTCCTCCCTGCCTGTTTATGTAAGACACCACTGTTGAATTGTCCGTCCTGACTAAGACATGCTGGCCCTCCAGGACTGGATGGAAATGTTTTAGAGCTAAGAACACTGCTAACAGCTCTAAGTGGTTGATGTGCAGCTCGCGCTGGGTTTCTGACCAGATCCCTCTCACTGATGCACTCTCGCACAGCGCTCCCCGCACTCTTAGGGAAGCATCTGAGAGCCCTGATGCAGCAGCCCGAGCTCCCTCCAGGGACAGAGAGCTAGCATGCAAGACGCGGTTACCGGCAGCCTCCTGATCTGATGCACACAGGTGGTGAGAGAGAGTCCAGCATTGAAATGCTCTCATTTTTAACAGTCCAAGTGGCATTACAGCGATCATAGATGCCATCCTGCCCAAGAAACGTAATATTGTCTGGAAACGCAGTCTGCGTCCCAGCTGAAACTGAGCGAGGCAACGATGAAACGCGGCCACTCTGTGCTCCGACAAACGTGCGCGGCTGGAAAGCGAGCATATTTCCAAAAACCCGCAAACCATGACGGCTTCTGAGCTGGCAGAGGAGAGGGTCAGTCCACTTGCAGCTTCTCAGCAGCACAGCGAAACAGGGAGAAAAGAGAGGTGTCATCGTGGCCGACCGGTGCAGCAGCCGCAGCATCTTGGACCGACAATGAGCTCTCCTGCTCATCCTCCGACAAACCATGCATGTCCAGGCCGATGTCCAGCACGTCATCGTCTTCCTGGGGAGCGCTGGCGGGCTTCAACCCAGGCTGAAGCCCGTCAGCGCTCCTGCATGGTTCCCGGCTTGTCATCGGCTAACCCGTCAACATATTCCATGTGGTCAGCCCAGCTAATTGCGGGGACATCGACCGGATAATCCTTGTCTTCAGACTTGGATGAAGCTGGGGCACCAGACTCGGAAAGGAGAGGGTCATGCCGTGCAACAGCCGAGCGTCCCAGCACTTTTTCCACAAACGTCACCCATCTTTCCAGGGTCAAGTGCCGGAGCTGGCTTCGGGCTCCGTCAACACTCTCCTAGCGTGGACAATCCCCAGGCAGACAGGGCAGGCATCGTGCTGGTCGCTGTTGTGCAAAGAGAAACTGCATCCCTGAGAACAGGGGCGAACAGAAGATTTCTGCTTTGCTCGCTTCGGTTTGGAGTTCATTCCAAAACGCAAAGCAAAACGCTGCACAGGAAAACTTGAAATTATCGCTCCATGGGCAGCCTACGCACCAACTGCGCAGTGGAGGCTAACACCAACAGGGGCAGTTAAGCTAAGTTCAAGTCGGCAGACAACGGAGCTAACTAGCAGCAGCTAGCTAGCCCAACTGAGCAGAGGTGTTCTCAGCGAGGTGAAGAGCGTAAGAACTGAGGGATGACTGTGATGACAGCGGCTATATGTGCAGGCAGGGCCGTGCGCGTGTCATCACACGTCATCTGCCTTAAAGGCGTGAATAAAGGTTTCTTCAGCCAGGACACGCGAGGGCATGATATCCCATACTTATGTCTTGTACCGAGTGAATCGACTGAAAGGGAACATTGAGTTTCATTGTTTGTTTTAAAAAAAATACATTTTAAGTTTGTTGTTTTTCATTTATGGGGTGCTTTCTGAAATTGTGTTGTGACTAATACATTTTTTCTGAGACATTGTATTTCCTGAAATTTCCTGTGTTTATTCTTTTTGAGCTCTGTGCTCTTGGTTTTGTTATGTTTTAATAATGACTAAAGTGTATTTAGAAGATTGTATCCATAAAAACTGCGCAAAAAGTAATTCTCATACTTATCATTAATCGTCCCTTCTACAGATTCTGCTAATTACTTCCAATCACCTGCCTCTGCCTGAATTGATGATGTAATACTCTCACAAGGATTATCAAACCACCTCATGTTTTTGATATTATCTTTTAATCTTCCATTCCAGTTTTAGTAGTTCCTCCTCACAAGACTTTGTAAGTTAAAAGTTGCTGAACACACATTTCCCTCTCCCTTTTATTTTTCTGAAAAGATTGTAAATCTTATAAATCTCCTTCTCAGAAACATATGCACTGCCTGGGGGAATAAATCTGCTTTCTCTGTCTACAGTTCAAATATTTTAAATCCAAGAACCACAAATTTAAATCACACGTCTACACCTCTATCGTTCCCTCCTCTTCAGCTTCCACTGTACATCAAACAGCATCATGGGACACCAATAAATACAGTTCTGATCAAAAGTTTAAGACCACTTGAAAAATGGCAAAAAAAAAAAATCATATTTTGCATGGTTGGATGTTAACGAGGCTCCAAGTACAGCTTTAACATGCAACAATAAGAAATGTGAGTGAGACAAAAAATGTTTGAGCGTGAAATTTATTGAAAACAAAGCTTAAACTGAAACAGGCTGTTTTACAGCTGCTGAAGTTTAGGACCACATGCCTTTAAAACAACAAATCTGTGCAAAAGTGTGGATTCATTGTCATTTTCTATCAGGTAGTCACATTGTCATGATATTCAGATAACAAAGGCAAAAAACCTTTCCCTTTCTGAATGTGGTCGGGTTGTTGAACTGCATAAACAGTATCTCTTGCAGCGCACCACTGCTGCTGAGGTGGGACGCAGTAAGACAGTCATTTGGAATTTCTTAAACAATCCTGAGGATTATGGACCGAAAAAGTCAAGTGGAAGACCCCAAAAAAATTTCACCAGCATTGAGCCGGAGGAGCCAATTGGCTGTCCGTCAAGACACTGGACGATCCCCGATCCAAATTGAGACCGTTACTGGTGCTGACTGCAGCCCCATAACCATCAGACGGCATCTGAGATTGAAGGGCTTTGAAGATGTTTTTTTTTTTAAAGGTCTCGTCGCCTTGAACGCTACAGAACTGACCGTTTGGACTTTGCAAGAGAGCACCAAACATGGGACATTAAAAGGTGGAAGAAAGCTTTATTCTCTGCTGAGAATTTTTTTTTTTACCTTGGTCGTCCTAATGGTTTCCAACATTACTGGCATGACTAGCAGATCCCACCTGAGATGTTTTCTACACGCCACAGTGGAGGGTGCGCCATAATGTTCTGGGGTGTTTTTTCCTTCAGTGGAACAATGGAGCTTCAGGAGGTGCAGGGGCATCAAATGCCTACTGGCTATGTCCAGATGTTGCAGAGAGCATCCCTCAATCCTGAGGGCCCTTGTCTGTGTGGTAATGACTGGGTTTTCCAACAGGACAATGCTACAGTGGACAATGCCCGCAGGACAATGGACTTCTTCCAGGAGAATAACATCACTCTTTTGGACCATCCTGTGTGTTCCCCTGATCCCCCCCATTTTTAAGTGGTCTTAAATTTTTGATCAGGACTGTACTATAGTTTTGTCACAACCTCAACGTTTGATGCACTGACCTAACAGGAACTGCCACAACAAGTATCAGCAGGTACCTCTTATCGCTTTTATCTAAAATATCATTGTAAAACCTTCACAGAATAAAGTGAATGGTCATGATAATGCAAGCAGCTGGTTAGAGCCCATCAACAGAAGGGGCAGAGGGAGTTCAGGTTCCCAGAAAATACACTGAAGAAATGCAGAGTCATTGAACAGGACATGGCCTGATTGGATGGAAGATCCAAAAACCCTCATCAATCCCCTAACAGCTAACTGAAATCTCAATTTTCCTTATAATTCTCATTAACTCACCAGCACAAAGTATGCCAATGCTTCATTTTCAAAATCTGCATCCACAATCTGCTCAATGACCTATACTTTTTTGATTTTTCTTTTTAAAGCTCAACCTTCTTGCCAACAGCCACAGATAAATGTAGATCCTTTCAAAGAAAGCTAATAAGAAAAAACCAATTACAGTAGCTACATCAATGGACACCAACAATGTAAAAGTTCACTTTCACAAAACCCATGACCCATTTATTATCTCACTCTTATCGCCTGTTCTTATTGTCCTTATCATCAACATTATGCTGCTCTGTTGTATGTTAATTGCCCCTTGGGGATAAATAAAGTCTTTCTGATTCTGATTTGACATATTGCTAATAATGTTTAAATACCAAAAAGCCATAGATGGAAAAAATTTTGCAAGTAAATTCTTGCATGTAACCTGATCCAGTGGGTCTGGGATTTTTTTTCCGGTTCTAAATCAATTTGTCTCAGCAGGAGTTTCAACATATTTCCAATTGCCTGGTCTTTGTTCTTGACCTGTTACACCTTTTAAACTATATGCACAAGGTTATTACTGTTAATAAAATAAAAACCCAGGGTGCATAAAGCAAAATTATCCCCTACCTTCATTAATAAAGACTTAAATAGAAATCATTTACAACTGTATTACTTTGGTTAACGTTTTATCCAATCCATATCTTTCTGCTTACTGTATAGGCTCATTAATCATGACAGGTAAAGCCGTCCAACTCCCTGGAAAAGTCCTCTTCAGAGGTTTGAAAAAATTACCCAATGGTTTTATTGGTCTGGCCCACCTGAGATCTACTTGGGCTTTGTGTTTTCCCAAATGTGATATCAGGAAAATATAAGAAAACGGCGTCCTCCACTTTCTCTTCGTGTTGATTTCTGACAGATTGGTTAAATATTATCTAAAAAATAACGGACTCCACCAATAGCTGTGTATAACAATAATATCTTATTTGACTGCATGCTGACACAGAAACATTTGTGACCTGGCTCGTTAAAACAGGCAAGAAGCCTTAGTGAATGGTTTAAAAAATGTTGTGTTTTGTTCAGTTGAATCTAGAGGTTTCTTAAGTTCTGCAGATAATAATTAACGTTTTCATTAACAGGGCTTTTGTAATGTCCAGGCTGTACCCCAACTCAAGCCCTATCATTGATGAATAGTTGGCTGATTGGATACATTAAAAAAATGGGTCCCAAAGAATCATTGGAAGTAATTTTGACCATAAATCAAATTCTGGCTCATCCCACCAGAGCAATGAACAAATGCCAAGCTAATTCACATTATCAAAAACTAAAAAGTACACTTACCTACATCTTCACTACAATGACAACTAGAGTGATATGACAGCCATCACACAGCTGAAACTTATGTGAACTCAAACATGACAGGCTTTTTGGTCGGAATTACAGGGAATTCAGTATAGTTATCGTCTCAGAATTAAACAGATATAGATTTCTATTCATGACTTGTTGAGTGGTCCTCCCCTTTAGACCTCAGCCACACAGGTCTAAAGACTGGTCAGCAACCACCTGGGAACTTTCAGCTACTAGGGAAAAATGCGTAGTCCCTGACTGGTTGGTGAGTAGTTTCTGGAGGTTGCGGACTGTGAAATTGGTTGGATAAAAAGTGCTGCACCAAAAATCTCTATGTGATTGCTGTAGCTGCTAGCAGATTGCTGTGGTTACCCATAATTTGCATGAAAGATGCTGACTTGTGTCCAAAGACTCACCATTTACTAATTTACCAGGGAAACCTGAAAAAGTGTAACGAAAATTAGATACAGAAAACATTCACCTTCAAAGTAAGTCTTTTAGCACTACAACCAATAGCAATCACTCGCCAACCATTTTTCCTAGCGACCATTAGTTGCTAGGGGGTCTAGGCCTCTGTGAATCAGGCATTAGCAAATTCCACAGCAACTAACAGGAACCACTTGCCAAACATTTGGGCAATACTAACCTTTCCCCTAGCTCTTGGTGGTTGCCAGATAATTGCAAACCAGTCTTTAGGCCTCCGTCTCTGGGGCCATAGGTAATGAAAAGGGGATGACAAATAAATGACAAAGGTAGCTCTTTATCAAGATAAAGACAATGATTTAGCCAACCTGTCTGAAAAAAAAAAAAAACAATGTGAAAAATAACACTGATGTATTTTGCTTTTCATGGTACCTCTTGTTTATAACTGTATTTTTTCAAAGTCTAGGCATCCAAATATGACCATGACTGACAATAATTCAATATATTAAAGAAGCTCATTCAGTGAGAGCTGTGCCCAAAGAGCACATCTTTGAGCACATCTTTGGGCACAAATAATGAGGCAAAGTCTCCATAAACTGCTGCAGACACTTTCAGTGATGAATCAAACGCTTCATGATCCCAAAATCACTGCAAAGAACTCTCAAAGGTTGGAGAAAATTGGATATTTAGGCTGTCATACCTCACTCAACACATATTTACTGTCCAAAAACATGCAGACATTCACACAAAACAGAAACATACACCAGCAACTCATTCAGAGCAGGGCCAAGTCAAAAGAGGCCAGTGAAATTAAAATATTTAGAGGCGAAGACTGAAAGGCCTGTTTGTTCATGTGAGAGAATCCCAGCAGTGATGCTCTCTGCAGGGAAAAGACTGACATGAAAAATGAGCAACAAGGACGACGAGCCAGTTGCTGTCTGGCTCTGGAGTGGAAAAATCTGGCCTATGATGAATGTGTGCGACAGAGTGTGTGTGTGTGAGATCAAGGGAAAAAAATTAGGCTGTGTGTAAATCTAACAGAGCATCACAGCAGTCAAAGTATAAAAGTAAAACCACTTAAACCTGATTTACAAAGTAATGAAAAACCATTATGTTCTGGATTTGTTTTTGGCTAACAAACATTTTAAAACATTTAACATTATTACGGTTATTTGATTCAGAGATTCAACGCAGTACGTGCAGAAACTTCAGCCGATTTTTTTGCTCAAGTAAGAGTATAAACACTTTATTGTTTTTATTTATATAACAAATTTAATTACAACAGGAACGTTGACCAAAGCTGTACAGAAAAACAAAATAACTAGTACCAAATAATTTATAACATTAGTACCAGTACTTTAACATGAATCTCACCAATTCGTTAACTTTCCATCCAAACTACAGTTCAGTTAAGTTGCCTGGTTCCACAGATATTTTAAAAACTAATCAGTATTTAATCTAAAAGGATTAATAATTAATAGTAGTAATAGTCAACTAGCAAGTGTGACTGTGAGCATTACAGGTACTTAAAAGCTTTCCTTTGCAAGTCAAGCAAGAAAAACAGGCAAGCAGCTGAAGCTAACCAACTTTGGTCCTAGCATTTTAGCCCAAAAACCCAATTACGACATGCAAAAGTCAATTGTGGACCACGTATGGAAGAAGGTTTGGAAATATGTACTGTATTATAGCAATAAAAGCCACAAAGTCTAAGTTTTTCTCCAAACTGGATAAGGGACTGATCTGAATGGGTGTTACAGGCCGAGCTACAATTACCTTGGGCCAAAGATGACGTGGCTTGTCCACAAACTAAACTAAGTATATTGGAGACCAGGAATAAAACTTTGTAAGATAAACTCCTACAGTTAGAGTCAAGCCCGGGTGCTTCCTGAGTGAGGTGTTCCAGATGTATCCTACTAGGGGGAGGCCTCAGTGGAGACCCAGGACAAGCTGGAGAGATTACATCTCTTAGCCTGGGAATGCCTCAGTGTTCCCCTGGATGACCTACAGGTAGGGCTGCTCAATTAATCGAATTTTAATCACGATTACGATCTGGGCTTTCAACGATCATTAAAAATGACTGAGCCGATTATTAGCCCCTCCCTTGTGCTTTACTCTCGCGCTGCTCCGTGTGGCAAATCGAGCGCACCTCTCTGCATTTCGAACACGTGTCACAACAATTAAGAGGACCCAAGGGAAGCTCGGAAAGCTAAGCAGAAGTTATTTGGAGAGGAGAGTGACTGCCGTTGGTTGAAAAGAGAGGTAAAAAAAACCCCAAAAAACCTTAGTGGTGTGGAAACATTATGGGTTCGCGGAGTCAGACGTGGATCAAGTAGACACAGTGTGTAAACTTTGCTACGGTGTAGTAGCTGCACCACAGAGCAACACTGCAAAGTTCACTAAACATAGATGTTTACATTGTTCATTTATTTCTTATATTGCAAACATTCGCACTGTTATCAGTATTTGCACACTATTTTATATTATTTTTTAAAGTCATTATTCAATACATTGTTATTGTTAAGCCTTTAAAGCCGTTTTGTGTAACTATTTTTAAATCCCTGTAGAACTGGAACCGCATAAGCTAGCGCAATAATTGTTTTTGCATATGAAACCAGAGGAGTTGTACTTACATCTCATGCCATCAGCTTGTCCTAGGTCACGGTTTCCTTCCACATATAGCTTTGCAAAAATTGCATAAAAAGTGCTTGCAGGAACAAAAACATTTTCCAGAAACAGGCTTTGCCGATCCGATCAGCTGTTTGTAACACTTCCCACATTGAAACAGACTTCCGCCATTTTCGCAGAAAATGTAGTTTTTTACTTGTAGGCCTTAAAAGCCTATACTGGTGTTTTTATAAGTCATGTTTGACTTTTCTGAATAGTTTCTGGGATGCTTAGAACTCGAATTGCACTGCTGGAAATATTTTATTTTGATGCACATGCTGTTTTCTTTGCAAATTTGCATCATAGGATTGTTTTTTTGTTTTTCCTGCAGTATATAAAAATTGCTGTATCTCCAAAATAAAACTATGAAGACACTCAAAATAAATGTCCTGTTGTTGTAAACTGTTTTTTGCAACTTTCTTGTATTTAAAGTTTTGAGGGATAAACCTCTTAAATTTCTCCAAGTAGAAATATATGTATAAAAAACAAAAACGATTTCCAATTTTTTTGTAGTTTATTGCATTTTTTTTTGCAATTAATGTAGTTACTATGGACTTAATGCATACATATCATTAAAATATGGGCTATAACAGTTGTATTGATGTATAGCAACTTGAAATGCTCCCACAAATGGCACTACAGCATGTAAAAAAAATAATATAAGCTCTGGCGGACTTGGTTCTATGGTAGGTCTTAAAGGGTTAAATAAATATCGTCAAATAATCGAGATCTCAATTTCAGTGAAAATAATCGTGATTATCATTTTTGCCATAATCGAGCAGCCCTAGCTACAGGAGCTTTCCCCATGACCCAACCTCAGATAAGCAGCAGAAACTCAGAATCAGAATCAGAATACTTTATTAATCCCAAAGGAAATTAGGGGATGAATAGATGGATGGATGGATGGATGGATGGATGGATGGGTGCATAAATCCCAAAGAGCACTAATGGTTTGGTTAGTTGATGAGCGATTTACAACAGTTGCTTTGCGTTCTAAACATAGGCATAGTCAGCACATTTCAATATCAACTGGAAATACATGCTTTTTTCGGCATTAATATCAGCGAAATTAGAAATACACATGCAATGTTAAAATTATCTCCTAGTTCTTCCCTGCAATCTTGTCAAGCTGATCTCTTTTTAAATCTCGACTTTTTTTTTCTTTTTTTAAACACCAAACCCCAGTTTGTGCAGGCGCAACGCATTTGTAAATCCGATCGTTAGAGACAAGATTACAATTGAACAACCACAGGGTTGTAAACCCGCTAACAGGAGTAGTCTTTTAGACCCCAGCTCTTTATTAGAAAATGAAGAGTAACGGTGTTTCATCTCCACATTGTTGTGGAGATAAAAGAAGGATACTATGACGCAAAAATAATGTTAATAATGAAGTTCCTCAACCAAAAGTAAAAAATAAAGGCATACTGTGCTATCTGAAGAAGAAAGATATTTTATACTGAAGCTAGGAGTGAGATTTCAACCAGAATGGGTGAAGAAACTCATATTGGGTTCACCTGCACATGAATCAAATCTTTATGGTTCAGGCCATACAAACATACAAACAGCAGACGTGTTTTCTTCTCGAGCTGGTGTACAGGACTTAACTGAAAAACTCAAGTTAGAAAATGGTGAAAGCTAAATAGAAAATGGTATGGTAAAAGAATGTCTGATTTGCATAGTGTGGGTAAATCAGTTTAATAAAGCAGCTAGGCACTGAAGGAGCAATAAAAACACTTAGGAGTTTACTTCTCCTTTTTTCAGCTGTGATATGCAAAAATACAGAAACGCAATGGTAAGCACTTAAGGTGCTGGGTTTGAATCCACCTGGCTGAGGCCTTTCTATGTGGAGTTTGCAAGTTTGCACCATGTTTGTGTGGGTTCTCTAATAGTACTCCGGCATTCTCCCACAGTCCAAAGTCATATAGATAGTGGGGTTAGGTTAATTGACAAATGATAATTTTGCACAGAGGTGGACATCTTTCTATTTTTATTAGCTAAATGTATGTGAAGATTATGTTACCAGAGGTATGAGAGGCTGCAAATACATTTTATACATCAGTTATTTCACAGAATGTGATACAGCATGATTTGCATAAATGTTTCATGTTGCCTAGCTTGCAAAAGCTTACTATACAGCACACATCTATTTCCTTTGGTTATTCTGAGGTGTTTTGTGCTCATGAAGAGGACATGAATACTGACCAGGTCTCTCTTATGACCTGCTATTTATGACAGTAAAGAATGATACAGTATCAATTCAAAAGAGTTTTCTCCACTAACTCAGATTTGATGCATGTGAAAAAGCTTAAAAAACTAGCATGCACACCAATTCAGTATCTTAAACTAAAGTGCATGAAGTAACATCTCTAGGGAAAAAAATGCTGGTTTTTAGTTTATTTGTAATTAAGTTATACACAAAACTGCTTTAACAATTGTGATAAGGGTAAGCAGTGGCATAGCAAAGGCACAAGGATCGACAAGAGAGCAGAAATGAGAGAAACAGATAGAAAAATATAGAAGCAGGCAGTAATAGCCAGAATCACAGACACTGTTATTTTAGCCAGTAGCAATCTTAAAGCCAGAGCTTTTTGAAGACTAGTCCAATAAAAAGAGATTTTATCCAGATGGAGTCTACTGTTGAGGAGACAGTCATGTTCTCCTCATCACAATTAGCACAGAAGGAAGCACTCAAGACCACAATGCCCTATTAAACAGACATAATTACATTAACATGGGAACTTCCCAGAATTCCCCTGCCTCCAAAAACACATGAAAAATGCATTGACTTTAACCACAAGCAATATATGAGCAGATTAACTGTAACTGTAGGGATAAAGAAGAGTAGGCTACTGTATCGCTGGACGTGTGTCTATGATTCATCAAAGGAAATAATCACAGAAGACAACTTACCATTTCTACAGGCCAAATACAGTCATGCACATCAAACTACTTTAAAGCCTTAAAGCCACAGCAAAATCAAAATACTGTAAACAAACAAGAATCTCCAGTATCTAAAGTAATATAATAAAATCAATAAGTCTAGTGTGGTCTGGTCAGTCAAAACATAATTTTGTCCATATGAGTGTAAAATTTTGAGCAGCTGAAAATGACAATTTGGTCAATTCATTTGTGCTTTTTTCTTCTGTTACGCTATTTTTTTTTTTTTTCACAATTTTTGTTATGCTGTTATGGAAACAAATCTTTGTGTTTTAAAATCTTTTAGCTTTGTATCATGCAATTTTCAAATGAGGAAGCTAAGACTGATATAGGCATGGTCCACATAAAGTTCGTTTATATAATTTTAAAATAAAAGAATTGTGGTTAAATTGTTTCCATAAACTGCAAATACTAGATCATTTATTTTAAATATGAATTATAAATCAGAATTTATTGGGAGGTAGTAAGGCTAGCTTTGTTTATATTATTGTTTTACTAAAACAATGGAATCACTTTCAGCTGCCTCCTGAGCAGCTCTAACGGTGTGTTCACACCGAACGCGATGGACGCGAATAGAGCGTCAGGTTTACATGTAAAGTCAATGGAAAAGCGTGATGACATGCGATTGCGAGTCCCGCGAAAATTCGGAAGCAGATTTGCGTCGCGAAAACGCGTGAAACGTGTGTCAGTGTAGCGCTTGACTCGCGAATAAAACCACGCGCATGAGTTTTTGTGTTGCATTTTGTGCATATGCGCGTTTCGCATCTACCGCTTGAGTTGGAAAAATCTGAACTCCAGCGTCAAATCGCGCCTCGACAACCAATCAGGAGCCTGGTGACATGGCTGTGACCTAGGTCAAAGGGGCAGATCCAGCCAAAGCCCTTCATACTTCAGTGGAGGGAAGGCTAATCAATGCTGTAGCAAAAAACCCAGAGCTGTACGACACCAGCTGCTTTCTGTACCGAGACAGGAATAAAAAGGACCGAGCTTGGAGGAAGATATGTGAAGAGATCAGGCAACCTGGTAAGTTCATTCATTTCTCTTTTGAAAGTTTTCACTGACCCGGGGAAGCCACACAAAAGCTAGCAAGCCACTGCTATTTTCCCACTGACGTACAAATACCGTTCTGCTTTTATGCATGTTGTCATTTAGGAATATATTTTATTGTTTATTAATAAACAGCACACAGTGGTCCCGCTGATCCGTCACTGCTTCGCTTTTTCGCTGATTTTTTTATTGCACCGTACAGCATTGCATTCTGCAGCCTGATTGACAAATCTGCTCCGTGTCATGTCTCCTGCGCTTGCCAAATTTATCACGTTTGGTTTTGATAACCATCACGTCCAATAGAAAAAACAGCACAAAAACACCCGTAACTATGACCCTCATTCGGAAATAGACACCTGCACCGCGAGGGGAAAAGGCGCATGAAAGTGGCAGGCAGATGAAGACAAAACGCGGCATAATAATACTTTTACGTTTTGCAATCTACATAGGTTTGCACTTTGAGAATCAATTGTGAGAACTGTGACCAATGTTCATGTGTGTGGGGAAAAAAGTGTACAGTGGGGCAAAAAAGTATTTAGTCAGCCACCGATTGTGCAAGTTCCCCCACCTAAAATGATGACAGAGGTCAGTAATTTGCACCAGAGGTACACTTCAACTGTGAGAGACAGAATGTGAAAAAAAAAATCCATGAATCCACATGGTAGGATTTGTAAAGAATTTATTCGTAAATCAGGGTGGAAAATAAGTATTTGGTCAATAACAAAAATACAACTCAATACTTTGTAACATAACCTTTGTTGGCAATAACAGAGGTCAAACGTTTACTATAGGTCTTTACCAGGTTTGCACACACAGTAGCTGGTATTTTGGCCCATTCCTCCATGCAGATCTTCTCGAGAGCAGTGATGTTTTGGGGCTGTCGCCGAGCAACACGGACTTTCAACTCCCGCCACAGATTTTCTATGGGGTTGAGGTCTGGAGACTGGCTAGGCCACTCCAGGACTTTCAAATGCTTCTTACGGAGCCACTCCTTTGTTGCACGGGCGGTGTGTTTTGGATCATTGTCATGTTGGAAGACCCAGCCTCGTTTCATCTTCAAAGTTCTCACTGATGGAAGGAGGTTTTGGCTCAAAATCTCACGATACATGGCCCCATTCATTCTGTCCTTAACACGGATCAGTCGTCCTGTCCCCTTGGCAGAAAAACAGCCCCATAGCATGATGTTTCCACCCCCATGCTTCACAGTAGGTATGGTGTTCTTGGGATGCAACTCAGTATTCTTCTTCCTCCAAACACGACGAGTTGAGTTTATACCAAAAAGTTCTACTTTGGTTTCATCTGACCACATGACATTCTCCCAATCCTCTGCTGTATCATCCATGTGCTCTCTGGCAAACTTCAGACGGGCCTGGACATGCACTGGCTTCAGCAGCGGAACACGTCTGGCACTGCGGGATTTGATTCCCTGCCGTTGTAGTGTGTTACTGATGGTGACCTTTGTTACTTTGGTCCCAGCTCTCTGCAGGTCATTCACCAGGTCCCCCCGTGTGGTTCTGGGATCTTTGCTCACCGTTCTCATGATCATTTTGACCCCACGGGATGAGATCTTGCGTGGAAGCTCTTTGGTCTTGGCCATGGTGGAGTTTGGAGTCTGACTGTTTGAGGCTGTGGACAGGTGTCTTTTATACAGATGATGAGTTCAAACAGGTGCCATTCATACAGGTAACGAGTGGGGGACAGAAAAGCTTCTTACAGAAGACGTTACAGGTCTGTGAGAGCCAGAGATTTTCCTTGTTTGAGGTGACCAAATACTTATTTTCCACCCTGATTTACGAATAAATTCTTTACAAATCCTACCATGTGAATTCATGGATTTTTTATTCACATTCTGTCTCTCACAGTTGAAGTGTACCTCTGGTGCAAATTACTGACCTCTGTCATCATTTTAAGTGGGGGAACTTGCACAATCGGTGGCTGACTAAATACTTTTTTGCCCCACTGTATAAAGTGCGTGGCGAGGGGCTAGTTATTCTGAGAACCCCTGCTGCAATAAATGAGGGACCACTGTCTACTCTACGATTATTATATTCAACCTGTTAACATTTAATACTGTATTGATAGAAGCAACTGATTCTGCAGCAGAGCATCGCCTGTTGCTTCTCCTGGCTCCCCAGTCCCTGAGCTCCTGTTGCTGCACCACAGGTATGTAATTGTAGCATCAGATGTACAGCAAGCACTGATAGCTTTTTACTCGGTGGGATTCCCTTGTGATCACCTTTACTAAATGTCTACAACCATTCCTCCTCAGCCTTGTTCCTGCTCTGGAGAGCAGCTGGGTCCTTTTTATTCCTGTCTCTCTGTAAATACTTATATTTTATATATTTATGTTTAATGTATTTCTGTGTGAGAATTTTAATATTATTTCAAATAAATTTTTATAATGACTAATGTCTCAGTTCTACTACACAGCAAATATTGGCACACGACTTGACACATGTAGAATTGATTTCATATTATACTAATGACAAAATATACTAATACAGTGGGATGCAAAAGTTTGGGCAACATTGTTAATAGCCATCATTTTCCTGTATAAATTGTTGTTACAATAAAAAAGGTCAGTTAAATATATCATATAGGAGACACACACAGTGATATTTGAGAAGTGAAAAGAAGTTCACTGGATTTACAGAAAGTGTGCAATAATTGTTTAAACAAAATCAAGCAGGTGCATAAATTTGGGCACCACAAAAAAAGAAATGGAATAAATATTTAGTGTATATCAATGTGTGTGTCTCCTATATGATATATGGGGTTCCTTTGGGGGCGCTTCCCATCCAGAGCTCCAAACACTGATAACAGCATAAATCGAATTAAATCGAGACTTGATGAGACCTTCTGAGTATCACTAGAAATATTATAAACAGTCGTCTCCATACCACAGTTTGCTATCAGTAAACACTGAGAGCATTCACTGTTAGCATAGCACATCCATGTTAGCAGTGTATAAATGGATGGTTTAAGCATATATTAGCACAGGTATCAATAAAGGACTACCATATTAAATACTTTTACTAACCTCAGGCAGATGGACAGGCGCTCTGCAGGTGGGATTGAGCGCCTGTAATTGGTGTCTAGGCGGGCGATTCTGGGACCGACGCGGGAAAGCAGGTCCTCAAACTGGCCGAGTGAAAGACGGTGATATCGCTGGAATCAGCCGTCATCCAGGCGCAGCTCCTGGAGCAAATGGTGAAACTCACCAAACTGCTCACGCCTCTGGAGGACCTGATGGACCCAGGTACGGCGAGGACGTCTTTTACGCCGCTGCTCTGCTCTCCACAGTACATAGAGAAGGGAGACTCTCTCTTCAAGCACTAGCTCGACAGCTGCCATCTTGCAAAGATACCGTCTGGCACAACTTCCGCCCACATTTCCGGTTCACGCGCCTCAAAATATGA
This sequence comes from Diplotaxodon limnothrissa, assembly GCF_057381915.1. NCBI lineage: Eukaryota > Metazoa > Chordata > Actinopteri > Cichliformes > Cichlidae > Diplotaxodon > Diplotaxodon limnothrissa. Next base: position 30,585,316 of record NC_140600.1, read on the forward strand.
TCTTGGACACGCGTTGCGGCGCGAATGTGCACGCGTCAAATTAGGGGCATTTGGGGCTTTTTTGTTCGAGTCCATCGCATTCGGTGTGAACACACCGTAAGATGAGACATTTCAAATAAGTCCAACTGGGAGTCTTGGGGGGAGGTTGTGTCTCTTGGCCAACTTAGGATGACTCAGATGTCCTGGTTTCTCACTTCCAGCTCCAAGAACCAGTTCCAAGAACTCAGTTTCATTAGGACAACCATATTTTAATCAGTATTTTAGGTGGGTGAAAATTATGATCATACTTGGTCAGCAAATGAAGACCAACTGCAGAGCGAATATGTTTCTGAAGCATTTTGGCCTGCAAGAACTTTAGCACATTTTCAACAGCTGATGTATGCTACCTTAAAAAACAAAAAACACAAACACGTCAATGATGAGCTTCTTCTGATGTGCCTCTCAGCACAATTCAGGCCACACGTGTTTGTAACTAAGTCATATCTTACTGATAAAGATGGTTCTAAGCCTGAGGACAACTGAGGTGATTTACGTCTGAATAGCTAAACACCAAGGGGCCACCAGCGTAACCAACAATTTCATCATGAAGTACATGCATTATGTCTTTAAACAAATTAAAAGAGAGCACAGATCACTTTTGAGTTATTGTTAAACTTTCCCTTAGTTTCTGTCTGGGAGAAGGAAAATTCAAGGAATGCTGGGATACCACTGCACACTGGAACCCACTGAGTCAGTAATACTCTCCATATGCCTCATACTGGTTTAATCCAAACCATTATGTCCCAGCTGACAGTTTAATTAGAGTTGCCTGTTGTCCAGTACCAACAGAATTCTATCATGAAGACAATATCACTGCTGACACAAAACAGTATGAAGAAAAGAAGATTTTTATCAGAAAAAAAAAAATGAACCTAACTTGCCAAAATGTCTCCATAGAGACAGTAAGAATCCACAAGTTGTTAACTTGTGCATATCTTTGCTATAAAGCTAATTAGTAACAGTTACAACAGCTGCAACTCCACCATGCCCATGTGACCCTTAGATGCTTCTCAGGCTGTTGATCCATCACTTTAGAAGTAGTAACTAAAAATTTGCTCATAATGTTGGTTTGAGACAACAGCTGTTCTGATTTAGTGCTATATAAATAAAATTAAACTGAACTCTATTCAACTATATCGCACTCCTAAGATCTGTAATGGGGTTTAATGTCACAATTCACTATAGGGATGCACCGATCGAATATTTGAATTAGAAAGATATCTGATCCATAGTGCTTTTCTTAGAGCGTTGCTGTTGGGTACACTCACTTGACATATAGTGTATAACACTTGTTGAGATGCTTTTATTGCACTGTAACATATTTTGGATAATAAAAGAAAAAAATAACAGCAAATATATTAAAACCTGGTTAAGATGTGCAATAAAATTCATTATTGGACTTGATAACAAAAGTTGATGAGGGAAAAACAACTCCACCGCTCTCTTATCAGTTCCTCCATACACACAAAACGCGTGAGTTTTTTCAGCTAGTGCGGGGAAGTGTGACCACAAACAACAGCAATATGCAGTAAAAGCTGACACTGAGCAGAAGTTAGACTTAAATACTGTGCATACTTAAAAATTATAAATGCTCATCCAATAAACCAAAACAGGTTGAGCTAAATGTTACTTTACACATAAAAGAATGAGTCAGAGCACTATACTGGAACTAGAGAAAGTTGCCTTTCTGAAATGACTTTGGCTTTGAATTCTAATAGATTTTCCTCCAAAAGCATCTCTCTCTCTCTCCTATACATACACACACACACACACACACACATATACATATATATATATACACATATACACACACATATATATATACATATACACACATATGTATATATATGTATATATATGTATATATATGTATGTATATACATAAGCTCTCCTTGCAACATGGCAAATTGAACCTCCCCCACCCTCATTCAGATCTGGCGTTTGGAACTATTTTGGTTTTCATGTGACGTATGACCCTGAAGTAGGGCTGCTCAATTAATCGAATTTTAATCACGATTACGATCTGGAATTTCAACGATCATTAAAAATGACTGAGCCGATTATTAGCCCCTCCCTCATTTATCCGCGACACCTTAAAGGCCAGTCCGTGAAAATATTGTCGGGCATAAACCGTCCGTGGCGCAAAAAAGGTTGGAGACCGCTGATTAAGAGGACCCGAGGGAAGCTCGGAAAGCTAAGCAGAAGTTATTTGGAGAGGAGAGTGACTGCCGCTGGTTGAAAAGAGGTAAAAAAAACTTCAGTGGTGTTGCACACTATTTTATATTATTTTTTTAAAGTTATTGTTAACCCTTTAAAGCCGGTCAGAGCAGCACGCTCCGTTTTGCGTAACTATTTTTAAATCCCTGTAGAACCTGAACCGTGTAAGCTAGCACAATAATTTGTTTTGCATATGAAACCGGAGGAGCTGTACTTACATCTGATGCCATCAGCTTGTCCTCGGTCACGGTTTCCTTCCACATAAAGCTTTGCAAAAACTGCATAAAAAGCGCTTGCAGGAACAAAAACATAATATTCCAGAAACAGGCTTTGCCGATCCATCAGCTGTACACTTCCCACAGTGAAATGATGCACCTGCTGTTTTCTTTGCAAATTTGCATCATAGGATTGTTTTTTGTTTTTCCTGCAGTATATAAAAACTGTATCTCCAAAATAAAACTATGAAGACACTCAAAATAAATTTCCTGTTGTTGTAAACTATTTTTTGCAACTTTATTGTATTTAAAGTTTTGAGGGATAAGCCTCTTAAATTTCTCCAAGTAGAAATATATGTAAACAAAACAAAAGCGATTTTCAATTTTTTTTGTAGTTTATTGCACTTTTTTGCAATTTATGTAATTACTATGGACTTAATGCATACATATTATTAAAATATGGGCTATAACAGTTGTATTGATGTATAGCAACTTGAAATGCTCCCACAAATGGCACTACAGCATATAAAAAAAATAATATAAGCTCTGGTGGACTTGGTTCTATAGTAGGTCTTAAAGGGTTAAATAAATATCGTCAAATAATCGTGATCTCAATTTCAGTGAAAATAATCGTGATTATCATTTTTGCCATAATCGAGCAGCCCTACCCTGAAGGTAAGCGCGTCATGGACTAAAGTAAAACAGTATGTTGGATGTGCCACGCAATGCTCAATTACATGGGTGGGAGCTAGTGTGTTAGCGCAGTTAGCTCGTTAACGTGTTGGCCGTCTAGCCCCATGCACGGGGCTATCAGGGGTAACGGAGATTTGCCGTGTTGTGGCGTTAAGGTCATTTTAATGAGGTTAACCTGAAAGCACTAGTGGGAACACAACGAATATGACATTTACGCCGACATCATCTTAGTGCAAAGACAAAAACAACAAGCATGCATGCTACAAACTTTACCCGAGTCATTTAGACAGCCGTTAGCACATGATTCTCCTTATGGGGACCTGATATGTTTAATATGCTGCTGAGAATATAGCCCAGAAGAAGCGGATAGTATAGCTTTTATTTTGGAAAGAGACATTTCTCTGTAATAAACTCTCTTTTCCAAAGATGAGTGATTCCTCAATCAGATACAGGGCTCGCAAAATCGCTAGCCCGACGTCCTGGGGCTAGCGATTTTTCCAGTCTGGCTACCAAAATCTATCTCTGCCCTGCCCGTTGTAGGAAGGAAAAATATATGTCAATGCTTTTGCATTCTTTCAGAAATGTAGCTGGGTAATTATGTCATTGGCATCGGTGAGCCACTGTCAATATGTGACATATTGAAATCGCGTTTGAATTTGCGCTTGTTTTTTTGCTTTCACTTTGCAATCGTGTGAACTGTGTATAGAGAGCGACAGTACTGATTGGTGAGTGATGATAATTTGTGCACCAATTCCTCTGACATTGTCTTATTAATCGTTAGCTTACTACGCAAACATGACAAGTGAAATCTCCCGCAGTAAGCTTAAGCATGTGAGAGGTTGATCGCGCAGAGAATCGCTGAGCTTATGTGAGTGCGTGTGTAAAAGCAGCAGGATATATATTTCAGTTCTGCTGAGCCAAATAAGACAGGTCAGGGTGAAGAAGTGACAGCCAAAGAAAAGCTTACCACAAAACGGAGAAGTTATGACAAATCAGACTATAAGGCAAAAAGAAAGTGCAGCTTTATGGTTTCATGGACAAAATAATTTCTGTGGCTGCAATATGACGAGCTAAATAACCAGGGCTGCACATAAGTGGTCCGCAGGTGCGCATTCGCTGTCAAAATAAAAAAACACGCACAAGGGTTAGGGTTAAATTTAAAAACTGTACTTTTGAGTTAAAATATATATTTATAATTTTAATAAATGACAAATTAAAAAGGCATGAACATTTTTTTGTATCGAAAAAATATCGAACCGTGACACCAAAGTATCGAACCGAACCGTGAATTTTGTGTATCGTTGCATCCCTAATATACACACACACACACACACACACACACACACACACACACACATACATATATATATATACATATATATATATATATATATATATATACATACATACATACATACATACATACATATATATATATATACATACATACATACATACATACATACATACATATATATACATACATACATACATACATACATACATATATATACATACATATATATACATACATATATATATATATATATATATATATATATATATATACACACACACACACATATACATATATATTAGGGGTGCAACGATATTCGTATCGATATTGAACCGTTCGATACAGTGCTTTCGGTTCGGTACGCATATGTATCGAACAATACAACATTTGTAATTTATTTTATCAATTTTCCTTCTGACGATGCTGTCTGTGTTGAGCGCTCAGTGAATCTGTGTTCGACTACTCCACCTAGGCTGCACTGTCGAGCGCAGATCCACTGAGCGCTCAACACAGACAGCATAGTCAGAAGGAAGAGCGCAGGGCAAGCTAGCGAGACAGAAGTTAAGCTCTCCTTGCAACAGGCAAATTGAACCTCATTCAGATCTGGCGTTTGGAATTATTTTGGTTTTCATGTGACGTATGACCCTGAAGGTAAGCGAGTCATGGACTAAAGTAAAACAGTATGTTGAATGTGCCATGCAATGCTCAATTACATTGGTGTGAACTAGTGTGTTAGCGCAGTTAGCTCGTTAACGTGTTGGCCGTCTAGCCCCATGCACAGAGTGATCGGCGGTAGCTCGTTAACGGAGATTTGCCGTGTTGTGGCGTTAAGGTAATTTCAACGAGATTAACCTGAAAGCACTAGCGGGAACACAACGAATATGACTGCACATTTACGCCGACATCATCGTAGTGCAAAGACAAGTGGAAGCAGACAAAAAAAAAGCAAGCATGCTACTAACTTTAGCCGAGTCATTTAGACAGCTGTTAGCACATGATTCTCCTTATGCTGCTGAGAATATAGCCCAGAAGAAGCGGATAGTATAGCTTTTATTTTGGAAAGAGACATTTCTCTAGCTAGCCCGACGTCCCGGAGCTAGTGATTTTTTCAGTCGGGCTACCAAAATCTATCTCTTCCCTGCCCGTCGGGCTATTGTAGGAAAAATATATGTCAATGCTTTTGCATTCTTTCGGAAATGTAGCTGGGTAATTATGTCATTGGCATCGGTGAGCCACTGTCAATATGTGACATATTGAAGTCGCGTTTGAATTTGCGCTTGTTTTTTGCTTTCACTTTGCAATCGTGCGAACTGTGTATAGAGAGCGACAGCACTGATCTGTGAGTGATGATAATTTGTGCACCAATTCCTCTGACATCGTCTTATTAATCGTTAGCTTACTATGCAAACATGACAAGTGAAATCTCCCGCAGCAAGCTTAAACATGTGAGAGGTTGATCGTGCAGAGAATCGCTGAGCTTATGTGAGTGCGTGTGTAAAAGCATTTCAGTTCTGCTGAGCCAAATAATACAGGTCAGGGTGAAGAAGTGACAGCCAAAGAAAAGCTTACCACAAAACGGAGAAGTTATGACAAATCAGACTATAAGGCAAAAAGAAAGTGCAGCTTTATGGTTTCATGGACAAAAGAATTTCTGTGGCTGCAATATGATGAGCTAAATAACCAGGGCTGCACATAAGTGGTCCGCAGGTGCGCATTCGCTGTCAAAATAAAAAACACGCACAAGGGTTAGGGTTAAATTCAAAAACTGTACTTTTGAGTTAAAATATATATTTATAATTTTAATAAATGACAAATTAAAAATGCATGAACATTTTTTTGTATCGAAAAAATATCGAACCGTGACACCAAAGTATCGAACCGAACCGAACCGTGAATTTTGTGTATCGTTGCACCCCTAATATATATATATATATGTATATATATATGTATACACACACACACACACATATATGTATATATACACACACACACACACACACACACATATATGTATATATATATATATATATATACATACACATATACATATATATACACACACACACACACACACACACACACGTCTAGTCTCACTGCCATTTCTTTTTGTTGCATGGTGAAGGTTCAGCTGACTCATTTCTGAGCCCTACATTTGTTTTAATCCAAATTTCAGTATGTTAGTACCTTATTAGGAGTACAAACTAACCACTTCTTTCTATATCTGCTTTAAAAATAAACATTAACAAAGGCCACCTTGCCAGACAGTCTTCCTACTTGAAACCCTTCTTCTTTGGTACCCCTTAGGCATTTGGTTTGGGGGCAAGCTGACAGCAAAAATCTTGTGCTGAGATGAGACAGCAGCTCTTGATATGTCTACACCATGACATGAACCAAAGATCCTGCATAATTCACAGCTGAATTCAATGGATTTTGATGGAGACTGAGGCGAAATAGCCAAGAACAAGCCAGATGAGATGGGTGAAGTACAAATGGGTAAATAAAAAGTCTAATTTTCCAGAAGGCAAATGAATATGCTGGATTTAGAATATAATGAAACTAAACAGTGAAGAGTACACATTAAACTCAGCATGTGGATTTTCTTCCAAACTCAAACAAGGATAACATTCTGGCATGGGATCACTGTCATATCAAACTCACTGAGAGGTAATTGAAATCATCCAGGCCTGGGGTTCCTACACCTACACAAGTTTCAACCTTTTAGCAATTTATCAGACATTTTACAGAGAACAACATATGTAGCATGACAAAGTTGTATGTGAAACAGCAAAATTTAAATCCTAGCCACGCTCCCTGTGCATCCACAGCATCTGCTCCCCATCTGATCCTGACAATGGGAACCATGCAATGTGCAGAATGCATTTTTGCACAGTATCTCTACAATCCTTATTAACACATTAATAAGACACAGATCATAAAAATAATATGTTAAAGTAATAAGCTGTAAAAGATAAAACAAGTTGCTTGTTTATTTTATTTGCAATCTGATATGCAGAAAATCTAGTAAAATATGCAAACAAAGAGTTCAGCCTTCCTATTTAATGCCTGAATACCAGAAAAAATAAAAATATTGGAGAAATCACAAACGAACCTGTTGTTTGTAAAAACCAAAGTGGTGGTCTCCTTTTGGATGCTGCAGTTGTTCTGTTTTAACCATCAGGTCATCCTCCGGGACTAAATTCCAAAGCTAATTTTCACCATATGAACCACGGCTAGGCAGAAGGAAAATAATTCATTTCAACAGTGAATATGAAGACAAAATACTTCTTCTGTATACTTCTTCTCCTCAATGGATTAAATTCCAAAAGATTATAGGAAAAATGGAATAAAACCGCTGTAACACACACCTAATTTCATTTCACTTAGTAAAATAGTCAAAGAAAAGAACGATTCTGGAACAGATGCAACTTACTTTTATGGGATATGACTGCCCGAAAACTATAGATAATGGCTGAGTCGTTCAAAAACTGAATTGGTAAGTTGAAACGAATCCATGTAGATAGCTGAAACTTCCTTTCAGAAGTCACAGGCTGCACACAGTACTGTGCAAAAGTTTTACATATTTTAGATGTTTCAGTTTTTCTCCATAAATTAATAACACCAAGGAGGCATTTAAACAGTCCCAGAGCCAATTGGAACTTAAAAAGGATTTTTCAACAGATGCCAGCATCAGTCTAGGATTACATAAAACAACATCTCCATCATCCCAAAACAATAGAGGAATGACAAACAGTGCTTCAACAAATGGTTTAACATGTGGTTATACACTTGGGTGGGCTGAAACAACCTTTTTCACAGTGTAAGCCAGTCTTTGACTGTAAGGACATATTTGAGTGTTGCATTACACCAGGGGTCGGCAACATTTCTGATGATGAGTGCCATCTAAAATTTAAAAAGTCAATGTGCCATATATGACTGCATTACCAATTAATTTAATAATGCTCTATATTAACAGTTACACACTATATAGAACAACTTTATAGAATTATATTTGTTTGCAGATGTTGGCAGCTATCAGCGAATAGTTATCAGCTATTTTGAAACAAAAACTCCATAGCAGCAAATGAACTGTACAACAGAAAATGCAAATGCTATTTGTGATCTCCTCACAACAATGATAAGAAAAATAATCTGGGCCAATATGGCATGTTTGTTAATACAGTGATACACATGTTAATGTGCTCTCTGGTCTCCCACTCAGAGACACAGGTCTACGGGTGTCCAGCATTCAGACAGCTACCTGAGGACACTCTTCGTGTGAGAGAAAATCTGCTCACACAGATATGTAGAGCCAAATACTGTCAATAAGGCCTCTGCAATGTTCTTAAGACAGTTAAAGAAGCGCCGGGGGAAACGCGCTGGTATTAGGAACAGACTGAGACAGCAGGCGCATCGCGCACCACTGCTCAGTATCCTACTGGCCAATGTACAATCCATGGAGAACAAGCTCGACGACCTAAGAGCAAGGGTCACCTTCCAACGTGACATGAGGGACTGCAACATTCTGTGCTTCACGGAGACATGGCTGACCCCCACCGTGCCGGACCAGGCCGTAACTCCGTCGGATTCATTCTTTGTGCTCCACGCAGACAGAACGGCAGAGTCAAACAAAACCAAAGGTGGGGGAGTGTGTTTCATGGTAAACAGAAAGTGGTGTGATGCCAGGAGCATTTCTACTCTCTCCAGCGGCTGCTCGCCACATCTGGAGTTCCTGAGCATTAAGTGCCGCCCTTTCTATCTGCCCCGTGAGTTCACCTCGGTCATCGCCACGGCGGTCTACATCCCACCCCAAGCGGACACAGGTATGGCTTTGTCCGAATTACATGATGTGCTGAGCTCGCTTCAAAACAAGGACCCGGGCGCAGCCCTCATTGTAGCAGGAGACTTTAACAAAGCGAACCTCAGACAAGTCATGCCAAACTTTTACCAGCATGTAACGAGAGGGGATCGAATTTTGGATCACTGCTACACGCCATACAAGCAGGGCTACAAAGCTGTCTCACACCCGGCTTTTGGGAAGTCTGACCACAACGCCATCTTCCTCATCCCCCAGTATAAACAAAGCATACGGAGGGAAGAAGTAACCACGAGGGAGGTAAAACGGTGGACTGCCCAATCAGAAGCTACGCTACAGGACGCACTCAACGACGTCGACTGGGACATGTTCAGAGCATGCGCAGTCGACATCAACGAGTTTACGGAAGTAGCAGTATGCTTTGTCAATATGCTAGCGGAGGAGATTATCCCCACTGCGAGAGTCACCACATTCCCAAACCAGAAACCGTGGATGGACAGATCGATCCGCACTGCAGTAAACGCCAGGACCGCCTCCTACAACGCGGGTCTCGCCACTGGCGATATGAGCGCCTACAAAGCGGCCTCATACGGCGTGCGGTGAGAGATGCCAAACGCCGGTACCGGGAACGTGTGGAGTCCCACTTCCACCAGGGCGACACACGGAGTATGTGGCACGGACTACGCACCATTACGGACTACAAAACCAGGGACACTGCGCCGATCAACGCCGACTCTGCATTCACCAACGAGCTGAATCAGTTCTACGCCCGTTTCGAGGTTAGCCAGGCGGCTAATGCTATCTACCGCCTGACTACCGAGGACAGTGACGTCATCAGCGAGAGACCGGTGACCAGCATCGCGGAGCATGACGTCCGAGCGGCACTGAGGAGAGTGAACACAAGGAAAGCAGCGGGGCCAGACGGCATCACCTGCCGTCTGCTGCGCTGCTGTGCTGACCAGCTAGCAGGTGTGTTCACTTACATCTTCAACGAGTCCCTGGCGAAGTCTGTGGTCCCCACATGCTTCAAAAGATCCACCATCATCCCTGTGCCCAAGAACAGCAAACCCTCATCCCTGAACGATTACCGGCCAGTTGCACTGACCTCGGTAGTAATGAAGGTGTTTGAGAGGCTGCTGAAGAACATCATCTCCTCCTCCATCCCAGACACCACAGATCCGCTGCAGTTCGCCTACAGATCCAACAGATCCACAGAGGATGCCATCGCCCACGTCCTACACACCACTCTCAGCCATGTGGACAAGAAACAGGGTAACTATGTGCGGATGCTGTTTGTTGATTACAGTTCAGCGTTTAACACAATAGTGCCCTGCAGACTGTTCACAAAAATAGTCATGTATGTATATGTACATGTATGTATATGTATGTATATGTACATGTACATGTACACGTATATATATATATATATATATATATATATGTATGTATATATACGTATATGTACATGTACACGTATATATATATATATATATATATATATATATATATATATATATATATATATATATATATATATATACGTATATATATATATATATATATACACGTATATATATATATATATATATATATATACATACATATATATACACGTATATACATATACATACACGTATATATATACACGTATATACATACACGTATATATATACACGTATATATACACACGTATATATATACACGTATATACATACATACATATATATATACACGTATATACATACATATATACATACATACATGTATATACATACATATATACACATATATATACACATATGTATATATATATACACACACACACATATGTATATATATATATATACACACACACACATATGTATATATATATATACACACACACACATATGTATATATATATACACACACACACACATATGTATATATATATATATATATATATATATATATATATACATACATACATACATACATACATACACACACACACACACATATATATATATATATATATATATATATATATATATATATATATATATATATATATATATATATATATATATATATATATATATATATATCCTCAGGACTTGCCTGACTCTCTGCAGGTACTTGGTGGTTGCAGCTTTTCTAGCGGCCTCTTCATGGTTCCCATTCGCCTGCGGGATCCCCAGGTACTTGTAACTGTCCTCTATGTCTGCAATGTTGCCTTCTGGTAGTTCAATCCCCTCAGTTCTGACTACCTTCCCTCTCTTTGATACCATCCGACTACACTTCTCCAGTCCGAACGACATTCCAATGTCATTGCTGTATAGCCTGGTAGTGTGGATCAGTGAATCGATGTCTCGTTCACTCTTGGCATACAGCTTGATGTCATCCATGTACAGGAGGTGGCTGACAACTGCTCCGTTCTGTAGTCGGTATCCGTAGCCAGTCTTGTTAATGATCTCACTGAGGGGGTTCAGGCCTATGCAGAACAGCAGTCCTGAGGAGTCAGCTGAATGGTAAGAACAAGATCCGGGCCATCAACACGTACGCCCTGCCCGTGATCAGGTACCCTGCTGGGGTAATAGGCTGGCCAAAGGAGGAGATAGAAGCCACTGACATAAAGACAAGAAAGCTCCTT
>NC_140600.1:31202221-31362221 GCF_057381915.1 Diplotaxodon limnothrissa
CTGACATGCAAATCACTTGGATGAAACAGTCCTGGTGGAAAAACTGGTTTATTTTTCAGCAACAACAAGTGATTGGGTGTCAGTGCTTCAAGATCATTTGAGTCATCTGAAACTTTAGTAATGGGTCTGTCGTTCATTATAGCTTCAACCTCACAGAAGACTGTGTGGAGTCCTTCATCATCCAGAACTTGCTCCTTAAGAACTGAGGCTAAAATATTCTTTACTGAACGAATGAGACGCTCCCACACACCGCCTTGGTGAGAAGCTGCTGGGATGTTGAAGTTCCATTTCATGCCATCCTGAACAAAAGCCTTTTGAATTTTGGCATGGTCCAGCTCAGTCAAACTTTCTTTCAACTCTCGATTCGCCCCAACAAAATTTGTAGCATTATCAGATCTGATGGTCGAAACTGGGCCTCGTCTACAGATGAACCTCCTCACAGCATTTATACAAGAGTCTGTATCAAGTGTACATGCAATCTCCAGATGTACTGCACGACTGGTGAAACAAGTAAAAAGAACTCCATACCTTTTAAGGAGACTTCGTCCTCTTTTAACACTTATAGGTCCAAAATAGTCCACTCCAACATTTGTGAATGGGGCTATGTCTGGCAGGACTCTCTCTTCAGGCAGATCCGCCATCTTTTGTTCAACAAACTTTCCTCTGTTGCGTCTACACGTGACACAACGAGAGATGATTTTCCTGGCAGCAGAATTTGCATTTAGTATCCAGTAATTTTGTCTTAGTTTTGACAGCATGTGTGCTCTTCCTGCATGTCCCAACCTTTGATGGATATGGCGTAAAATCAGTGTTGACACATGCATATCTTTTGTCAAAATTACAGGATGCTTTAATTCCATAGGCATGGCTGCTTTATTCAATCGGCCACCCACTCTGAGGATTCCTGCATCCAACACTGGATCAAGTTTATAGAGACAATTTCCCTTAGAGACTCCTTTGAGGCCATTGCGGATTAAAGCCATTTCAGTCGTAAATTTCTGTTGTTGTGCATATTGAAGAATAGCTTGTTCTGCCTTTGCCAAGTCTTCTGGAGTGAGATTTCCTTTCTTCAAAGTGGTCTTAAATCTTTCCATTCTTATCTCCACTTCTTTCTGACCTTCCGGATCATTCTTATTCAAACCTGCAGCAAGCAACTCTTTCCTCTTCTGTGCCAACAACACCAAGACCTCTTTCATCTTTAAAAGCCAGGCTACAGAGATTTTAAGTTTTGCCCAAGACGAGAAGTAGAGGATAAAATAGCTGGTAGGATTTTGTAATTCTCTCACAATGGCATTCATTGTCAGGTCCCTTTTGACCTCTGGGTCATCTGCAGAAATTACACTGTACTCCACATCCAGTTTAGGCCATTCCTTTTCTGACTCATAGAGAAATTCTGGCCCTTTTATCCATCTCCTACATTTGAGGAGATCCCCAGCTCTCATACCTCTGGATGCGTCATCTGCAGGATTCTCCTTAGAAGAAACGTATCTCCACTGATTCACATCTGTTGCTTCCCGAATAACAGCAATTCTGTTTGCAACAAAAGTATTGAATCTTCTGGTTTCATTGGAGATGTATTTCAGTACTGTTGTACTATCAGTCCAAAAAACTGATTTTTCCAACCTGACTTGCAGCTCCTTTTGCAGAAGCCTGTCCACCCGAACTGCAAGAACTGCAGCCGTCAATTCCAACCTGGGAATTGTAGTTTGCTTGAGAGGAGCAACTCTAGCCTTTCCCAGGATAAAAGCAACATGCGTGACGTTATTCTTTTCCAACTTTAAATATGACACCGTTCCATACCCATCTTGACTTGCATCAGAAAAATGATGAAGTTGTGCCCTATCTGGTCTTCCAAAGCAATTTGGTTTAATGCAACGTTCCACTTTAAACTTTGAAATCAGCTGGAGATCCTCCAGCCAATCACGCCACCGCTGGGAAAGAGAGTGGGGAATAACTTCATCCCACTTCAAATTTTGTCGGCAAAGCTCTTGTAGCAACAGTTTAGCTGGCATACTGAAGGGAGACAAGATTCCCAAAGGATCATACAGTGAGCTGACCACAGACAAAATTCCCCTTCTGGTTGTTGGACGGTCCTGCAGGGAGGTTCTGAACTGGAACTTGTCTGTTGCTATGCACCACTGTAAACCCAGTGCTCTCTCAACTGGAAGTTGATCTGTGTCCAAATCCAGATCCTTAATTTCCTTTGCTCTTCTTTCCTCTGGGATTGACATGAGCACTGTGCGACTGTTGCTGATCCATTTTGAAAGCTTAAATCCTCCTTTAGCGCAGATATCTGTCAGCCTCTTCACCATGTGCACTGCCTCCTCTTCTGAAGCAACAGATTTCAAACAATCATCCACATAAAAGTTTCTTTTGACTGTATCAACCACTTCAGCTGGAAACTGTTGTGCATTATCATCTGCAGTTCTCTGTAGAGCATAATTTGCACAACTTGGCGAAGATACAGCTCCAAACAAATGCACTTTCATCCTGCATTCCTGTGCAGACCTTGAAGTGTTGCCATGTTGCCACCACAGGAAACGGAGAAAGTTGACATGTTTTTCTGAGACGTGAACTTGGTGAAACATGGAATCAATGTCCGCCATTAATGCAACAGGCTCTTGTCTAAATCTGATCAGAACCCCAACTAGCGAGTTTGTGAGATCAGGTCCCTGTAGAAGCTGACTGTTCAATGATGCTCCTTTATAAGTTGTTCCACAGTCAAACACAACTCTTAATTTGCCCTTTGTGGGATGATACACTCCATGATGAGGGATGTACCACACCTTTCCATCATCTTTGTGCAACTCATCTACAGGCACAAACTCGGCATATCCTCGTTCAAGCATGTTGTTTACACATTTAGTGTATTCATCCTTATAATGAGTATCCTTTTCGAATCTCCGTCTGAGACTCTGGAGACGCTGCTCCGCGACACAGAGGTTATTTGGCAAACTGGAACCTTCTCTCCTGAAAGGCAAATCAATGTGATAATGATTTCCAATAAGCTTTATTGAACTACTAACAATATCCATGAAACACAGATCCTCTCTAGACATTTCAGTCTGCTCCTCTGATGATCTTTCATTAAAATCATGATTGTACTGTTTAATCAACATGTCTTCAAGACGCTCAACAGAAATCCTATTGGCTGTTACAGCAGTGCAGTTGGTTTTATTTCCACTGTTACTTCCAGTGCGCAGGGGACCATTTATGACCCAGCCAACTTTTGTTTTTACAGCATAAGGTCCACCTCCCACACTGTTTATCACCTTCCATGGCTCCAAAACATTGGAAGCATCAGTGCCTATCAGTAGCTCCACATCTGCATTAACGTTGTACAGTTTAACAGGTTTAAGATGAGGCCACTGATCGATGTCGCTTTGCTGGGGAATATTAACTGTAGAAACTGGCATAGTCTTTTGAGTCAAAACATCTGGCAATGGCATGAAATCATTTGCTTCCAAACCAGACACTTCCAAACCAGACAGAACTTGTGTACTAACAATCTTATCTTGACTCATTGTTCTCAAAAAGATATTGGTCTTTTTACCTTTTACATTCAGCCTTTTTGCCAAAGTTTCTGTACAGAATGTACCTGAACTTCCAGGATCCAAAAACGCATAAGTTTGCACAATTTTATTACTCTTTTGGCTCTTAACTTGAACTGGAACTATAGAAAAAATTGCATCAACTTCATGACCAGCCCCAATATACCCACATGTCTGAGTGGTTGCAGTTGAAAAGTTGACATTAGAGTTTGTCCTCTGTTGAGTTTGTTCCGAAGACGCACCTGGATCCTTTCGCTCTATATGAAGAACCCCTGGGTGCCTTTGGTGACACACGTCGCAATCCAAACGACTCCTACAGTCTTTGCTTGTGTGACCAACTTTTAAACAACCAAAACAAATTCCCCTTTCCTTGATAAAAGTCAACTTATCCTGATGCGTTTTAGCTTTAAACTGCTTACAATTCTCTAGTAAATGGTTGCTGTGTGAACAAAACAAACAACTATGCAGAACGGCGGAAGTTGTTCTGCTTCCAGTTGATTGAGCTTTGATTCCTGGCACTGTACTGACATTAGTGGCAAAACTACTTCCTTTTCTCCTTTGCTTGATAGAACTTGAAGCTTTAAAGCTGCTTCCAGATTGTGAGTCTTGGATGTTGCCAAACACTGGATCTGATGCTACCTTTACCTGTTTTATTATAAAGGCAACCAGATCAGTGAACACTGCTCTGTAACCATTTTGTTCCTGCAGTTCATAGGCAACAACTCTCCATTTTTCCCTCAATTTGTATGGAAGCTTCATAACAACCATTCTCATATTTGAGGGCAAATCCAACTCCTTCATATAAACAACTTGCTGCATTAGATTCGAACATCCTTGAAGAAAAAGAGAGAATGACTGTAGACCTTTCACATCCTCACTTTTAATAGGTACCCAACTCACAATCCTCTCCATATATGCAGAGGCAATTTTATTTTCGTTCCCAAAATGTTCTTCAAGAAGATCTTTGGCTGTAGAATAGCCCTGCTCAGGTGGTAAGTGCTGACAACTATGCACCAAATCCCTAGGCTGCCCCCTAGTGAACTGCTCTAAAAAATGCAAACAGTCGCTCCAGTTATCAGTTTTAGCTTCCACTCCATTTTCAAAGGCATTCATAAATGATCTGTACTGTAAAGGGTCTCCATCAAACACAGGGATGTTTCTGGCGGGGAGGACAGAAGATAAGTTTTGTTTTACAAGCAAAGTAGTGATGTCATTTTGTTTTTGCATAATATTTACAATCTCCTTCGTGCAGTTCCCAGTCAAAGTAGGAGACTGAGGCTGTGTTTGCTGCGTCACTTGAGCTGAATCATCAACCTGATGTTGGGTTTGACTTTGTCTAGGTACGATTACTTGTGATTCAGATGCAGAATTTATACCAGAGTAATCTCTTGATGTTGGAACAAATGTATCGGCACAAGGATTTAAACTAGGCGCTTCTTGTACGTGCCCTCTTTCAAAATAAGAGTTCATTCCATCAGAATGCTCAGAGCTACAAACTGAATTTATTTTTAAGACACGAAGCTTTGCATTAGTGGCTGCCAGCTCTGTTTCCAAGGATAATGTCTCCTTTTCTTTTCTCAGTTTTTCCTCTTGCGCTTCGATAGAATGTTTTTTCTTTAATGCAGCGAGTCGCTCCATGAGCGCTGCCTTGTCAGCCGCAGCTTTAATGCATGCGGAAGATGTTGATGAAATTCGACTTTGCTGTGACAAGGTTTTTGAAGGTGGTTTTACACTTGAGATATTAGAGACACTGTCTTCAGGTTTTATTTCATCCAAACTTTCAACAGCTTTATCATTACGAACAGTATTGTTTTGTTCAGTATACGGCTCGCCCGCCTCCTGCAACCAAACCTTTACTTTGTCCATAAAAACAGAGAATGCTGTCACCTTCGACTGAAAATGTGCAACTTGCCTTTTCACTTCATCTTCTGGCAGTGGCAAACTTAAAAAGGATTCTTGCAAAGCGTTTGCATCTTGATAGTGTGACCTCTGTGTAGTGTCTTCTCTGGTCTGCATTCACAACAAAAAGGCAATGGTTAGAATGCTCTCTTTTTAATGTCGTGGGCAATCAGCACAAAATCTCGCAGGAATCCTCCATTATTCTGAGGATTACATTTCCACTTGCAGTGTGATCGTATAGTGGTAAATTTATACAACCAAAATAGAAAAACTTCAACACCATTAACATTGCATGTTAAATTTCCCAAATGAAAGGAATATAGAAATATATTTTAAAGCTGTACATGAAACAATGTAATTTCTCTAAACAGTGTGGCACAGTCACATACCTGCATTCACAACAAAAAGGCAATGGTTAGAATGCTCTCTTTTTAATGTCGTGGGCAATCAGCACAAAATCTAAACGGGAAAGCAACAACAGAGTTAGCTAACTATGCTCCCATTTTGTTTCCTCTCCTCCCAATAAAGAAATCTCACATAAACGTGCACTCAGTTCAACATAAAGACTGGAGAAATGACCCGCAACAAATGATGTATAAACAACAAAAATAATCGGGTCAGACTGTATTACTTTAACAGCCTACGATATGATTTTTCCTCCCCACGACATTTGCGCATTCCTTACCTCGCAGGAATCCTCCATTATTCTGAGGATTACCCAGAATCCCTTGCCCTTTGTGAATATTGCAGGGTCACTTTTTCGACAGTAGGTGGCGCCAATGTCCCATTTAGCGGGATTTAACTTCAACTCTATTTAACTATGTTACACACACCCCCCTTAAATCCTGCTAAATTGGGGCATGACAACAGAAAAACAGAAATTTCCAATGCATAAAACATAACAGTGTGACCGTGGGAGCACAAGATAGTTCAAGTCAGTTAAAAAAACTTTCCATATGGAATAAGGCAAGCAAGAGAGCGGCCAATTCCCCTGCCAACCCAGATATGAAAGATGCCGTATACACCTCCCATGATGTGAACATTGCTCCACGCAGGTATTACCCAAAACGTTCTGAGTAACAGCACATTTGCAAAACGGCTAGTAATCTATCCTGAAAACATATTTCGCACAAATGAAAACAAGGAGTCAACTGTCGACACTGAATCATCAACCTGTTGTTCATTGATCTCACAAATGAGACGTGTTGGAGGTTTCACAGGTCTACCTGATCTAGTACAAAGAGGTGGTGGCTGTGTACGCACTACACGGTCCCCTGTACTCAGTCGTGTGTCAGTCACAAGCTCAGGGGAAAGGACATGTGGAGCATCTCCCGCCAGAAGCTGCGAGGAGGCACTCCGGGACACAACAGATTCAATAGAGGGGGCAGGGGAGGGCAACCGGGAAACCAACGGGTCACACCCAGCAGGCGGGGCCACAGTCGATTCTGCCTCAGAGGTTGGGACGCTGAAAGCCGCACCAAGAGAACAACCAGGTTGACCAACCGCAGAGTCCCTGTCACTTGCTTGGTCCATCTGCATGAGCCAGCGAACCGTCTTCGTCTCACCATCCTGCACATCACCTGGAAGTTCTGGTTCACCTTGTCCACTATCCGCAACCGAGGGGCAGGTTGACACTGGTATGCACTCGTTTCCTGCAGGAATGAAACTCACAGGAAGTAGTAGGTTTCGGTGAACAACTTTTTCCCTGAGAGTCACAGGGTCTCTGATGTGGTACACATTGATGTCAGGTTTCACAGACGCCACCTCAAAAACTGTGGATTCCCATTTGTCAGCGATCTTCCTCTTTCCTCTCTCACCACGATTAGCAAGCAAGACTCTGTCACCGACTGAGAGGGGCGCACCCTTAGCCTTGCGGTCATAATTCCTCGCCTGGCGAGCCTGGGCAATACGGCTGTTCTGCCTGGCAATGCGGGCAGCCTCAGACAGGTCACGCTTCAAATGGGCGACAAATTCACCGTGGTCAACAACGGCACCATCAGGGAGAACATGCTGGAAAACAACATCAACAGGCAGACGAGGAATTCTCCCAAATACGAGAAAAAAAGGTGCGAAACCTGTTGTTTCATGTTCAGTGCAATTGTAGCAGAACGTCAACATCTGAAGCATTTGCGGCCACCTGGCTTTGGATTGAGGGGGCAAAGCCCGTATCATATTTCCCAAGGTCCTGTTGTATCGCTCGACAATACCATTCCCCATTGGGTGGTAAGGAGTGGTGTGTGATTTCTGGATGCCAGCCATGTCCAGGAGCTCCTTAATGAGTTGACTCTCAAAGTTGGCTCCTTGATCAGAGTGTATACGTCTGGGAAAGCCGTACACACAGAAAAAGTCATTCCACAGGCGGCGAGCAACCTGCTTGGCAGACTGATTCTTACAAGGGAATGCATGCGCTAATTTGGAAAAATGGTCCGTGACAACCAAAACATCAACGCACTTCTTGTCAGTCTGTTCAGCAGTCCAGAAGTCGATGCAGACTAGCTCCATCGGTTCAGTGGTACAAATGCTCTCCAGTGTGGCACGGTCATTCGGCTCTGGGGTTTTCCCAACCACACAACGAAAACAGCCTTTCACATGATTGATGATGTCACGCTCCATCCCTGTCCAAAAGAATCTCTGCCTTGCAAGAGACAGGGTGCGGACTTGGCCCTGATGACCCGCCGTATCATGGATGCCTCGGAGAACTTCAGTCTTCAGAGTGTCTGGGACAACAAACTGGTAAATCGTCACGTTCATGTTCCTGTCTTTCTTCACCTTATACAACATACCATCTTTAATCAAGAGTCTGGACCAATGTCTGAGTAATTTCATTACACCACGGGACTCGCTAGCACGTTCATGCCTGGTGGGCCTCTTGTGACGCCGGACATAAAAGAAAACTCTGCCCAAAACTTCATCTTGTTCCTGCAGGTTAGCGAGTTCACTTCTCGGCGTACAGGCTGGACGGGCAATAGTTGGGACCTGAGGGATATCAGATCCCACACCTCTCACATGGCTGATACCACCAGTGTCATGTGCAGCCAACACAGCAGAAACATCCTGTGACGAGAGAGAACCTTGAGGGTTAGCTAGGATAGTTGTAGCTCCTTCCTCAGACTGATCCACAACCAACTGGCAGTTTGCAGCACACCGAAACATATCCTGCACAGTCCCATCCACCAGACCGTGCATTTGGTTCAATAGGGCAGCATAAGGTTCAGTGACTAGCCTGTGGCCTATGCACGACTGGACAAATGGCTCTCTACTCAATGCATCCGCGACAACATTTTTGGTGCCAGGGACATACTTCAGTTCAAAACTGTATGCTGCAAGCTTTGAAACCCATCGTTGCTCACATGCATCTAACCTAGGCTTGGTTAAGATGTATGTCAGCGGGTTATTGTCCGTCCACACTGTGAAGTGGCTCCCTTTCAGCCAATGGCTAAACTTGTCACAGACTGCCCATTTCAGAGCAAGAAACTCCAAACGATGCGCTGGATAGTTTAGCTGAGAGTGTGACAGGGTCTTACTGGCGAATGCCACTGGTCTGGCGATGCTACCATCAGGGGGCAACTGTGAGAGGACGGCTCCAAGGCCGTCAAAGGAAGCATCAACTGCAAGGAGAAAGGGCGCAGTAAAATCTGGATGGGCTAATGTGACACTATGCACAAGTTCATGTTTTAGGGCCTTGAATGCTTCCCTGCACTCATCAGTCCAGTCAGCCGGAGACAGCTTCACGTGGCCCCTTTTAAATTTAGGCTTACGGCCTCTACCTCTCTTGCGTAGCGCAGCTGGTTCAGCCACAAGATCAAACAGTGGCTTAGCTTTTGCAGAGCACCGCTCGATAAAATGATGGTAGTAGAGAACCATCCCCAGGAAGGATCTGATTTTCCTTGCACATGGTGTCACCCCGTCAGACTCCATCAGGTCTGCTTCCTCCACATTGTCTATAGCCTGCACTTTACTTGGGTCTGTTTTCACACCTTCACCACATATGATGTGTCCCAGGAACTTCACAGACCGCTGAAGAAAGTGGCATTTCTTTGGTGCGAGCTTCAGGTTGTTGGCAGAAAGTCGTGAGAAAACCATCTGCAGACGTTCAAGAGCCACCTGTTCGGATGGGGCATAGACCATAAGGTCATCCAGATAACACAACAAACTTGTGAAGTTCTCATCACCAAAAATGGACATCATCATCCGCATAAAAGTAGCAGGACTATTTGTCAGGCCTTGAGGCATCCTGTTATATTCATGAAGGCCAAATGGGGAGGAGAATGCCGTGTATTTTTTGTCGTCCTCGTGGAGTCTGACATTGTAAAACCCCGATGTGAGATCCATTGTAGAAAAAAAAACATTCCCACCAAGTGCTGCGAGGGCGTCTGACTGATGAGGCAATGGATGTGCATCTTTAACTGTTCTTGCATTTAACCATCTAAAGTCATTGCATATGCGCAGGTCACCATTTGGCTTAACAACTAAGACAAGGGGGGATGAGAATTCACTCTGGGACTTACGGATTATCCCTGACTCCTCCATCTCATCTAGGGCAGTGCGAAGCTTCTCGTAATGGCATGGTGGGACCCGTCTGTATGGCAGTCTGAAGGGCTTGTCATCCACCAGGCGGATTCTGTGGACAAAGTCAGCAGCCTCACCGCAGTCCATTTTGTGCCTTGAAAAGATGGACTCATACTGCTCAATGAGTCGCAGCAGCCTATCTCTCCATTCTGGGGAAACTTCACAGGACGAGAGGTCCAGGTCCTGCAGGCCCAAATCACACAAGCGCTGTGACATCTCCGCTTCTGATCTCGGTGCGGGCGACGAGTTCTGTGTGTATTGTGTACTGGATCGAATTTGAACAGGTTCAGGTAAGTCCTGCACAGAAAGACAGGGGGACACATCAGCAACCTTAGCATTTCTCCTGAGAGTGAGGGGCTTGTCGGAGGGATTCACCACTTTAACAGGGACCCAACCATCCCCAAACAAGGAAGTGACAACTCGCCCCACTAGGATCTGTGCAGGTTTGGATCGAGACTGAGTGGGTTCAATAATGACAGCACTTCCCACCGCTGAGGCATCAGGAGCAGGCAGCTTAGCCCACACTAAATGTTCAGACAAGGGCTGCAAGGTGATGCGTCTCTTAAGCTTTGCAGTGCCGAAACTTGGAGGCATTGCTCTGCCACCACAGTCATCAGAATAGGACAGCAAAGTTGCCAAATGAGGGAAAGCATCATCCTGGGTACCAACAGTCATTTTTAACTGTGAAATAAGCCACTTTATCGCATTGCTGCCCAGAATCATGTCATCAGCCTGGCCCGGAACCACCAGAACAGGAATCACCACCTTAAAGCCATATATTGACACTGTAAGATCATACATAGCAGAAGGCGTAACGAGGTGACCCCCACAACCAACAATGACAACGTCTTCAGCTGAACGTCTCTCAATATCAGGTATCGATTGTGAAAGTTTCTCATCAACTGTCTCACTTATGGTGCACGCCATAGAGCCACTGTCCACTAATGCTTTAAGAACTTGTCCACCACTAGTAGTCACTGCAGAGTAGAATAAACTATCAGTGTTTGAGAGCCTATGCAAGCCCTGTGCAATCAGTGTTTTATTTGGCGGGACAATGCCACTGTAAGTAGAATACAAAGTGTCATAATCATTAATATCAGTCACATCCAAGATGGGAGGCTTACTTGCTGGATCTGCGCTGTCCTCCCCTCCACGCAGATCGTTCAGTTTCCCTGATGACCACTGGAAGGAGTACACTTGCCCTCTGGGCAGTTACGTCTCGAATGACCAGGTAGGTGACACATGAAGCACAATCTGTTTTCCCGACAGTGCGTGAGTGTGGAGTGGGAGCTATCTCTGCAGATGGAACATGGTGTGTCATCTAAGCCCGGTATTCTCGGCAGTCGGGCACTCTGTCGCCTGGCATTAGCTCGAGCATAGCCTGGGCCTTGAAGCAGCACCTTCTCTAGCATGCTGATCAACCTCTCAATAGCAGAGCCATCCTGACTCACAGCTGGCCTCTGCTCATGGTCAGCCAAACAAGGAGTACCATTTGTGCTAACCTCTGCCTTATTCACATAGACACAGTTACCCGTCTGTGGAGGAGACTGGAACCCCTTACCCAGGTGATACTCATCCAGTACCTCCTGAACTTCACGAGCTGACCATTTATCACATGTTTTGGTTCTAAAAATAAGAGCCAAGTCTCTGCAGGGGCAGTGTCTGATGAACATGCGTGCAACCTCCACACCAGAGTTCTCAAAAGATTTCCCCTGCTCCTTAAGACAGTTGCCAACAACATCAGCAGCCTTGTTCAGCCTCAGCCAGTACTCATATGGATCCTCTCGGTCCTTCGGCAGGGTGGAATAAAAGTCAGCCAGGGGCACAGACGAGCACTGGGTGGAACTAAAATGTTTGTGCAGAAGTCTGTAGATAGCTTGTGGATTATGCTGGACATCAATTCCACCATTCCTCACACCAAATTTCACAACATCTTTTGCCCTGCCTCTCAGATGCATCAAAATCTCCTCAGCTTGGTTTTCTGGAAGAATGGCACTCTTCTTTATGTAACTCTGCATGGCTTCCTGCCACTCATCAACAGACAATGAGTCCGAACTCTCCCCCCGAAACACAGGTGGGTCTTTAACCTGTCGTGGAGCCACCAGCTGGACTTGAGAGAGATCTAGTGAGCGGCTGGAGGGGAGATCTGTTGTTCCATGCGCCACCTCAGGACATGTATATGTAGCAGATGCAGGGCTCGAAGTGTGTGGCGTGGTCAGGTGTGACAGAATGCTATCAGCCAGGCGTTGCCCAATTTGCTGCACAATGTCGCTCATTTGGTCGACTAGACTCACATCAGTTATTGGGGGGTCTGAGGTAGATGACTTAGTGCACTGTACTGACTGCGACTCAGCCACCAGCTCACAAGAACTATCTGCTGCTCTATGCCCCACCCGACAGTCACCCAGTGAAAAAGGAACAGTTGTGAACCCTCTGCCCCTACCCACAACAAGGGGAGTCACATTTGGGGTGTCATCAGAGTCACTTAGATCCATATCTAGCAGAATATTAATAGAGCTAAGGTGGACTTAATACAATATGGCAATATACAAAGCCAATATAAAAGTATGTCCAACAGTCCCCAAAGTTTGATTCCGTTACCCAACAGACTAAACAATAAGGAAGCTGATGCTCCACGATGATGCTGCGACGAGAGGACACCAGCCCGATTCAGCAGCGTCACGAACGAGTCACGGCACCAATGTGACCTCTGTGTAGTGTCTTCTCTGGTCTGCATTCACAACAAAAAGGCAATGGTTAGAATGCTCTCTTTTTAATGTCGTGGGCAATCAGCACAAAATCTCGCAGGAATCCTCCATTATTCTGAGGATTACATTTCCACTTGCAGTGTGATCGTATAGTGGTAAATTTATACAACCAAAATAGAAAAACTTCAACACCATTAACATTGCATGTTAAATTTCCCAAATGAAAGGAATATAGAAATATATTTTAAAGCTGTACATGAAACAATGTAATTTCTCTAAACAGTGTGGCACAGTCACATACCTGCATTCACAACAAAAAGGCAATGGTTAGAATGCTCTCTTTTTAATGTCGTGGGCAATCAGCACAAAATCTAAACGGGAAAGCAACAACAGAGTTAGCTAACTATGCTCCCATTTTGTTTCCTCTCCTCCCAATAAAGAAATCTCACATAAACGTGCACTCAGTTCAACATAAAGACTGGAGAAATGACCCGCAACAAATGATGTATAAACAACAAAAATAATCGGGTCAGACTGTATTACTTTAACAGCCTACGATATGATTTTTCCTCCCCACGACATTTGCGCATTCCTTACCTCGCAGGAATCCTCCATTATTCTGAGGATTACCCAGAATCCCTTGCCCTTTGTGAATATTGCAGGGTCACTTTTTCGACAGTAGGTGGCGCCAATGTCCCATTTAGCGGGATTTAACTTCAACTCTATTTAACTATGTTACAATAGCATTTAATAAACTTCCCAAATTCAGAAGACACTTCCTTAACGTTTTCATGTGAGGTCATTAAAGCGGAAATTTTCCCCATGTACTTAGATGCTTGCTTACACATTGAACTGCGCTTTTCTTGGCATGTCTTTATATACAAATCCAAACCTTTTGGCGTAAATTTAACGCTTCTTTTCTCTGCTTGCATCTCAGTGTCATCCTCTCGTTTACTCTTAATATCCGACATTTTTATTGTCCTCTTGGATTATTTCAAACTTTATAAAGATGCACAGCACACTGAGAATCCATAGCCTAAAGTACAAACATGACATCCATTTACCTGCCTTTTGCAGCGGACAAACATTTCCACAGAGGGCGTTGGCATGTTTCAATTAGCGATCCAATTTTGCACCAATTTAGTACGTCAAAACTCAGTTCATCAGTCTTTGTAGTGAAATAATGTCTTTAAACTCCAATAGCTTCACCGTTTTCCTTTACGGCTTAAACAATATTATCACTCACCAGCTTTGATGAACGAGTGACATGTTGATCCAGGCCTCAACATCAAATCCGTCTGGATTACTCACCAGACGATCCAATACCTTTTATTCGAGTTCGACGGTGATCCTTGAAATCCTTATATCCATTAATGAAGGATTATTCCTTTGTCCACGGGAAGGTTTTTTACTTTGTGTAGTGGCAATTCCTTTACTTTTGTATGATCAAACGTCCCACAACTTAAAGTCCACAAGCCACTGCTGCATTGAGGTAATATTTCGTACGCAGGCAAAAGAAGTCCATTGTCCAAACCTTTTAGTTGAGGGTTTTGGTTTTGGTTTATTTATCCATTTGGCAAGCAATAACAAGATCCTTCCTACTGCTTCTCCTGCTCTGGTAAAAAACCATAGGCCCACCCCAATGCATGCTGGTCCTATACCAGTCTCTTTATTTATAGAAACAAAATGGCCCTACAGCTCTTACTGACTAATTTAACAAAATAACAACAAACAAAACAAATCATTTAAAACAAAATATTAACCGACAAATAAACTCCAAAATATAAGTAAACTAACAACAAACTTTAACTAATTTCAAAAATAAGAACAAAAACAAAAATAAAGAACAAATAGCTCCAACAGTTGCGTTTGATTGGATCACCTGTATCTGAAGGGGAAAACGTGAGGTAGAGGCTCCATAGTATAGTACAGGGGTGTCCAAACAGTTTTATTAATAGAAATTCACCTATAGGGGCCAACAATCCCTACTGACATTATTTTCTACAGGCTCATAACCCCAACATTTTCATGCAAATATGATCTAATCAAATTGCAATATATTAAGCTGTGTTTTTGACTTTA
Organism: Diplotaxodon limnothrissa; assembly: GCF_057381915.1. Taxonomy (NCBI): domain Eukaryota; kingdom Metazoa; phylum Chordata; class Actinopteri; order Cichliformes; family Cichlidae; genus Diplotaxodon; species Diplotaxodon limnothrissa. The sequence goes on from NC_140600.1 coordinate 31,217,031, forward strand.
AAATGTTAATAGTGAATAAATTATTTGAAAACACAAATTCAAAATAATCAGAATCTAAAATTTATGAATTTCAGGAGACAATTCTTGTACTTGCTTGCCAACATTAAAAAAAAAAAAAAAAAAAAAAGGAGGTCTGATCCCAATTTATTAACACTGAATCATTTCAATTGTAATTGTTTAATTCGGCGTATCGTTATTAGTTTGCATGTTTAAAAAGAAAAAGGTAGATGAAGATAATACAAAATGTAAGCTTTGAAACTGGTATTTTTTCTGTTTTATTTTCAGTTTGTGTGACCATTCAGTACCTGTCTTTGCCTGTGCCATTACAGTGAGTGCAGGCTGGATCGGACTTTGCCGCACCATTACACATCGGGCAAGTTTTCTACAACGACACAAATAAGCAAATGTTTTAATTGTACCTTGATCAGACTTTTCATGTCTTATTATTTACTATTGAGAGTTTCCTTACTTTTCCACTTCCACTGCACTCCTTGCATTGCTCAGTACCTGCTGCATTGCACGTGTGGCATTGCTAAACACAAACACACAAAAAAGATAAAAATGAGTAAAAGGTAAAAACTTTTCAGAATCACACTGATGGGGAGTTCTCCTTAGATTCCTCACACACAGTTTGTGTTCATGGTTTAACTTCTAATTAGAGCTCCAGCTAAAGTGAAAACTACATGTGGCTATAGCACTGACACCTCGTGCTATGTTAGAAACCAGCTCATTCAGGAACTCAAATCTTCACAGATTTCAAGTATCCCATTCTTTAAGTATATATGTCTTCAAGCTTAAAGCTCAGAACCAAACTGCAGGTAACCCAGCACTTTGACAGATAGCTTTTGTTATTCAGCCACCTTGACGGAGGATGTGTAGGGCACCCGGATCTTCTCTGTGTGGTCACTGAAAAGTTTGGGGGGTGTGGCCTGGACCTCCCATGGTCGTGGAGCGGGCTGGGCGTAAAAGTCAGCAGGCTCACCTTTTAAATACACGAGATCACAGAAAATGACAGTCAATAAACTACTAGTATAGTAAGTTACTGCATTGTCAGTAGGTTTACGCAAGGATTAATAAAAAAGGCATTTCATTATTATGAAAACAAAAGCAAGTGTTTCCAGGTTTAACTCTTTCAGGTAAAACACTATTGATTAATCAGTTGTTCTGGAGTTTGATTCATAATAGGCTCTGAGTATCACACTATTGTTTTTAATCCCTCACAAGGCCATAAACTTTGAGTGTGGTCAAGAACAAAGTGAAAAATGTGGTTTGGTAACAGGAAACAACAAAACTCTACCATCAGATTAAAAAGCATCCAGCCTTGCTCTATAATAACAGAACATGGTGGCTCAAGGAAACAAATGAAAATGACCATTTTAATGGCTCCACATCAGGTTTTGATTTAACAAAATGAAAATGTGCGTTTACCTTCATGTGGTTTGTGGGCCCAGTCAGTTGACCTGGACTCAGTGAATGTCTCCAGACGGTACTAAGGAACAAAAAACAGACTTTACTGAGAGAAACTGGATTTGCTGATAACATTACTGTGCTAATTTCTCTATATTTCACATCAGAGTGAAAGTGAAACATACGTTTCTATGCATCATGTGCAAAAAGCTGGACATGTTAAAATAAAAGCATATTTGTTGTGTCAGATACACGTTACAGGCGTTATGATTTTATTCACAATTTAATGTCACTTTAAGGTTTTTCAGGTCACATGTCAGCCATGTGCAAGTTAAGGTTTGTTTTAAACTGATGTGAAACAGTTTTTTGAACTGAGACTGTCCTCTTTGACAACACATATTTGCCTTTATTTTGTCTCTGCATGCTCAAGATGTCATCACTTAGAAGGACTTTGTAATAACACTGCTCATGCAGCTATTGCCTGTCAGCCTGGTACTGTATGAGCCTTCAGTCTGTTTCTGGATCAGGAAAGAGTTGTATTAATGCACATGTAGAATGAGAAAAAACATCTTATTGTCAAAATAAGTATAAGATGGAGACAAATGGGGGTGAAAATATTGAATAACAAGAACTATTTTCACTCTCACTGTTAAAAGTGTAGAACCTGAGATAGATGTGATATTAAATCCACAATTTGTTTAAACTTGTAACATACAACGTATTTCCAATTTGGTTTCATATAACTGGGCATCATATTACTGCATAACAAATTTTGTGGTAAAACCAGTATTTGGAACCGGTATTCCATATTCTTTGAGCTAATTGCAAGAGTCTTGAGGGTGTGATGAAAAGTTCTGGCAAACTACTACTTAAGCAGGTCTGGACACTTACTAAAAGCCCTCAAGTTTTTGAGCAAAAAAATCCTTACACAGGTTTATTCTTAACAGTTCATTATCATTCAATTATGTCCTTTGGTCAAATGTTTAGAAAACTATGAGTGCAAACAGTTCAAACCAGTCTGTTGCAGAGATAGTAAAAGCAGGTAACTCAGTCCTCAGCATCACTGATGCTGACAGCATTATAAAAAGGGAACATTTAATCACCCTAAATGTGTTGAATGGCTCCATGGAGGTGATGACTCCCTGAGTGACTGGTGCGTCACCGTAGCAGCAATGAGACGACACAAATTCCTTTAAAGCCTCGCGAGCTGCATTTTCAGACAGAGAGGGGATGCTACAAAACACACAAACTCTGTGTTAAACCAGAATATTCTACTGATTGTTGAGCAGCTGAAAGACACAGATAATATGTCGTACCTCCATTCAGGATTTTCAGGGGCGGGTTGGGGTGGAGCTACTGGCTCCATGGGCATGGGAGGAGGCAGGAAACCTCCTGTATCAATGACAAATTTTCAAGTACCAGCAACAGCATTAATGTGAGGAATTATGTGAACCGGGCTTTTCTTACCTCCTCCTGGCACAGTGCCTTCATAGCCTGGGACATTGCCAAACATGTTGGCTTGGGGTGCCATGACAGGTGGGTACATAGCTGGAATAAACAAGAAACAAACCATTGAAACCAATATTTTGGATGAACTTAAAAATTTTCATTCAAACTAAAGTTCTAACCGAACAGCTTAGGAGGTTTGGGCCCTATACCACGAACCTCGTTCAGCAAACATGCAGAACTAAAAAAGTCGAAAACAGAAAAGCCAGCTTTAATTAAGCTTGGTCTAAAACAAAACAAAAAAAGGTGACATTTGATAACGGTGTAACACAATTTCACGCATCACTGAATGCAGGCAAAACAGAAAATACCTCGACATTATAAGTACAGTGTTGACTTTGGCCACATCTTAATTTTTTGCCATCTTCACACAGATTTTTCCCTTTCTATTTATTTTTATTTGGAATTATTAATTTTAGAAAAATGATTATATCCATCTATGGGAATATCAGTTCCTACTGACATGACAGCAGAATAATGGCTCAGAAAATTAAGATTACATTTACATGACACTTTCCCCTTCTAAAAGACTCAAAACTTGCCAATGTTCCTAAAATTTAGTTCCAATGCTTTTGAGTAATTTTGAGTAAGCTAGCATAATTTTAACCTCAAAGGGGATTTTTTTTCCTTCATGTTTGTATACAAGAGAAACTGCTTAATAAACAAAATCTATATGCGTTTTTGAAAGCTTTTTACAACTTACAGACTTTGTTCAAATGCTTTTGCATATTCGTAGTGTTTCCTCCCTTAAATGAAATATCTACTTTTCAAGTATTGCAAGTTGCCCTGTTGTCTTCCGTTCTCGTAAAGTATAATCAAACTTTTTAGTGTTTGAGCCGCTTAGGCGCCGTGGTATTGCCCCTATCAAGTCAGTGAGCTGGGAGTTTGCTGTTCTCCCCGGTTCAAATATTTGAAGTTTGCACGGCTACATTCTCGCCTGAAAATTTGTTAAAAGTTTATTTTGCAACCCAGAAAGAGTAATAAGAGGGGCACTGAAATTCGGGATTGTCCGAGAAAAAACGGGAGGGTTGGCATGTATTACCTTGCATAGCCTGTAACGTTATTATGATGGACAGGTTTTATGAGTGAACTTGACTTTAAATCACTTACAGGTTTCTTTGGAAAAATACTTTCTTATATCCAGGTTCTTTTTGCTGCCATCCTCCTCTCCTCCTTGCAGGTCCTCGCAGCGCAGGATTGCCGCTGCTAAAACTAAACAGAGCTCCCTGAAAGGCACAGCCAATCACATTGGCTATATTTGTCACATGATATAGGACTCCAGTAGAGAACGTAATTGAACTCTTTCTGCACCGCTGGGTGGATGAGAGGTTGACAGATCGCTTTTTTTTTATTTTTTTTATTTCTATCGGTTTTGTTTTTCTTTACTCAAAGAGATCAAATTATTGGTGGGGACAATTCAATAATCGCTGGATATTGGTGGGGACATGTCCCTTCCGTCCATGCCAAATCTACGCCCTTGCATGAATTAAAAGGAAAGGTATCATATTTCACATTATCTTCCTTCAGAAGACTCATTCATCAAACTGGTTAAACAGTGACAAGGTGGAACATGACAATTTTTTTTAGATAAACTTCAGTTCATACAAAGTTACATTATGTGTGCAGCTGAACAAGCCTGATCCTTATGGAACTCCAAAGTGTTCAAAATTAAATAAATAAATAGGTCAAGATGAAATAAATAACTATGTGAATAAATAAGACACAGATATGTAATGTGAGAATGATATTGTGAAATAATGGAACACATTTTGAAAAAAATGCTCATTATTGTGAAATATATTGCATTCTGCTATATAAATTTACTTATTATTGTGAAATATTATTTCATGGTCATTATTTTTCACAATAACAGAGATTATTCCTGAGGCATTTTATTTATTTCCAGCCGTTTTTAGTCCAAAATGACCTTTTTTCAAAGTCAGTCTTTATTTCAAAATCCCGTTTTTCCCGATGGTCTATTTATTTCATAATGCGACTTTTCAGCAGAATGACTTTGTCTGTCAATCAATGTAAGTGGGCTGGACCTTTGCACCTATTGGCTTATCGTTTACCATCGACTAGTTTTCCTGGATACCGGCTCCGCGGACGGCTACTGCAGCTAGCAACAGCGTGCTAGGTCAAAAGTCACGGAGGATGGCGGACTGGTGTGAACTTCAGCCAGTTCTGCTCATTTAAGCAAATCAGATAGAGAGGGATCATTTACCTGTAGATACTGTTTTGAGTCGTTTAGATGTTTCTGAAATGCTTGGGATGATAATTGCTCTTCAAGATGTTCGCATCGATGACAGCATTGTCAAAGGTTTAAGATCAATTCAGCACCGTGTTCGTTTGGAATACGCCGAGGAAGAACAGTCTTCAAATGTTGGCCGTCCACGTCTAGAAATCCCGGTGCAGCACTCAGGACTTTAGTGCTGTCCGGGATAACCGTCGGGGTAATTGCCGATACATTTTCTGTGTCTCCGAGCACAATTAGGAGGAAAATGACGGAGGATGGTCTAAGGTAAGTTTATGCTGTAATTGAGCACCTGTGTGATTCTGTACACAGCATTGTTTAGGTGTTGACCTTAATTATGACGTTTGACAATGAATTATTATTGCTTACTTTTTTTTGTTACTGTCTAAACTAAGTGGGGCAGCTACGGCTAAAGCTATCGGCGCCATCTCGGCGTTGAGACACGTTTAGCAGTGTTAGCTGTTAGTGTGTTAACTCGGAGACTGGGGTCAGTGGAGCCTGTAGGAACCTTTTACACAGAGTAGACCCACCAGCTTTCCACAGTCTACTTACTTATCACATCTTGTTAGACAACAGGGTCATTAGTGCTTTAAATAGTACATAGTTGAATGTTTCATTGCTGTTTGCAGTTGATTGTTCTCTGATAACGCATAACAAGGTTGATGTTAAATAGCGAGTTTATTGAAATGGTTTTGTCTATTTCAGCAGCATTATAGATATACTTTCTCTGGTGTCTTCGGTAAAGCTAAAACAAGAATACATTTACATCCTTGGTTCTTTCAGCATTAATTGGAAAACTTTGAGATTTGCTGTGCGCCTCCCAAGCCATTCTCTTTTATCCCACCTGTCAGGTATAGATGGCAATACTTTAAACAAAGTTAAATTTGTTATACCTGAAGAGAACCAATCCTGACCTAGAATGGGTGAATGAATAATTAGTTGGTAGCCAATGCCTAAGCAACTCACATAGGCCCTGGCAGACTCAATAAGTCCATCTAGGAACAGCTGCAGGAAACACCTCTTCAGTTTAGATTTAAAACATGTGCATGCTCTTTCAGGTTGATGAGGATTATGGTGTGGACTGGACAGGACAACATAATCGCCGCCCATCAAATGAGATCACCATTCCTGAGATTCAGCTCCCAGATGCACTGAATGAACAAGACCCTGCTGTGCTACCAATACTTCAAAATCACTTGTAGAAAGACATTACATTTAATCAGTTTCTATGTCAGGAGGATTTTTTTTTTTTTTTAAATTTCTACAGCTTTGTAGCTAATACTGACTCAAAACAGCATAACCAATTTCATTTTCAACAAAACAGTGAGTGGCTATAAAACAGGATTTGTTTTATACAGCTGTCACTTTAATGATATTCATTTCTTGGTTGGATATACAGTACATGTCAACTCTGAGCAGATTTAATACAATGAACACAGTAGAGTAGTGTAACATCTTAATTCAAATAATTTTTTCTAGAAATTTTTTTTGTATCAGTAGCGAGTATAAACAAAACATATTGTGTAATTTATAATGTACAGTGAACAACTGATTTTGATATCTGAACTCTTCATCAGTTTATATTAAAAAAGCCATAAATGCACACCTGTACTCTGTATTTTTCACTGTCAAGTGTATTAAAAAGAACTAGAACTCACTAGATTGTCCGTTTCTTTGAACACCGAGTACAGTAATGTGATGCAAGAAAGAAGAAATGGTCTAATTTTACCATGTGGTTATGGAATCAATCGTAAACCAGACCAAAACCTGAGTCAGTAGAGTTGAGACACACCTGAATGTCCATTAGAAATGACTCATAGGTACAGTAGTGTGCAGGAAGACGTAGTACTTCAAAACCGGTGGAAGACTTTGGAAGATTGCTGTTGACCACTTCCACAGTCATTTCTCGGCAAGACTTCCCATCCTGTCCAAAACTTGATGAGGGCTTTTTGTTGTGCACAAGATGCTGCAACAGAAGATTGTTTTAAACTATAATGACATCCTATATTCATTATTTTGAATCTTTTATGGAGAAATACCATAAAAGATGACCACTTACATACAGGGCACCAGACATTTTTGCCCCACTCAAATTGCTGTTGTAGCTTTTATAGATATTTTTATGTTAACAAAGCTAAAAGTAGTCTACATACAATTCTAGTGCAACTGATAATGCCACCACTCTTATGTATTGCATGGAGCAAATAACAAAACAAAATTATACTATAGCGTAGAGCTGGGCGATAGAACGATAACGATATGTATTGCGAAATAACTTTTTCTCAATAGAAAAATTAAACTATTGCGATAGACCTCACCGCTCTTGTCCTTTTTATAAAAAAATAAATAAAAATAAATATCGTGATATGAAAAAATCTCATATCGCCCAGCTCTACTATAGTGTACTTTGTTAATGACCCAAGATCACTGGACTGTATGTAATTTACCAAAGTATAATCAGAGAAAACCAATGGCAAAATACCTATCGCAGCAGACTTACCATTTTCAATGAAGGACCGAAGGTAACCTGCCACTCTGCATTTATCCTCGAGAGCATTCCTCTTCTTCCTCATCTTAATCTTCTGTGGCAGGCCACAGTCATTTTATAGCTTTACTTATCTTGTAGTCTTAAGAGCATCAGCAACATTAGGTGTATTTTTATTAAATGTAACCCAGCTGTTCAACTAACCCACGCATACAAAACAGTATATTGGTGTTTTGTGTCAACAATTAATGTTCATCCTTCATAAATTAACCAAATAGCTTTACTATTCAGATGTTAAAAGATGTGACCTGACCTTACCTCACAACAGGGAGCAGTCTCTGATTCCCTTGGTAAGAAAGGAGGAATGATGTCTGCTCTTTCTGTCAGAAGCGGCCATACCATGGTTTCCTTAAGCCCTTTCCTCAGCTGCTTGACTTGACGACTTGTTTGTGTTATGACCTACAACGGTGAGACCAAACCAAAACTGAAGTTGGAGTCTGTAAAGTGACACACACTTTAAATGTTAAATATTTAAAGAACATCCACTGTACTAGTAAAAGCATTTTCAAATTATACCCACTTACAAAATCACTACGTTGAACTAAAATTGCTTTCTTTTCTTTCACATAGATTACTTGTCTTCCATATTAGCACAGAAGATAAGCCACTTTAAAACAGTCATGAATAACTATTACCTACAACAATGTAAATAGTAATACAGACATTAACCCAGAAGACAATTATTTTCTCTTACCTAATTTATAGAATTCTTTGCTATGATAAAAAACAGTATTAAAAAAAAATCTGTGACTAAACTGATTAAAAAGCTCATTTTTGCCAGACAGACAGACTAACCAAGCAATAATAACATATCGTTACTTACCCTGAACAGCGTTTCGTGGAGTGGAGCTAGCTGTGATAGCGTTAGCATTTGCTAACGTTAACACTGTGCGGTTGTGATGAGAACTTGGACCAGGGACCACTTCATCTCCAGTACACTGCTGCAATACGCAGACTGAGGTGAAGACGTTCAATCTAAGCGGTTAGCAACTTCTCTGAGTAACTCAGAAACGGACTTGTTTCCTGCAGCCATGCCCTTCACAAGAATTGATACACCTGTAACGTTATTCGCGCCCAGTGTTTTGCATTTGTCGGTGCCTTAAGTTTATTTTGAGCTGCATACTGCCGCCAGCTGCATAGGAGATGCATTGCACCATTAAACCTAAATCGACAATTCATGTGCTATTACTTATGTCTGAGTAAAGGAGCAACCAATCACACAACTGGCTCCGCCCTGTCTTTCTTGATTGACAGACAAAGTCATTCTGCTGAAAAGTCGCATTATGAAATAAATAGACCATCGGGAAAAACGGGATTTTGAAATAAAGACTGACTTTGAAAAAAGGTCATTTTGGACTAAAAACGGCTGGAAATAAATAAAATGCCTCAGGAATAATCTCTGTTATTGTGAAAAATAATGACCATGAAATAATATTTCACAATAATAAGAAAATTTATATAGCAGAATGTAATATGTTTCACAATAATGAGCATTGTTTTCAAAATGTGTTCCATTATTTCACAATATCATTCTCACATTACATATCTGTGTCTTATTTATTCACATAGTTATTTATTTCATCTTGACCTATTTATTTATTTAATTTTGAACACTTTGGAGTTCCATAGATCCTGCAGAGAAATTTGTGGTGCGAATGAAAGAGGGTTCTGCCCACGCTAGCGTTAGCTATTCCAGTAAGATTAAAACCAGCATGTTAACCTCACACCCAAAAATGGTGACAGAATATTGTAATGCATCTCATTTTACTTTTGATATTAAAATTTGACCCCCCCCCCCCCCCCTTTTTGTTGTTGTATTAACTGTCATGTTTAAGTCAAATAAATGTAATAAATAAATAAGTCACCATGAAATCACAATTAAGGCAAAATACAGTTAATAAATTTACATATCAGAACAGAACTGTAACATGTTCTCCACTGCAACCCCGCAGGTTTATTTCTGATTCTGTCATAAGTCAGCTGTGTGCAGGCAGGAAAGGACCCAAACGCACACTCACGTCTCAAGTAAACTCAAAAAACACAGCCTTATTTGCTGGCGTGTAGGTGACACAAAGAAAATAACCTAAACTGGAATACTGGAACCTAATCGTACAAAGAGACACACAGGGAAATACACAGCCATGGATGAGGGAGATTGCAACGCTGGACAGAAGAAAACAAAGTGCTTCAATTAACAGGTAATGACGAGAGAACAGGAAACGCACACACACGCAGCTGGGGCTAATTACACACAACGAGACAGAGGATGCAAAGCTAAACATAAAACATGAGATAAGGTACCTTCAGAGTTAGAGAAGTGAAACAAAACATGGCACACACAGATAAGAGAAAGTAAAACCGGAAGTAATGAGAACATTCACAGAGACGCAGACAGACACAGAAACGTGACTGAATGGGGAAACATGGCAGCCAGGGGAAAACAGAATAAAACATGAGGAGGAAATAAGACACAAGAACTCACACAGCCTATATAAACACAGACACACAAAGAGAGACACAGAGGCCACAAGGGGAAAATACTAAATAATCAAGGAACTAAACAGGGAATATAAGAAACTCAAAACAGGACAACTAGACTAACAAAGTGGACTTCTACATAAATCATCATACAAAATGACAAAAACACAACCCCCCCCCCCCCTCCCCCAGAGATTCACAGTTTTTAAAGTTTCTATAAGTAGAATGGGAGGCAGAGTTTTGAGCGACAGACACACTCTCTAGTTTTAAGATTAGCTTAAGCACTGATTACTTCTCAACTCTCTTTTCTCTTTCACATACCACTATTACATACGTAGTCTAAACCAGCAGTCCCCAACCCCCGGGCCTCGGACCGGCACCGGTCCGTGAGTCGTTTGGTACCGGGCCGCGAGAGTTGAGGCTCAGGTGTGAAATGTATGCTTTTCAGGATTTTTATCGGTTTTTAGGGTTATTTTGTTATCGTTTTTATCGTTAACTCGGTTTTCCTAGGTCTTTTTACTTGTGTTATGAATAAATCTTCTTTTTTTGGTACCGGTACTAGTTTTATTTTGTTGTATTTATCCGCGACACCTTAAAGGCCGGTCCGTGAAAATATTGTCGGGCGTGAACCGGTCCGTGGCGCGAAAAAGGTTGGGGACCGCTGGTCGAAACTTCTCGTTAAAAAGGCAAACATCTGCATAAAACTACAGGCTTCATATAGGCGGAGGGGGCAGGAACTGTCATCCAGCAATGATAAAGATCTTCAAGTTATGAAACAAGCTATAAAAAAAGCAGGTTAGGTCAATGCAACAACATTAATGTGAGGAATTGGGCTTTTCTTACCTCCTGCTGACACATTGCCTTCATAGAATGGGGCATTGCTGAAAGTGTTGGCTGAGGTGGGCATGAGAGGGGTATATGCAGCTGGAATTAAAAGAAATAAGAAACAAACCATTCAAACTAACACAGAGAGAACTCAAATTCATCTAAGTTTTTTTAATGCATTAATTAATTATCCTTTTTTTTGGTGGGGCGGGGGGGATGTTTTTGCTTAGGGTAAGGTGAACACTCAGAGGATGACATCAACATTGAAGTTTATTATGGATAATAAGTATTGTGTAAGCTGGGCCTCAGCAGTTGTGGGAAGGGAAATGTACCGTATGGTCATGTACTCAGGGCTGGTCTCTGTGGCCTTGGTGCACTCTGTTTAAGAGAGGTCTCCCCTTCCAGAGGGAATTATTCCTTTTTCCCTTATCAAAGGCATCAGTCGCATTTGTTACTTTGATGGACTGCCGAATCTTCAAGAATCTGTCTTAGCTTATCCATCCTTTCATGCATCTATTTTCTGCCGTTTTGGTCACTGAAGCAGCAGCCTGAGCAGAGAAACCCAGGCTTCCCTCAAATCAGCTCATCCAGGAGGACACAGAGACACTCACAAGTTAGCCAAGAGATATAATTTCTCTAGCAAGTCCTGGGTTTGCCCTGGGGGTTCCTCACGGTGGGACATTCCTGGAGTCCCAAGTCCTAGTCTGAGCTTCACTTTCCTCCACCTCTTCCCTTGTCAGCAATCAGTCTAACTTCCCTTCTACAGTTCTTAGTATTCTTTAAGATATTATTCTTCTGAGTCATTCTGGTTTGTTTGTTTGTTTGTTTGTTTAAAAGTCTTTCAGCCTAATTTCAATAGAGCTGAATACAACTGAAAGGGCTCCTATTTCCCCTTCTACATGTTGTAACAAGAACACTTCAGAGCCCTAGGTCATGGATTGCTTTTATCTACAATGGACAGTAGGTGGAGTTGCTTAGTCCTTGCTCAGGTGCTTGAATGCAGATATGTATGCGGGCAAAATAGAAGCTACTTTAGCATTATGACTTTGATGTTGATTTTGGTAGAGATTTGTAGATGTTTGTTTCTTTTTCTCTCCCATCTTCATACAGCTTTCTCCCTGTCTCTCACATTCTTTCAATCTTTGCGCCGCCATCCAAAAGATGAATGTTACAGTGTAAGAGAATTACAACCCAATAAAATGCATAAACTAACCCATATCAATTATCCATCCATATCGATAGCTATATTAAAATTGAATGAGGTGGTAATGCTGACAATTAACATAAGAAGAAAAATCATTTTGGCTTTCTTTTACCAGCACCCATTTAAAAATAAAAAAAAGAAGTTTATTTTAGAAAAAACAGGTATATCCATCTATGAAAAACAGAGTCATCATTTCTTTCAGGACTTAGGTCAAAGGAAAATCCTAAAACTAAAAAAATATTCACATTGGAATTGTTTCCTCAACAAAATACAACAACCTCTGTTTATAAGTAAAGCTGTTCAAGCACAAATAAATCCCAGAGAGAAAATAAAAACCAAATGATGCAATTAACAGGTTAACTGATATCAGGTCGCCATTTAACAGAAGTTTAGGCAGCAGGTTATTTAATTTCAGTGAATATTTAATTTTTTGTATTTATCTAGTCTCAGAATTAAAAAAAAAAAAAACAACTTCAAAGAAACCTTAAAAATGCACCTTGCATTTGCTGGAACATATTTGCTGCTGGTAGTCGCGCCGACTACCAGAAGCTCATCCCTGCATCCTTCGTGTGTCCTGCTTGGACTCGGTGTCTGTGCAGGGTGACTGCTGTCTTGCTATTTCACTTCTTACCTGCGCTGTTCATTCTGCTGCAGATCAACCACTCAGTAGACCAGCTCGGTTTTATGGTAACCACACAGGATCCGTTGATTTAACTCCGCCGCGCAACCTTCGAAATACATGTAATTAGGACCTCTTTGTATCAGCCCCTACGTCAAATATCAATATCAATAAACTAATGTTTAAACGACTGTTGTCATTTCTATTCCCTCACCAGCAGATTGGTGGTGGGTAAAGGTCTGAGGGTAAAGAATAAATATAAAGACAGAATTAAAACTATTCTTAGTCTACCTGAAAATTTGATATTGGGTCAGAGAGAAAAATAGCGGCTCTATTTTCTTCTGTCTCCTCTGTGACAGAAAGGAAATGAAGCCCTGCCTCTATCGTATTGCAAACATACCAACAAGTAACGTGTCAGAAGCTGTTTTTTTCTTCTCCAGGCGTGTTGGCACAGCTTTTCTATTCAAGTAAAATTGTTCTCAGGTTAGTAGGAGGCGCCGACATTCCTGAAAAGTCATTTCTCATAATCCGCCCTCGTAGCCTCTCCCCCCTCCCCCCTCGATCCATGTTGGACTTTTCTACATGTTTAAGGAACTTTCACACATAAAAGCTGTGCGAATATTTCATGCGTATTTTATATTTCGCACGAAATATATATTTCGTAATATTTGTAAGTATTTTTCGGACTCATCTATTCTTCATGCAGCTGTTCACACCGACCAAGCTCGATTTTCCCGATGTTTCGAATCTGAATTAACAGATCTGACCAATCAGAACACTGCATTTGGCAACCAGCATAGCTCAAATCGCGTGCATGTACTGAATATACAATGAAACGGAAATAGTAAAATAATTTTAATAGTAAAAATAGTTTAAAAACAACAACAACTATTTTACCTCAGGCACACAGCAAAATAGGCCTTCTCAGGTGTGTGGTCCCCACTCTGCTAACAAGAGCTTAAACTGCACTGACATCTTGAAATACGTTCAAAAGCGGCCATCGTACAGTTTCAGCTCCTGGATCAAAACATAAAATGCCTTCTCTAAGAATCTGATGAACTCAGAATCTCCGTCTTTTTCTTTCCTGGCTTGGGAACATCAGGACCAAATTGCGCAAAAGCGCAACGTGTTCGGTGTGTCTGTATGATACAGGGCAAGTTACAACCTATAGGCCTACATCAGTGGCAAAGGCGGTGGTTGTTGTAACTTTATTGCAGGTTTTGTATGATAACAGCATTTTGATTATTTTGTAAGTGATTTAAGTGTTAGTCACATGTTTAGTGAGGGCTGTTAATTATAGATTTAATTTTCTGCTAAAAGGGAGCATTTAACAGTTATTTTCATTAGAAAACTGCGTTTCCCAGAATCCTTTGTGGTAGACGAAAGTTACTCTGGGTTTTAGCTAGCAAAGAAGTTTGGGAAGCCATTATATGTTGCTCTGATGTCGAGCAGTTTATTTGTTGTACATTCCCCTTTTTGAAGCCTTATATAAAGACTATCGTTTCTCCAATTGATGTCCGATCCATTTTTTGGCTAAGTGGATTCGCCACATCATTTTTTGGTGCCGAAACCCGGGAAAATGAGCGAACAGGATTTACGTGGAGCCGCCGCCGCCGGGGCTGCGGGAGTGGCGGATGACGAGCATCAGAGAGAAATGGAAAGAACAAAACGGAAACGTGGGACGATAAGAGGTGCTACCACACGACTTGTACATCAAATTGACTCCGAAATGGCTAAACCAGATCCGGACACTGACCATCTGAGCACATTACTGGAAATGCTGTCGGCAAAGGAGCTCAGCTTGTATGCCTTAGATAGTGAAATAGAACGTAAAACAGCTCTGGATGACCTGGAAATGGAGATCGAAAGCGCAGAGGAATATAAGGAGCGCATCATCCTGTCCAAGAGCCGTGCACGGCGCATAATTAAGAGAAATGAGGATTGCCGCGAACGAGCCGCACATCAAAGGGTGAGTGACGCTAACTCTGCTCATTCATTGGCACAGAGAGCATCGGTAAAGCTTCCTAAGCTGATCATTCACAAATATGATGGAGATGCCAGTTTGTGGCAGGAGTTTTGGAGTCAATATGAAGCTGTTATTCACCACAATGATGCACTATGCAAGAGAGAGAAGTTTACCTATTTGAAAACCTATCTCACTGGCCAAGCAGCAAAGGCAGTTGCAGGACTGATGTTGACAGATGAAAATTATGACAACGCAACTACAAAACCGATTTGGAAGAAAGGATGTAGTAATTAGTGCGCACATGTCAAAACTGCTGAACCTAACCTAAAGCCAGGGTGGCTCCCCTAAAGAAAATGACGTTGCCACGTCTGGAACTCATGGGAGCCGTGATTGGGGCCAGATTGGCGAACAACTTGATCATCTCGCTGAAGATGGAGCAAGCCCAAATAAGAATGTGGACTGACTCCATGATCACTTTGCAATGGATTTGCAGTTCGGCACAAAGGTGGAAACCGTTTGTTGCAAATCGAGTGACTGAGATCCAGACTCTTACGAGTCCATCTTCATGGTCACACATCCCAGGAAAGGCTAATCCCGCTGACCTGCCCACAAGAGGAGAATCAGTGGAGGCCCTACTACAAAACCAGCTATGGTGGAATGGCCCCAGTTTTCTTGTATCAGAAAATCGGATACATGAGTCTGAAGATGAAAACATTTCAGACAAAATGAATGTAGAACTTAAATCCAGTTATCAAATAGCCATGCAGTTTGCTGCTAATGACACTGACATCTGTGAACCAATACTGAAGCTTGAGAGTTACAGCGAACTGAAGAGAGTGCTCAGAGTGACAGCATGGATCAGGAGATTCATAGCTAATGCAAAAACAACAATACAACCAAAGATGCGAGGTGAGCTGACAGCAAATGAGCTTCTTGATGCTGAGAAGTACTGGATTAAGGTTGCACAACATCACAGTTTTAACCAGGAGGTCCAGAGACTGAAGGTAGGAAAACCTATGATGAATGACAGTAAGATTCAGGAACTGAAACCATTCCTTGATGAAGATGAGCTGCTTAGTGTTGGAGGCAGGCTGCAGCAGTCGGACTTCACGTTCAGAGAGCAGCATCCTTGGATTCTGCCAAACAAACACAGATTTTCAGAACTGCTGATACAGGACTGTCACAAAAGGGTGATGCATTCAGGAGTGAGGGACACTCTTGTACAAATAAGAGAGAGATATTGGATCATCCGGGCTCGGCAGCTGGTTAAGAGCATTGTGACCAGATGCACTGTGTGTAAGAGGTTTAAGGCAAAGGCTGGGCATCAGTCAACTGCACCTTTGCCTAGGGACCGAATATCCGAGTCACCACCATTCGAAGTTACAGGTGTGGATTTTGCTGGGCCACTCTATGTGAAAACAGAGGATTCTGTGAAAAGATCCTACATTGCCCTATTTACCTGTGCTGTGACACGAGCGGTCCATTTAGAGCTTGTGTCAGATCAGTCAACTGAGACATTTTTGCTAGCGTTGAAGAGATTCATTGCCAGGAGAGGGCTATGCAGAGTTATATATTCTGACAATGCCAGAACATTTAAGAGAGCAGACCAAGATTTGAAGGAGCTGTGGAAGACAATTAAAGACCCACATTTGCTGGAGTTTTTTTCGGAAAGAGGAATTACTTGGAAGTTCATTGCAGAAAGAGCAGCCTGGTGGGGTGGATTCTGGGAACGTCTTGTCAGATCAGTGAAAATCTGTCTCAAGAAGGTGTTAGGTAGAGCTTCACTCCACTTTGAAGAAATGTGTACTGTGTTGGCGGAAGTCGAAGCTACTCTGAACTCTAGGCCTCTCACCTTTGTGCACAACGAGGTAGATGAACTGCAACCACTTACTCCAGCCCACTTTTTGGTGGGCAAACGACTAACATCTCTACCACCCAAGTCAATCCCGAAGGACACACACAATCCAACACCTAACAAAGAGGATATTACTCGGAGATGGAGATACCGGCAGAAACTTATGACCAACTTCTGGAACACCTGGAGAAGGGACTATCTGTTGGAGCTGAAGTCAGCTCATTGCTGTGACGCTTCAAAGCCTACACCCCTAAAACTAGGGGATGTCGTGCTCATTGGGCATGACAACCTCCCCAGACAAGTGTGGAAACTTGGAAGAATTGAAGAAATGTTTCCTGGACGAGACGGTCTTGTTAGATCTTGCTTAGTTCGCACAACAACGGGGACTCTGTTAAGAAGACCGATTCAGTTGTTGTATAACCTAGAGCTTTAGATGAACAGATTGTTCATCGGGGGGGAGGATGTTGTAACTTTATTGCAGGTTTTGTATGATAACAGCATTTTGATTATTTTGTAAGTGATTTAAGTGTTAGTCACATGTTTAGTGAGGGCTGTTAATTATAGATTTAATTTTCTGCTAAAAGGGAGCATTTAACAGTTATTTTCATTAGAAAACTGCGTTTCCCAGAATCCTTTGTGGTAGACGAAAGTTACTCTGGGTTTTAGCTAGCAAAGAAGTTTGGGAAGCCATTATATGTTGCTCTGATGTCGAGCAGTTTATTTGTTGTACATTCCCCTTTTTGAAGCCTTATATAAAGACTATCGTTTCTCCAATTGATGTCCGATCCATTTTTTGGCTAAGTGGATTCGCCACATCAGTGGTAGTTAAGGAAAAGACAGAAAAAATAGATAAACAAAGATAGAAATTAAATGTTAAACAGGATGAGAGGAATAAATACTACAATTATTAGACCCACGTCTTAACTGTGGGACATCTTCAAAATGTTTTTCTTTTGCATTTGCGCCAAATGCAGAAAAGCAAAACTGAGAGGCCATATATGAATAAACATATTGTGGGAGAATGAAAAACATAAAGTAAATCTGACTTCTTTGTTTGTGTATTGCTTTTACAAACTCGTGTATTTAAAGAGAAATGCACCTTTTTCAGTTTAAAGTGTGTAAATTCTTACCATTAGAGGTCACAAGATTACAAACTGCAGTCCACTGATTTCTGTTTTCTTACCGCCTAGCTATAATGGCTCTTGTAGGAAAAATGTGCTTTAGTCAGCAAAAAACAAGAAAACAAGAACAAACAAATAAACAAACAAACAAAAAAATGGACTCAATAGCCATATTTTGCAGTATGCGTTTTTACCCCCAAGTCACCGCAAAAACTGGGGTTCCTCAGATCTGTCCTATCATATTTTTTTTGTTTAGGTCTGCAAGGTTGTCAGTTAGCTGTTTACCTTAATATGCCAGGTGAGTCTCATCTATTTACTCTAGAGGAGGCTCTAAAACGTTTTAAAAGGAGTCTAATGCCAGTCAAATACACTGTTCTACTTCACATGTTGTTGAGGATATCCTTAAATGTTCTGTTGGTAAGCCCCGCTTTTTTCCACTGTTAGCTGCTGTTAGCCAGCATTACTGAAAATGTCTTTCAAGTGGATCTAACGCGGTTGAACTTGACACTAACTTAATAAACTCTCATACTGTATGAGAATGTGGTCAAACTATTTATTTATCAGAAGGAAGGAGTTATTTTTAGGACACTCGAGTCTAACATTAGCTGACATAAAGTCATAACCTGCTGTGTTGGGGGGTTCTCGGGGCCCTATCCTCGGCTTGCCGCAGGGTCAGTTGCCCGCTGCCTGTAGTCCCCTGGCACTCATGCCTTTTGCTGTGGGAGCTCCATCTGGGACGGATTGATTAGTGATTGATTAATCATCAAGGAACTGACCTTCCAGCCCATTGTTCATTCAGTAGTGCTAGTTTCAGTCACTGTGCAATGTATTGTTTATAAGGTTGGGAAACCTGCAGTCAGATTAGACTAAAGAAGTCACTTGGATGAGTTATGAAATGTTTCTCCCACTGAAAACACTGCATCAAGATGGCATTTCCTTACCTGGATGATTGAGCATGCATCAAGACGTCTGGGACCCTCCCTTTCCCTTGGCTTCCCTGGGGTGGACACGTTTGTCATTAGGACATGTGGCCTCAGATCTTCAGCTTACTTGGGGTCCGTCGGCATCCGGTTCCTTGTGGGTCTTTTGTTTCATCCCCCATCCCCTTCTTTTCTGTCCTTTTTTCCATCCCCCCTTTCCCCTGTTGTCTTCTATCTTTTGCCAATCTGGCCTTTATTCCTTGTCTGCTCCAGCATAATATCCACACAGATAATAACACCAATAATAGAAATTAAATAATTAATTAAACAAAAACAATTAAAAACACTATGGTGCTCCTCTTGGGAAAGTAAATAAGTTTGGCTCAACAAAGCATTCAGACCATGATTCTGCTTGCTACAACTGATGGACAGGTAAAAAACAAAAACAAAAAAGATGTAGGGGCGGGGCCATATGGCAGGTTCCAGGAACTGGGTTACATGTATGTCATCAGTTTGCTAGAAGTAATTACAAAACTTTTTTTTATCCCCCCCAAAAACAACAAAAAAACCCAAAAACCAACAACTCAAAAAATGGCTGAGTACATCTTTAAAGAAAACAACATTCAGCCTCCAGGTGGAGCCACAGTATCATGAAGCTAAACTGCAGTCAGTTTACATTCCTGTAGATCTTCATCGTGTCACAGTGAATAAAGAGGCAGAGTTACAGGACTGATGTCTGCACACTGAACCAGAGACATGGACACATACAGAGTGGAAACTGTTCAGTTTAAATAAACACAGGCGAGTGCTTGATTTTCTCTCTTCTGTACTCCATGTCGGCAAATCAAACGCACCTCAAAGGGTCTGAAATGTTTGAAATGGTATTAAGAATAAGCCTGAGGTCAGTGGCAGCGTGTTAAGGTGCAGATATACCCACAGAGGGTTTCTCTCAGTCTGTGACATTCAGGTTTGCCTGTTGCTCAGCAATTAGCCATGTACAGTGTTTCATGATTTTACAGGTAAAAGAACAAAGGGCCGAGCAGAGACTATTTTACTCATCATAGCTCATCAGAGACTTTAAAGGCGGGATGCCTTAGCCACATGTTAACACATTAGATGCCTTTTAGCAACATGTCGGTATGTAGGGTTTAGATTGCGACCCAAAAATGTGATCTTTTCCTAAACCAAAACAAGTAGATGTAACCCACCTAGATGATAAGTGCAAAAGCAATATTAAGACACTTGAGGCATAATATGTGGTGTGCTGGTTCGCTGCACTGTTTCAGCCTCTGTCACTCTGGCTGACTCCTTATGTGGGCGTCATCTGTTTTTGCTGGTGGTGGACCTATTATGCATGCTTGGGATTTCTCCTGTTACAAGTGTAAGTACAAAGATAAGTGTCTACTGGTAGACACTTATCTTAAACATGACCAAAGCTTTAAATAATGACATCAGTGCAAGTACAAGTAATAAGCTAGCTACAGGGAGGGACGCAAGACAGTTTACTTTAAGTGCCGGTCCCAAGACTAGATAAATAAGGAAGGTTACATCAGGAATGGCATCCGTCATAAAATCTTTGCCAAATCAAACATGAGGATGCTAAGATTTTCTTTGGGGGTGACCAGGATGGATAAGATTAGAAATAAGTACATCAGAGGCGAGGGGTCAGCTCAGGTTGAGGATTTTGGAGACAATGTTCAAGAGGGAAGGCTGAGATGGTTTGGACATGTGCAGAGGAGGGATAGTGGATATATTGGGGAAAGAATGGTAAATATGGAGCTGCCAGGCAGGAGGAAAAGAGAAAGACCACAGACAAGCGCCATAGATGTAGTGAAGGAGGACATGGGGAATGTTGGTGTGACAGGCGAGGATGCTGGGAATAGGTAAGATGGAGGCAGATGATCCACTGTAGTGACCAGTGTTGGTCAAGTTACTTGAAAAAAGAAATCAGTATCTAATTACTGATTACATCCCACCAAAAGTAATCCCGTTACTTTACTGATTACTTATTTTCAAAAGTAATTAATTACTTAGTTACTTTTTAAAAACATAATTCACAACCTGAATAGGTGATAAAGCAATAGATCTTTTAGCCCAATTCTACTTTTTCTGCATAATCCATCATACAAAATGTAATCAAATGGAAACGTCTCTTTTTTTCCATCTACACCAAGCGGTGCAAGACCAAAGCTAGGAAGATTATGATGGACCTCTCCCATCCCAACAATGGACTCTTCTCACTGTTGAGGTCTGGGAAGCGCTTCCGCTTCCTTAAGGCCAAAACAGAGACAATGGAGCTTCTTCCCCCAGGCTATTCGGGCCCTGAACCAGGTGTAGGACTGGACTCTCCCACACACATCACATCACCACACGCACTCTGGTTTTTCTTCATGCACACTTCCTATAATTTACTGTAAATTTCTAAGTTAAATCTGTAAATTTTGTAAATACTGTAAAACCACTGTCATCTAATGGTCGGGCATTGGATTGCACAGCTACAAGCATTTCACCTCATGTCATACTGTGTATGGTTGTGTGTGTGACAAATAAAATTTGAATTTGAATTTTAAAACTTGTTTTATTAGTTTTAATCTTTTAACCTCTTAAGCCCCAACGCCCCCTGATACGGGGCAAAAGGCAGGAGATCAGTTAGGCTTGCGGCTTAAGAGGTTAACTTTATGCATCAAGCAAAAATTTAATTATATGCAACATTCTCTGACTTGAAGAAATTAGTTTAACATTTAAACCTATTTTCTGCACATTCCAGCACATAAAATAAAATATTTTTTTTGTGTTTACACTCAGTCTTTCAAATAGATGCAAGTAAAACACAGCAGAAAATAAATAAAATCAAAGACTAGCAGTCCTGTTGCTCTGTTTTCACCTGTAAAGCAGGAGTGGGGTAGGCGGAGGTTTACCCTGGTGCAGGTGTGCCACAGCGGTCAGTGGAAGAATCCGTGAGTTTCTCTGTGAATTTCCCATTACGTGGTAGCGCACTCGAAGCTTGTTTAGGGGGGCTTTTTTCGAAGTTTTCTTCCCAAGCACAACGGACGCTAATGTTTTTGTCACTTTTTATGGAATCTAACTCAAAGTAAGCTCAGTACTTCCACGCTTCAAACGCTGCATGCTCAAACTCTCTCCTGCACTCATTATATTATCCATTGTTGATCTGCACACAGCTGTTGTCACGAATGTCGCTCTCGCTTACGTCACTGTCATGAGACATTCTCGCAAAAAAATCACGGTTTTAGTAACGCAGTAACGCAGCGTTCCTACGGGAAAGTAACGGTAATCTAATTACCGTTTTTGCAATAGTAATCCCTTACTTTACTCGTTACTTGAAAAAAGTAATCGGATTACAGTAACGCTGCCCATCTCTGGTAGTGACAACTAAAGGGAGCAGCTGAAAAAAGTACATGCACACGTATTCTCTGAGTGAAAATCTTAAGCTTCAGGATACTCAAAGTGCTTAAGTTTTGGACAGTTTTTGTCTATTGTTGGTTCTGTACAATGTAAATGAGTGGGAATATTCGTCATATAGCCACGTGTTTCTCTACTACTCTGGAAGAATTTAGGAATAAAAACTGATGGCGCTAGATATAAGCATAATAAGTCACTTTAAAGTTTCTATTCATAACAGATTCGGGAGGGAGTTGAACTCACAGTTCAGTCTGGTCCTCCTCCACTGAGAGGATGTTTACACCTCATTGTGTGTGTGGTGTGTGTGTGTGTGTGTGGTGTGTGTGCGCCTGGGAGCATGAGTGTGTGTATGTGTCATCCGGGTTGAGCAGAGTCATGCATTCTTTCCATTACCCTCATCAAATCAATGTTCAACAGCCCTCCTCCATCTACTGTCCCTGTACAGCTGCAGTGTGCGAGTGAGTGTGTGTATTTGTGTAAATGTATGTCACTGGAATGCTTGATCAATAAACAGATAGGATATTTGATCAGGAAAAACTGGGACGACCGCCCTGTCGATGTGGGTTCCAGATAAACTGCTGTTGATGGAAAGCTGCTTGATGTTATTTCACAGCATGTCGGCTTCAATTCTGTGAATTTTTTAGTGACTGGTTCATTATTCTTACTTTTCTTTGAGCATCGCCAACAGTCTGTGATCTTTAGCTTTGAGAGAAATACCTCAGCAGTGACTCAATAGCATTTTACACCAGGATAAGCAGTAAAAACTCAAACTTGTGTTTAGTGCTAAATAGCAAAGTGCTACACATT
This sequence comes from Diplotaxodon limnothrissa, assembly GCF_057381915.1. Classification (NCBI taxonomy): domain Eukaryota; kingdom Metazoa; phylum Chordata; class Actinopteri; order Cichliformes; family Cichlidae; genus Diplotaxodon; species Diplotaxodon limnothrissa. The sequence continues at coordinate 31,239,958 of NC_140600.1, forward strand.
CGTGATGTGCGGCATGATAAAAAGTTATGAATAATTAGTCCTCACCATATCTCACATACCTCATAGTACCATATTTTCGGTGCTGTCAGACTACAGGCTTTCTTCTGGTTTCTAGAGTTTATTAAAGAAGGAAGGACGCAGAACTTTCAGCTTTCACGCCCCTCGTCTGTGGAACCAGCTGTCAGGAAACAGACACCCTCTCTAATTTTAAGATCGACTCAAAGCTTTACTTTTTGATAAAGCTCATAGTTACCGATTAGGTGACCCTGAACCCATCCTTTAGTTATGCTGCCAAAGACAGTTTTTTCTTTTTGTAATAATGTTTTTTGAACACTACTTTTATTTTGCAGGATTTTAGCCAAAGGAAAATTTGAATAACAGTGTAGTATGTCTATGCTTCAGGACTTCATGTGATGCACTGATAACTTCTTTTCCCCTCTCCTCACCTCTTCTTTCTCTTGTTTTTCTTTCCCTTCACCCTCCAGCTGTTTGCTGCAGAGAACCCCCCCTCCCTGAGACGGTTATAGGGACTTTTCCTGTTAATAGGGAGTTTTTCCTTCCTACTATTGCAAAGTGCTCAGTCATAGGGTCTTTACCTTATGGTATAAAACAACCACAGTTGTTGTGATTTGGTGCTGTATAAATAAAACTGAATTGACTTGAACTGATTCAATGAAAATTGCCTTTGGTGTGATAAAATGACCTACTCTAGTGCCATCCTTTTATTCTGGAACACCACAAGAGTAGCTTTGCATGAGTCACAGTTAAAAAATATAACTAAAACCTTCCTTTGAATGGCCAATATTTAGAAATATGACAATGTGTAGCAACCTAATTTTTAAGTTTTATTTTTTAAGCTTAAATCTTTTAGTAAATCTTACAGTAAAACCTGATTAAAGGAGTTGAATATATGTCGCTGAGACGGTGAAGTTCAGAGGTGTCAAACATATGGCCCTGTACGATAGACTTATATCCATCCTGCATGATAATTTCATATGTCAGTTATTAATGACCTGTCGGTATCTGGGAACCGAATCTTCAGCCCTGCTTTGAGTAGCAGAGATGCAGAAATGTGTGCATGTAGCACAGAGCCATGGCTCAGTGTCTGAGTGTTTAAATGAGTCTCACAGGCCTGAATGTGCGCTTGAAGCCATTTTTAATTCTTAATTTGCTTGATCTGCTGCTCACCACAAACAAGCACAACATTTTGGACTTTTAACTGTATTTTCATAAGTTTTCAGCTTTTCCTACTTATAAAAAACTTCCTAATGGTTATTCATACTATTCAAAGTAATTAAGCAATAAACAATTAACCTGTTGAACCCCAATCTCTGTACCTCTCTGAGGCGAGAGGGAGAACATCTGGTTTAACACGATATACTGCTGGATCTGTTATCTAAATATAGACATGTGTGGTATTGACAGAAATGTCAGAATATCAGCTAAAAGCTCACAAAACCATTTCAACAACCGCTGAACAGCTAAAACAGCAAACAATTAAAGTCCAAACAGATTCTACAAAAAGATGTAAACACAAAGTGCGAACCAACAGCAAAAGAAGACCACAACTACACTTCACGTTTGAAAAACATTGTAATGAATTACCTGAATTTGACCATGATAAAAAGTGCACTTCCTGCATAGCTCTCTGTTTGCTTTGAGACCAGTTTTCCATAAGAGATCTCTATTTCGTGCATTATTTGCTTGCTTATTACCACTCTACTGTTGTGTACAGTGATGTTGGCCACTGTTTTTTGTTTTTCCGCCTCCAAAAATGACCTCTGACAAAAGATTTTGCAATTCAATTTCAAGGAAATTTCAACTTTTACAAATTATGTCAAACCGCAAAATGCTTAGCTATTTGAATAATAAAACCTCTGTAACTTTGTGAAAAACAGAAAAATTTCTCTTGTTCACTTTTTACTGTAAAATTCATTTTTTATGAGTACAGTTAAAAAAAAGACGAAAAACAACAACAACAACAACACACTGGACAGTCTGGGCAATTAGCTGCAGGAACTATTTCTGTAATTTTATTTTTTTTATTACAATGTAAGTCCAAAGAGTCAAGCTGACAGATGTTTTGATTTGTCACAGCAGGCTTTCATTTATCGTGTAGAAAAAGAGCCCAACTTATGATCAAAGTGGGCTGTATGTGGCCTGTAAAGTGTAAAGTGGTTTTAGAGTTTTTCAGGCCTTTGTCTATGTGTAGTAGCTGTGCACTGTCACCAGGGGGCAGTGTCAAAAATATGTGGGACAACTGATCCCTTAAATTAGCTCCTGAAGTAAAATATTGTTTTTGTCTTTGTTGTTGCTCTCTCCATTACAACCTGCTTTTCAACCAGTCAATATATATATTTTTTGGAGGCTTGCATGCAGGTACATCCGTGTTGGTTGCATATTCATAATCCTTCATGTCTGTCTTACTTGTGCTCACAACATTCATATTTTAACAGTGGAAACTGGGAGTTGCCGTAAGTACTGTGTGTTTCCAGCAGGTAGATGTTAGGTTCAATCCCATAAAAAGTCACCATCCCAAACACTCACCTGCTTTATGTCAACCATACAGAGATGTCAAGATGTGACTGTGTCGTCATGGCGACCTCTCAGTAAACAAACTCTTCTTCAATGGGCCACAGCTCACCAAGACAACAGTAAATATCCAGCAGGCCTGACAGTGTGTTTATGTGAAGTGAAACACAGATTTGATCCCTGGGTCTCCTGCAGAGAAAAGATTTTAACTGGAGGGAAAGAATAAATCGGATGAGAATATTTAACTAGTATATTTCAAAATAAATGAAACTGTACACTCTGAAAACAAATATGAAACTGCGTACACTGTGTGTGTGTGTCCTTTGCTTTTTCAAATTTAACCTGTAACCCAACAAAATGTTAGTTAATGTTAGTTTATGATGCGCCAGTGCTTGGCTTACGCTAGTTAACTGAAATTGCTAATGTTAGCAGCTTATATTAGAAGAGAAAACAGAAGAGCCAAATTCTGAACAAATTTCAGGTATTAAGAAGCAAATCCGGAGATTGGCGCTTAAAATGCCAATCATCCATCCACCATTCATGGTGGTTAGATGATTTTAAAAAATCCTTTTCAATTTTAGGGCTTAAAGTTGAGGTGTACCAACACAGGTAATATCTGGTATCTGTTTTCACACCACATCTTCTTATTCAAGTCAGTGAAATTGACTTCTTCACCATGTTTGCAGTGTTGGTGTCCTGTCGGAGGCTTTTAAATTTCCGGTAGAATTGATTGTTGTCTAATAAGACTACACCCTATTCAGTAGGGTGCTGTTGAGTTGGTGAGTGAAAACTCAAATCAGCAGGAATCTACATCTGTGCTATGATGCTACATGTCTTGTGGATTTAGCTTGTTAACTAAGCTGTCTAGCACTCCATTTTCTAACTATGGACATCACTGGTTTCAAAAACCAAGTGACAGTCTGAGTTGATGGCACAGTGGCCACATGCATCCTTTAAAAATAGACACAAAAAGCAGTTAGTAAATTCAAATAATTTTCAAAAAAGGAGTTAACTTGGAAACAAATATGGCATCATCATAAATAATAACATATCAATATCATGTTCTTTGTGAAAAATGTGATTTTGAGATTACAATTCCTTTAAGACTTAATTAAGACTTTATTCTGCACAGTGGGGAACTAAAAACAGTCAAAACCTCAGGAAAACAACACAAGCGACACATGATCCACACACACTGAACACACTATCACAATGAACATTGAACACTTAACTGTTTGGTATCTCAATATTTAAGTCATCTGCTGTTATAGTTCCACAAATGTTAACACCAGATGCTCAAACATGATCAACAGGATCATAGTAACTATGTTACTGTCTGATGTAGTTCACTGCTGAACTTGTCTGGCGCTGCGCGTTAGAATCACCGGAGACTCTAACGTCCTTATTATCACGACCAGAGAGAGCTCTAGTGAGTCAAAAAAACTTGCTGGCGGACAAATTCACAGAACGGCCAAGTCGTGGCAGCTCTTGGACCGCACTTTCACTGCCATGCGCTGGTTGTTACGTGCCACCAGTCGGTCCAGGAAGCGCCGGGCCTTACAAGTGAGGCTCTCTTTCCGTTTATAAACGGAGCGCCTGCGTTGAATGGCCTCGGTGCTGTCTCGACGAAGGCGGATCTGTCGGACCACGCCCTCAAATAGCTCGGTCACGTTGTGCTGAAGCGACGCTGACGTCTCAATGAATTTGCAATCAAACACGACTGCACATGCTCGGCCCTCTGGGGATAAATGACACAGACATATTAATATAGTAGCAGGAATTCATTATTAGTACTTTTGTAGTTTTTATTTGTTTTTATGTACGTCTTGCACTTGCACTCCACCTTCCACAGCAACTTCTCTCGATCGGACTAAGTCACTCTTGTTTCCTACGAGGATGATGGGAAGGTTTTCGGCCTGGCGGGTACGTCGGAGCGTGATGCGGAGCTCAGCAGCAGAATCAAAGCTGGAGCGGTCGGTGACCGAGTAGACGATGACGTAAGCACTCCCCACCTTCAGACAGTCATTGTGAGAGGGGCCATCCTCCCCCTCCTGACAGGAAACCTAAACACAGAGAAGGTTGAACCCAGACTTTAAATCAGATGTTATCAGCTTCTTTGTGAATAATGAATGCCTACTTCTTAAGCTGCTTGTACTGGACAAAGTTGTCCAACTTTTTTAGTGACTTACATTGCACACATGTCTGTAGCCCCTGCACTGGTTTAACTCATAATCCTCTACGCATAACCAGAGAGCTATGCAAATGGCCACTATAAATTATACTGCTTTGCAGCTCAAGAATCTTTTTTTAATAGTACCAAGGTAGAAAGAACTTTATTGTACAGGCTTTTTAGTACATTTTAGGGCATTTGCAACATGTTTGTTAAATTTAGTCATGAAATTTGCTCCAACAGAACACTTTGTTCTGAATTTCACATTAATGTGAAAAAAACAAACTTACTGACACACGTGTTCATATTATTTGTATTTGTGCACACCTTGAGATGTTTACTTTTTGTGGTAGTTTTTTATCAACCATATCTTATTTCTTTTGGTAAAATTCATTTTGCTGTGTCAAAGCGACAAGTTTATGTTTTAGAGATCCTAAAATAAAACCTTAATCAACATAGGAAAAGTTTGTTTTTAAAAAAAATATTATCATCTCGACACAGTTCCCTACCATTGTTATTGTTTTTTTTATGTGGCTGTGAAACCCAGAGATTCAAACACTGTAAATTTCCTGGCCTGCCCTACAGCCTTACTCTGTAACACACGGACACACCGTGGTTTTGAGTTCAGTTTAGTTTCAAACTGTCGCTTAGTTTCCACAATAATTTTTATTTTTTTAAATAAAGTGTAGTGTTTGTAGCATAGTGTTTGTCTGTGAGATTAAACGATTTAAGGAGTTCAGAGCGATCCAAAAAACAACCAAACAATGGAAACATTTGAAACACAGTAATACTGACATCCTCATCTTAATGAACAGATTCACAGAAGCTGGTTGTGCTACCAAATCTGACCCGACTGCAACTAAACACATTTCCTATACATTGCTGGTTTAGTTTGTTTTGTAGGTACACGATGCTATTTTAGTTAGTTTTTGCTTTTTATTTAATTCAGTTTTGTTAATCTCTTAGTTTTATTTTCAGTATTATATCTCTTTTCATTGTGCAGATAACTTGCAGCTGTATTTATCTTTGAATTTTGGAAATCACTGTACCATAATAAGGCTCAATAAGGGCTTTTTGGGTATAGAAAATTGGGATGTCTCAGTTTTCTGCAGCTGAGCTAGTCCAAAACAGAGATCATATTGTTTGTCTCTCCACTTTTAACTGAGAGGTTAAAAGTATCTTTGACTACCCTTTTAATGAAATAGAGGTTAAAACCAATGGAAAAATCTTTTAGAAAAATGTGAAATTCAACAAACAAATCAATGCTGTGGTTAAAAACTTTCTTTCAGCTCAGAACATTCTCCATACTAAAATAATTTTTTTAAACCACTAGATCTGCAAAGGGTTATGCATGCTTTTGTTACCTGTAGACTGGACTACTTTAATGCACTGTATACTAGAGTTAGTCAGTCACTCTTGCTGGTCTGCAATTAGTTCAAAATGCTGCAGCCAGATTAATTACTGGGACAAAAAAGAGAGATCACATTACTCCAGCGTTGGCAGCCTTGCACTGGCTCACTGTGCTCTACAGAATCCAGTGTAAAGTTGCACTATTTATATTTAAAACCTTAAATGGTCACGTGCAGCCATGCTGTATGTGGTAGACATGTTACGTCCCGATCATTAAGCCTACTTCCAGATCACTGGTGCCTTTGCTGTCATTTCAAGACTCTGTAACTGTCTTTAAATATGTTTTTTTTCTCCATCTTTTAGAAACTGCTGATATCTGCAATTTTGGTTAGAGGATATGTTATTTTATGTAAACAGCATGAATGTATGTAGCATGATTTTTTTAGGCTCCTTATTGTTTTTTATGTAAAATCATTTTATTGAAAAGCACTTTTCAATGAGTGATATAAACCAAATGTACTTTCTAGTTTTAGTTACTATATTGATATTAACACACTGTACCAGTTTGTCGTTCTCCCAGTTGTCCATGACGATGAGCGTCGTTTCCTCTCCATCTACTGTCAGTGTCCTCTCATATGTGTCTTCTGTAACATACAATAAATACAAAAAAGACAGGTTTGAGAATTTGCTTTTGAGCTAAACGCTGTGATCGGCATGCTAACGCGCTCACATGTCGGTTTTTATTTTGTTTGGCATTTTAGCGTGTTTGCATGCTGACACTTGCTAATTGGCACTGAAAGTACCGAAGAGCAGCTGAGGCTAAAGGATATCAGCTCCTACAGGGCTGTGAAAAAGTATTTGCCCCTTTGTTGTTGTTGTTTTTTGCTCATTCATTATATTTAAATGTCTCACACCATGAAACTAATTTTAATATTAGACAAAATACAGTTTTTAAAGTACAAAGCTAAACCTATCCAGCCCTGTGTGAAAGTAATTGTCCTCCTTGATAATCAGATTTATCAGTGATTACAGTCAGACCTGTTGACTCAAGAAATTGCTTAAATAAAATCTGTTTAATGAAGTAAAGTAGGCTAAAAGATCAAAACCAATACACCATGCCACCATCAAAAGAAACTCAAGAACACCTGAGAAACAAAGTCCTTCATCTGTCGGTCTAGGAAGGCGTGAAGCCATTTCTAAAGCTTTGGGACTCTATCGATCTGTGGTGAGAGCTAACATCCACAAACGGAGAAACTTCATAGAAGTGACCGGCCTACCAAAATTACTCCAAGAGCAGATCAGCGACTTATCCAGGAGATGACAAAAGAACCCAGAACAACATCTAACAAACCGTAGGCCTCACTTGGCTCAGTTAAGGTCGGAGTTCATGATTCAAAAGTCAGAAAGAGACTAAAAGACATATATGGGAAAACTCTAAGGCAAAAACTACTGCTAATCATAGAGAACACACAGGCTTGTCTCACATCTTGATGGTCCTCAAGACTTTGGGAAAACATTCTCTGGACAAAAGTTGAGCATTTTGGCATAAAAATAACAGCATTTCATAAGAACATCATACCAACAGTCAGACAAATGTGAGGGTAGTGTGGTGTTCTGGGGATGCTTTGCTTCAGGACCTGGACAACTTACCGTAATTGATGGAACCATGAATTCTGCTCTCCATCAGAAATTCCTGAATGAGAATGTCTGGCCATCAAGCTTGCGCCCTGAGACTCAAGTGCAATTGAACAGGACAATGATCAAGAACACACCAGCAAGTGTGGCTTTGTCACAGTCCGGACTTTAATCAGATTGAGCTGCTCAGTCCACGCCGGAAAACCCTCTGCCCTCTTTGAAATTAATGCGTGTGAGCAGCAACACTGATCTATAAAACATAATCTATTGGTTGATATTGAATTAAAGGGCAATGCAGGGAATTGTGCATTTTCAGAAATGCTAGTATATAACCTCTCCTCAACTTCATTTTCATTGGATGCGTGAAAAACTGAGCTGTGTGTCTAGGGTGGACAGTTGTTGCATTTTGCACGTATACAAACATACTGAAGCAGCAGTAAAGAAAGCAAAGAGGAAAAAAATGCAGGCAAAAGTTAGATGTTCAATTAATATGTGTCAAGCTATGCTCAGAAATTAGGCTGTAGGTGAACAAGCTGGAGATTCTCCTGATGGTGTATTTTTTTCTTTTTATGTTTGAAGGGGGAAATAAACTCCCTTGGCTGTTTTTCTTTTTCTTACCAGTAACATTTAGTTTGTCCTCTTTGTCCTTTTTGGAACATAAGGCTACAGAAGCAGTACTGCTTCTTTTTGTGTATGGGTCGCACACACTATGCAACATGAAAGGTGGATAGTGTTACCCTAACATGAGCCTGAACCTGTCCCTCAGTCTCAGTGTTGACTGGACTATAGCGAGATCACCCAAATCTAGTCCAGAGATTTTAGTTTGAACCAAAGTGGAGCACTGACAGAAGCAGCTGAACATCTCTGTTAGCCCTAGAGCTATGACTAAAATAATAAACAACATGGTGGACCAAAAAGAGACAACAATAAGGTAAACCCTGACAGCACAACCCACATAAAAATGAAACAGAAAAAAGCCAAAATGTTAATGTTTCAAAATGTTCTGTATGTTTCGTTGGAATAATACTCTGTAATGTCTGTGCTATGAATTACTCAGAAAAGAAGCCTTTTTGCATTCATCTCTCTGAAAATCAAACAATTACGCACAAATTATATGGATGTTGGAGGCAAATAAAAGATCACTTTGAAAAGATAAAAAAAGGCCAATCAGTGATTAACCAACAACAAAAAACAAAAGTAACAAAACAAAACATGTAAACCCATGGATGTATGACCATTCGCATCACGTCAGACTATCACCTGATCGATGCAGCTTATCAATTATGGCCTGAGGCCAGTCAACACGTGACAGATGATCAATCTCAGGCCAGCCAAGGTTGATCTCACAACAAAGTCAGAGACAGAAAGTGTGTGCTGATCCACCGTGCACTGAGTCTGAGTGTGAAAGATTGTGAAAGCATGGTTAAAAATTGTCTGTGGTTAAGGAATCCTTTTGGCTAATTTCTATTTATACAGAGTCAGTTGTCAGTTAACATATCTGTGGCTTGTGCTAAAGCTTTGCAGCCACCATGAAAAGAAACTCAAGAACAGCAGAGAAACAAAGTCCTTCATCTGTCGGTCTAGGAAGGCGTAAAGCCATTTCTAAAGCTTTGGGACTCTATCGATCTGTGGTGAGAGCTAACATCCACAAACGGAGAAACTTCCTAGGAGTGACTGGCCTAACATATCTGTGGCTTGTGCTAAAACTTTGCAGCATTTTTGATTTGACATTATGGTATTGCGCAGCAAAGGGTAACATACATCTCCATTTGTTCTTATGGGGCTGAGTTAACATCATGAAGTTAGTCTGGGATCATATGAAGACAATGAAAACAAAGAGACTGCTTGAATCCTCTGACAAGTTCTCCAAGAAGACTAGAGGAACCCTACCTGTAAAATACCCTGAATATGTGCACTGAACTGAAATAGTTTATTTTTTTACAATATTGAACAGAAAGAACATCTTTCAAGGTGTTAAGTCCATCATTTTTCGGGAAACTTTAACCCTGTCAACTAAATTAAACAACACCTATACTACTACTACTACTAATAATAATAATTAACTATCTTAACTAACTAAAAACTATGAGTAAGTGTGACGATTTAGATGTAATGACCACCAGGCACTTAAAAAACAAGCACTCATAATGTCCCACCTCCAGGTTGTTCATCCTTGTCTGTTATCCCGGCAAAGATTCCTGCGAGGCTAGTCTTTCCGACTCCATGATCACCAAGCAACACTACTCTGTAAACACAGTCCGAATCACTCTGTGAGTCATCATCAGAGTCTGAACTCCACTGGGCACGGTAATGGAGGGACTTGTCTCCAGGGTGGTAGGACGCTGACTGTCCCAGAGGGGGGTGGTTGCGCTGGGGACGGGGCTGCTCTGGGTTGGGTTGGGTGCTGCTGGGGATCCAAGGCGGTTGCTGGTAAAGGGGATGAACTGGAGTGCTGCCTCGCCTTTGGAGGGGCTCCTTCTCTCTCTGGGTGTTGAGGGTCATGTTCCTACGGTAAAGGCATTAGGACAGGATGGGCCTGAGGGAGGAAATAAGACTGTTAATGGTTCAGAGGAAAATCTGGTCCAAAAAGGTCCTTGCAAACTTTTTCAGAGAGGCAATTTGTTGTCTTTCCCAAATAACCACCTCTGTTTTTGCCACAGTGATGTAGAAATGCGCTCTGTTTTTAGGTTTACACCAGAGAAGGTGGAGAAACACAGCAAGACCTTCATTTGTTTGCTAAAAGCGTAGTCTATTTTTGTGGCATAATGTTAACTACTCTACACTATAAAATGCATAATAAAGCACCAGAGATTTCCTTGTTAAAAAAAAAGGTTAAATAAATAACAGTATTTCAAAAGGAGAGCGTGACTGTGTTCTCCGGATTTCCTGCCTGGTTTTATAGACTGACCTCCACAAGTGTATCCAGAGGGATTGTGGCAGAAACCCTGATTCACCGGACAGGAAAATGTTATTCCAGTCTTTTACTCTACAACTTTGGTGAACGTGTGCAAATTTTAGCCTCCATTTCCTCTTCTTAGCTGACAGGTGTGGCACTTGGTGTGGTCTTGTGTTTTTACAACTCATCTGCTTCAAGATTCAACGGGATGCAAATTTGCATATCATTATAACCAGTGTTTATTTGAGTTGTTTCTCCTCTGACCTCAGACATTAACAAGGTATTTTTGTCCAGAGACCCACAGCTCACTGCATAGTTTCTGTTTTTCAGACCATTCAATCCCTGTAGATAAGTAGTCTCCAAAATACTCAAACTAGCCAATCTGGCACCAACAACCATGCTGCATTAAAGGCACTTAAATGACCTTTCTTCTGATGTTGACTGCTATGTGATTGGCTGACTAGATATTTGAGTGGGTGAAAAGTTGTACCTAATACAATGGACAGTGAATGCATAGAAAGAGCCTACAGATCAGAAAGGTGATGCCAATTCATGAAAACTTCATATCTGGATTTTTTTTTTTAATGGCCAGCAGTCACCACTGCTTTGATTTTAAAAAATCTGATTGTATGCTGTATAAAGTGCAGGAGAAAATTAGTTTGCAGCTTACAACATGTGATGATGACAATTTACTTTAAATTAGCCACTGAGCTAATTTAAAGTCTAATTTATGGCAACATGATTTTCATTCAGTAAGTTTTCAAAAGTACTTCGTTCGTTCTCAGTGACGTCCACCCCTCACCCGTGACATGTGGTTTAAAAAAACCTATGATCATGACGGCCCAAAAGCTCACCTTGTTGCTTAAAAATAGGTGTCCACAAATTAGTGAGTGACTTTATAGTGACTATGTCCATCATTTATATACAGGCTATATGTCTGCGTGCAGGTAAATTAAAAGCTGAAAGTACAGTTGATTATTTTTAGGGATTATTAAAAGATTGCAAGGCCATAGAAGGACTCAAAATGTGATAACTTTGCTGTGGACAGATAGCTGCCGAGCTAACCTTAAATAGTGTTTGTTTTAAAGTAGTTTTTTTTTTGTTTTTTTTTTTTTAATAAATGCATTTTTGAAGTGGTGTCTGAGTGACCTCACTCACTGATTTATGTACAGGAGAAAGCACTTTGCTAGGGAACAACACAACAAATAACATGCCCTTGCCAATTAAGAAATTTGTGAACAATTTGTACAGTGATTGCAGTTTCAGACAAAATTTACACCTTCATTACATTTCCATGTATTCTGTGGTATCACGTATCACTATCATACACAACACTTCATGCATTTCATTCAGTCATGTCATTCTTTGTTAAAAATGAGTTAAAGAAACCCAAAACTTTGTTTAATTTGATTTCTCTGTGAAAACAAATGCATTGAGACAATTAATACTATTATAACAAACATCACAGATGGGAATCAAAATTACAAACCTAAAAACATATAAACTCAAGAAACCTTCTGGAAAATGTCAAACTTAGGTCTCAATTCCAAAATCTAGCTAGAGATCAAAGAAGGAACCAAAAGCGACTTCTCCTATGCACCAGAGAGCAGAGACACACAAAAACCCTCCTATAATGAATAATTAACACATTTAAAGGTGCCAAGTACAACAGTTAGTGGTGGTGAAGGCCGGGCAGACCAGGTGAAAGCTGTTGGTTGCAATTAAAAAGTTACAGCATCACCAGTCCCACAAAACGGATAAACTTGAAGCTAAGGATGAGCAGTAACAAATCGCTCATGTAATACATACAATATACAGACCAAATAACTGTACTTGACTAGTTAATAAGAGGTGATGAACAACATTATTTGGTTTTACTTAAAGCAAACCAAACAAACTGAAAGAATGAGAACTATTTCAAACATGATTTTAGCTCTGAAAGTGAAGTTTTTTTGAATGAAATATCTAAAACTCGTTTATTATATGACTAATAGCTAAAAACAGGACAAAACACACAGCATGTCTATAGATAGATAGATAGAGAGACTTACCATATACACTCCATGCACAGCTGCTTCCGTCCAGCTTCAGTAAACAACAGAACTGAACTGAACCCTGTCTCTCTGACTCTGTCAGTGTAACAGTACCCTGGTGCCACAGTAACCCGCCTAGAAAAAAAAAGTTCCACAACAGCGTTAAAAATTCAGCAGTGGAATCACGGTTATCTACCTCCTCCAGTGTGTGTGTATGTGTGTGTGTCTCAGAGTGACAGCAGAGGAGAAACAGATATCTGAGGAGGGAGTGTGTGTGTGTGTGTGTGTGCGTTTGAGAGAGAGAGTTTTATCAGTGTGGAGGGCAGGCGGTTTAGGAAAACATTTTGGTCACTTCCTGTTTGACCTAAAAGACACAGTCTGGAGTAACAAAACAGCTCAGTTGGAATAGTCTAGTTTACAATTGATATGACAACTTTTTTTTAAAATTCTGGTTACATAGAAATAAAAGATACAGACAATACTTGCTCTAATTTTCTCTCATATGTTATAATGGTGGACACTTATATTAAACATGTTTAATCCTATGATTGAAATAATAATTTAAGGATACTAAGGAGACCAAATATCAGGCTTATTTTTACTCTGCTTAGGTTTAGATAAAACAGACTTACAAAGTGCTTTGAGTGGTCAAATTGAGTAGAAAGGTGCTATGTAAGTACCAGTCCATTTACCAGTTTATTAATGGCAATTTATCAGCTCCCTAACTACTGAAGATATAATTTTACTGCCTTTCTAAGGAATGAAAACAGCTGATTTTTAGGTTAGCAGAGAAATATTTCAGCTCTGAGGCTATTTTTTTTCCAGTTAATACAGGTAAAACCACATGTTGTTGTGGCATTGTTTAGTGTTTGCGTGATAAAATGTTGATGTCACAGCTGAAGAATTTCGTCACGTGTAGTTTGAGGCAAGACAAGTTGCATGTATTGACCAAATACAGGAAGTTCATTCACAGTAGGAGCACAAACTGTTAAATATGTTTTGAGACACCACCCTGTCGACGTACTAACACTAAGTATAAGTTGTAGTTTGCTCCATTGGGGTAATTTCATAATGGAAATATCCAAATTGACATGGAGGGGACAAAAATAACACATTATTACCTACCAGTTGATGAAGTCGCCAGTTTTGTATGGATTAGTAGCTAGTAGTCCTGGTGAGTTAAAATGATGAATTAAGACTTAAGGATATCTCTGCCTTTCGCAGATGACGTGGTTCTGTTGGCTTCATTGGGTAATGGCCTCCAGCTCGCACTGGAACAGTTCACAGCCGAGGTCAGAGACGCGTTCCTGCCCCAAGTGGAGGAGTTTAAGTATCTCTTGTTCCCGAGTGACAGGAGAAGGGAGCAGGAGATCGACAGATGGATTGGTGAGAAAAGTACTTAAAGACGTTCGGGTTTCTAGGACCTGACGTTAGCTGGCACGACGTTAGCTTATATTTATGTTGTTGTTTAGCTAGTTCTTGTTAGCTGTCTGGAGATGGGAGGGTCGCATGTCTGATCTGAAATGATAACCAGACCCAACGATATTAAGAGTAAATAAGCAAGTTCATCTAGGATTTCTCATGTTAGAACCCTTACTAGTTCAGGAAGAAGTTGAAATGGAGTAGTAGCGGAGGATGCAGATGAACAAGATCAAAAGGAAAACACTAAACACCACACTACAAAACTTCTGTACAAACAGACCAGAGGAGTCGCCCCCTGCTGGTCAGTGGGAAACGAGCAGGTTTAAGGCATTCAGTGAAGGCTTAATTCAGATCCAGAAGTTAGAGTAGGCTAATAACAATTGTCCTGCTTTTTGCTTACATTTTATTTGAATAACCCAAAGTTCCTAGAAAAAGTTATTCATGATTTTGTTACTTCCTGTCTGGACTACTGTAATTCCCTGTGCTTTGGTATTGAACAGTCATCTTTACGCTGCTTGCAGTTGGTCCAGAATACAGGATGCCGTTATACGATCTTCCATGTAGAAATGAAAGAATCATTTTAAAAATGTGAAGCTTTAATAGCATGCCAAAGTTGGGATAAATCATATTCAAATTAAGTATTCAACATGAATATTTTCATATTCATTATTCTTAACTTTTTATACCTCTGGTAGAAATGGATTCCCACAGTTTACACATGAGCTGAGATGGAAAATTCACTTCCTCTGTGTCAGTGTGAGTGTTCTGACTGAAACTCAACACATCGCAGATGTTTAGTTTTTGTCCACCCCCTCAGGTTAAGAGTTTGAATATAAAAGGAGGAGTTTCTCTGTGCATTCCCATTTGTTTGAAATGTCGTTTCCTAAACAGCACAGTCTGGCACAGTTGATTCATAACTTTATCAGTCAGCTAGTCCATATCTAATCGATTTCTGATTTGAGACCAAAACAACTCTACCTTTCTACCCCCTCTTTTTGATTTTGCCATCCGCTGAGAACTGCATCTGGCTTTAATCAGGTGTAGACAGCTCATAGAAGACTCATGCCATCATTAGTTTTATGAGCTGGTTGAAAGCTTTCAGTGTTTCCACTTGTTTTAAAAACAAAAAGCCTTTAAAGGGCTTTAAAAAACAAATTTAATTTGCAGGCTTTTATCAAAATAATAGACTTGCTTTATACAGTACAACCTTTCCTTATGTTGTGGCTATTAACCTTCTCCTTTTAAAAGGAAAATTTACCAACAATCAACAAATAAACACTAAAAATCTAACAGTTCAGACTAAAAACAGCAGGATATCAATTAACCTGTTGTGCAGATTCTATGGATGTACACAACAAAGCAGAGTACCCCAATGACGAAGTGCCCCATTTTGAAGTCAATGGCCAGACTTAGTCACATCAGACCATGTACAAAATTCCAGTCCAGAGAGGTCGATTGAATCCACCACCAGTTGCCAGATTTAATTAAATCCCTCAATATTGTCCTCTAAGGTGAATGTCAGTTTTTCCAGGGGAAGAATTCTCAGAATCTTGTAATACAAATCGTCCATTATGGGTACATACCGGGAGGTCCAGTATTGAATCACCAGTCTAGCTATGTAAAAAAAATTACTATAACATTAAATAAACATTATTTTTAGCCACATCGAATGACAGTATACAGTGGATGGAGGGCATGTGCAAACTGCACCATGTCAATATGTTTTTTTTAACTTCTTTTCAGAAGCTTTAGATCTTTGAACAATCCTAAAAAAAAATATGCATGTTCTAGATTTTATTACACTTCATACAGAGGGTTTGTGTGCTGAGACTGCCCCACAGCAGTGATATGCCGTGCAGTCTGGATTATTTTAAACTGGGTTTCCCAGCCATCATTACTGTTAAGCATGGTCCGGGAATTTGTTATATGGCAGATCTCCATGCCTGATCATCAGTCATGTGTCTCATGTCCTTCTGCCACTGATTTGTGATATGTAAATAGAAAGTTTGCATGACATAAATCTGTCTCATAGAGGCTGAGATATGATTTCCTATAAGCACAATGTTAAAGGCTTTTTAAGTTTATGCTTATATTGAGATGAAACAGAATCTAGCGTCAACATCGTCACACTTGATAATGCTCATGAAAATATGGAAATAAAGACGTGGCATAAAAAAATAGGAAAATACGTGCTATCTTGTCAAAATGTTTACTTAACTAAGACACTTCTTTGTCATTTAAAACTCTGTTTCAGTTTCAAAGTTACAGAAAAATAATCCACTAAAGTTCCAAGAGTTACTGGGAACTCTTAAAGAAGAGCTACTAGCTGTAAAAGCAAATAAAGTACATCTATCACAACCTAAAAAAGAGATAAAACTATTTAGTAGGAAATGAAGTTTATGTTAGAACAAACATACGGTTCATTTTATCACCCTGATTTTTAAGCTCTTATGAGAGCTCGATTTGCACTCCTTTACTGAAAATCTGTAGAGGGCGACAGGCCTGCACTGCAAGGTTTAGAGGTTTAGTGGACAGCCGATTCATATCAATTTGTCTCTTTTATTTGCAGAATGTGAAAAAAACCAAACATTTACCGTAAATGGTAACATACATTAAGGACATTATCATACCTGTAATATACAACTCACTCTATTACACACAGTTTTTTTTATGGCATTTTCTTGTCTTAAGTTTCTTATTTTACTTTGTGTATTTTGGTTTTTGTATTTTTTATTTCTATGTTTCTACAATTTTCTTCATATTGGAGCTGACAATAAAGCTAACTTTAATTTCTTTCCTTTTGTAAAAATCTAATCCAAATGTCAAATAACAGTTACTGCCCAGTGATCCTAACCTTATACTTTGAAATCATCCTATGTGAGACATTTTGTAAACCTTAAAGTAATCATCAAACATTTCCGGGAGACAAAGTGAAACATGTTGAATGTTTTTCTGCTTTCATTTGTAAGTTTAAAGCTGCGTTTTGTTTATCATATTGAATTGTTTGGCTAAATTCCTTTCCTTTGGTTAACGAAAATTCCAGATAGAGTCTGTATACATGTAGATTAGTTCCACTAAACAAGCTGTACATATGTTTCACTGACAGTAGTATGAGTATTAGTAGTAAGTCAGATATTGAGTTCTGCTGCCACCACATGGTCAGAGGAAGTCAAGCAGCGGAGAGTTTTTAAATATGTTTCTTCAGTTGCACAGTGAAAATCAAATTATAGTAAATATAGCAAAAAGAAAAACTAAAAACTGTTCTCGGCTTGTACCAGGGTGGCCAGTCTCTAGCGGGGTCGACTGCCTGTTGCTTCTAGTCCTCTGGGACTCTGAAGCTTTGTCCAAGTGTGGCCCATCTGGGGCGTCCTTGCTTCTCCTGCTAGGATGGACATGCTGTATGCTTGTTTTTTTTCTTACAGGTGCAGCAGTTGGTGATACACTCTACATGTCTATTTGTATTTGTGCTCTGTCCATTTATTATATTTTTCCCCATTTTCTCCCCCCTTTCCTTTTTCTTACCTGCCTGTCCTGTCTCAAACATTGTCATACTATGCCACATATAATGTAATTACTGAAATAACAATTTCCAGCTGTCTTTTTGTGACCTCAAGCTGAAGCGCACTTGGGTTCTGTGAGATTATAATATTATTTTATGCCATGTTAGACCCCTAATTAAAGATTGAATTAGTATGTAGTTTTAGTTTGCATTATTCTCCTGAATTAGAAGGTGATAACTATTACATTTGTTAAACTGTATTACATTAGACTGCTGATTTATTGTGAATGAATGATATTGTTTTATGATGCATTATACTGCTGAGTTATAAGAAATACTGTTCGCAGAAATTCATCGCCTTATTTGTCTGATTAGAAGAGAACAGAACATACTGGAGTTTTCTGCCCCATCTCAGCAGGAGCAGATAAACAGGGAGCCAAGGTCGTAGCTTAGGCGCCGTGTGAGAGAAAGAATGTGAATGTTTAGGCTTTTATGATTAGGTGGGGGCCACTAGAGGCTATAAGAGTTTGATCAATGCTCCACCATTTTGAGATCTGATGCTGTCTGCGTACGGTGTCCATCTCCCACGAGTGTGATCATTAAAATCATCGTTTGACTCAACCCGGCCGGACCAGTGTTGTTATTTTGGTTTTTCCTCTTGTATCCATCCCCAATATTTGAATCCGTAACAGTTCTGCAGTAGGACAATGATCCAAAACTCTCCAGCAAGTCCACCTTTGAATGGCTCAAGAAAAACAAAATGAAGACTTTGGAGTGGCCTAGTCAAAGTCCTGAAATGAATCTGCTTGAGGTGCTGTGGCATGACCTTAAAAAGTCAGTTCATGCTCGAATACTCTCCAGTGTGGCTGAATTACAACAATTCTGCAAAGATGAGTGGGCCCAAAATTCCTCCACAGTGCTGTAAAACACTCATTGCCAGTAATGCTTGATTGCAGCTGTTGCTGCTAAGGGTGACCAAACTTGTTATTAGGTTTAGGGGGCAATTTATATTGCCTCCCTGGAGCTTAGATTCTCTTTATTATTTGACTTTGTTATATTTATTTGGAGCAAACAATTTAAAAATAGTTGTATTCTTCTATAAGCATCTTAAAGTATGACACCTATCCTGTACTTGCTCATCTCACATCAAATTTGTACATAGACCAACTTGTAAATATAAAAAACAGATTGTAAATAATCTTCCAAACCCTTAAACATCTCTGAGTCTGCAGCTGGGAGAATAAAAACTAAAACTGTCAGAAGGTGGCTATGCTGACAAACTCCTTTATTAAACTGTGGGGCAGTATTATTTAAGCTTCAGTGTTTAAATGGGTCTGTCACCTTAGAAAGAAACAGTAACATAGAGAGCGTAGTGGCTAATTAAGCTGAATTTAAATTGTTATCACTTTGTGTGCTAAATCACCAGATTAATGATTTTCTGCAGCATTCATCACATTGTCTGTGGAGGTTCTCAGTCATCCAGGTCAGAGTAATCTAAGGAGCTTGGAACGAAAAGCAACTGGAAGTTTCTTGAGAGGTTTCTGTGTTACACAGTTTCTGTGTAGGAGAAGTCATCTGTTCCAGAAAATGCCCCTTCTAAATGATCAGACACTGCAACACTGCCCCTTTCATGAGAATATGCAGGAAAAACCCTGGGTTGCCTTGGCAAGCTGATAATAGTTTCATGTGACTGCTTATAGCGATTGCCAGTGTTAATGCCAGTTGATACAGATAATGGAAATATACCCTTGGTATGTTGAACTTGCTTTGTAGTTCAGGGCCCAGAGTTACAAAATCCATAAACTGAAATGGCAAAAAAAATCCAGATAATTCCATGTCAGCAAACACAAAACGATGATAACAGATAATTAAAAACACAAGACGACTGACTAATAAAGTAAAACAGGAAGTAAGCAACGAAAACTAAGCAGAGAATCACAGATGTAAAAGTAAACTTAACATGGGGAAGAGACAGAACAAGAAAACTCAGTGTGTCCGAAACCCAGGACAACATTTCCATGCTGCGTTTATGCTTCAGATACATTCACACACATTGATTTACAAGTGATAATGATCTCATCATTATTGTATTTAAAATGCATTAATGTATTTTAGTCACACTTTAGTTTTTATTGTATTCTTTTTAGATTATGATTTAGTGTGCTAGGTTACGCTTAACGTTTTGGCTGCTGTAACACAGAAATTTACCAACTTTATTTATCCCAAAAATTGGTATCATATTTGACCATATTTTATGTATAACTGTATACCATGCTCACTTTTCTGTACTCGGCACCTTTAATACTGCTGTACATTATTCCAAATTAGTTTTCTAAATGATCATTTTAAAAGAAAGACAACTGATATTTATAGATTTTGGTGTAACTCCTTTAACTTCAGTAAAGAACAAGAATTTTTCCTCTAATGCTGCGTGTTAGTGAGGTCGCCAACATGACTGTTATATGCTCTGCTGTTTTATTTGACAGATTCTTTCAGAATCTGATCAGTGTTTGTGTTTCTGATCTTCTGTCCCATCGTGCTACTTGTCTTCCTCTGAGGATTCAGTGGATGAAGGACCCTTAGATGAGGAAGAGCCATGCTGGGATTCATGGAACTGCTGCGAGTACGTGTTGTTGGTTTGATCCACAGAAGATGTTTGATGGGATGCAGCTGGAGTGAAGGATATTAAAGCAAAAATAAGCATATGAATAAATGACACTTAATATGTGGAAATATAATAACAGCTGAGTTTTTGATTTATGTAATTTGGATTTCATACAAACTTTTGAAATGTCTTTTTTTCTCATGTTGACCAGGAGCAGTCACCTGGAACCACTGCTGCAGTCTGTTATGAAGAGGATTCACAGCTGCACGAGAGAACAATCTGGATCAGTCTTCAGTCAAAATTCATTTCTTATCTGAAGCATTTCAGTATGTATTTCCAGATTAGTCAAAACTGTAAAATCTGCAGTTCCCTTTAGTTACAGGAGGTGGCGATGCTTCCACACTGTCAATAAGGAACAACTAAAACTCTGGAAGAAATTAACCAGTATTTGTACTACACCAAATCACAGATTTAATTCAGTCTGACTTAATTCACTGCATGCCAGTTCAAATGCCTTTTTCAGGACTATTGAAGCTATTTTGAGGTTTCAGCTCGACTTTGAGACACATTTTAGTTTGTGTTATTCAGATGACTAAACATATATTCCTGACTTTTTAAACGTAATTATCATTTTTTAAAATGTATTTATATTTCTGGACTGCATATTAACTACTTATGACAATGAAAAAGTGAAGTGAATTTGGTAACACTTACCTCTTTGAGGATGAGAAGTGGATGTTGAAGCTTCTGGGTATGATCCAGATCCTTCTCTAAGGTTCTTCTGAGGTTCTAATCCAACTTCCTTCTTGAATTCTCCTCCATTTTGTGATTCAACGTCCGCTGGGGATTCTCCTCCAGATGCTAGTCCTGCATTCCCCTGGAGAAACACTCTGTCCAGCAGGTGGTCCAGCAGCTGGTCTGCATGGTCGGGCTTGGTTCTGACAGTCAGTTTACGACTAGGTTGTTCTGCTGAGATCTGCATCTCGGTGATGTTTCTGAGGAATCAGATCCAACTGATTATTTACACCTAATGAGATGATCAATATTTGTGGTCTCTACATCGTTGTAGCTATATTCCCTAAGGTCTGAATTAGAGAATTTGTTTCATCTTGGAAAAAGAAACACAAGAACTAGCTCTGTCCTCTGGATCCATCCAATCAGACTATACTAGTATAAAAATCCCATTGAAGGGTAATTACACCTTCATATTCTCCTTGAATCCTGCCATCCAGTAAGAGGCTATTTAACACACAGCAAGGTCAGTGGATATGGGAGAGACTAATCACTGCTCAAAGTTACTTTTTGGGTCCTTTTTTTCTCCACTGAACACACAGCCAGACCTTTATGGCCCCTTGAGTCGGTTCCATGTTGGTATCTGTAATGTAACAGATTTTTGTAATTTGGACTATATTATCCAGTAATACCAACAGTAAGATACTATAAAAAAGGTTATAAAACATTCATTGTAAAGGGAAAATCATTTTGAGAAAACATGGGCTCACTAACTTCACTACTTTCATTCATTTTTACGCTAGTAAACCAGCCTGGGAAAAACTGACCAACAGCAGAGGAGATTTCCTTTAAAAGTCATAATTTTAACCTAAGATATCATTTAACCAAATATTTAAATCTATTTAATATCCATCCATTCGATATACTGGCATTATCCTGCAGAGGGCTGCTGTAAGCTGGAGCCTACCCCATCTGATGAAAGGTTTGCCTGAGACTTGAGCAGATCACCAGTTAGGCTAACACATAGAACGAGACAGTCTCAGTTTAGATTCCTCAACTGTGGGAGGAAACCACTGCACCACCTCAACAAGTCTTGAAGTGTCTACACATCTCCAGTATGCAAGCCAAAGACTGACGTCACCAGACTGGTCATGCTTGGGTCAACCATTACATCTGCTGAATTAATGTCAGGCTGCCCTACTTACCAGGGCTATTCATTTTCTGACTAAGGCTCGGCCTCAGTGTGAGCGCTGAAGGGATAAATGCTGCCTGCAATGTCACATGTTATTGAATTTAAGGCAGACACACAGATCCAAACAAATCCTCACCAGGTGTGCAATCCAGTTTCAATACAAAGACCTGGGTATTGTTAGAAATAACAAGTGATCATAATCAAAGCTGAAATTATAATTTGGTCTAAGTAACAGCATTTTCATATAACAGCTCTTGTGCTGGAACTGCAGTAGCTGGGACATAGGCTCAACTGTGACACACGAATCATGTCGATAGCCATATGTACTACAATGGGATGTCTTTGTGTGCCATGTCAAGTTTAAAGTCAAAGTGTCGCAACAATGGCTGTTTTTATCCTTTTACCTGGCTAAATATCCATGATAAATTATGCTGAACATATAACTTGGTTGGGAGCAGGTAGCCATAGTAGCCACATCTCTCTGTTATGTGTCCTTTAAAGACCATGGGTTAAATTTCCTGTTTGCCACCTCAGTTATAAGCAGTCACATACTTTGGGTCTAACAGAGATTTATGAATCTTATTTACACTGTAATACTCCTATGACTCCTGTTTAGAGCTAGCTGCACCATTGTAAGAAATGCACTAACTGGGAATTAAGTCAGCCAGTGTTGTGGTTTTAATGCTTAGCATGGTAGTTGTAATATTACATACAAAGACTCTAGTGTCTTATGTATCTATTATTGTAGGATCTACTGTACAACATAAAGCGCCTTGAGGCGACTGTTGTTGTGATTTGGTGCTATATAAATAAAATTGAATTGAATTGAATTGTGCCTTTGTCAAAAATAGGAGAGCGAGTTTGGCTAATCTGAAATGTTATTAAAATCAATGCCAAAGTTGTATCAAAGCAGTTTATACAAACATATGTTCTTGCAAAAAGAACCACGCTAAAAACACCAGAGATTATTGATAATTGAAGGTTTAAAGTGACCTCTAAAATAAACATAGAAGAATAGTAGTTCAGTGTAAATCTAAATAACTCTGAATTGCAGAATTGAGCGGCTGATTTTTATGAGGCAGCTGCTTTTACCTGTTTCTGATTTGTTTGAGGACGCAACAGAGCAGCAGGAGCTCAATCACAGCCAGCACTAGAGCTGCCAGGGATAAACAGAAGACTTCGTAGGTCACCTGCTCAGGCACTGTCATGGCGATATTTGGAAAGCAGGCAGCAGCAATGTGATGCAGATCTCCACACTAAACAACAGTTTGAGAGGTAGAAAAGGTAGAATAACACTGAACATGAACATTTTTTTAGATCTTTAATTCTTAGGACTAAATGTAAAAAGCCCTAAAATCAGAAAGCTCTACAATTTTTCATGACATGTGACGACACTTTATCTGGTGATGAAGATCATCTGATTCACCTGAAGGCCTTATGTTAGGGTGTTTTGGTTAAAGATTTATTCTGTTTAAGGAATCTATGCCCCAAATTACTTTTTTATGGGAAAAAAGTAATTTTTTTCCCTTTCCTCTTTTAAAGCTATCAATTTCATCCTCATGAGAAAATGTATAAAATTTTAATGGTGACAAAAGCATCAATGTGACTGAAAAGAAAGCAAAGACACGATGAAAAACATACAAAGATGCTTCAGTCACAGGCAGCAGTAAGAGGGGAGACACACTTTACAGTCTTAGTTCACTAGCCACTAATAGCCTGTAGTTGTTTTGATGAACAATGCACACTTCTACACTTGTAATCTAGTTTAAAATAAATATATTATCACATGTACACATATCAGTCACTGCTGTAAAGCATTTTCTGCTAATCTGTTTACGTACCAATGTCCGTTGTTGGTATTCTGCAACTGAAGTTTTTTCTGTTGCTTAGAAATGAAACTGTGCCATTCTTAGAAAGTTGAAAGTAAACATTCCCAGGCCAGGACTCTTCTGATAGTCATGGTTAGTGACAATGATAATCTGCACATGGCTAATGTGAAAACATGAAAAAAAAAAACATGACTCCGAGGCATACTGCAGTCTCCACGTGTTACTGTTTGCAAATTTTTGGAGCACTTGTTGTAGTTTTTGGCTTTTGTTTTTATTGCAATAAAAGAAGCTGTGATTTGGCTGAATTACACACACGGGTGTAGTTTATTAGTGCAGGTGTGAACATACAAATACCAAAACATCAGAAATGAGAAACAGCTTTGTACCTTTATCCCAGTTTCATGAAAAGATTCACTAAATGAAAACTAAAACCAGCTGACTCATAGCAGAGAATTGCTTGATGGCGAACTTGCATTCAAAATCTGTTAACCTCTTTTATAAAGTATTCATAATCATAAAGTAACTTTTCCTTTCCTTTCCTTTTTTTTTTTTTACATTGGTCTGTGTACTCCCTTTGACTAGTGTTCTTCTGGTTAAAATGATTAGAGCTTAAAGGGGAATGTATCTGGAGTGGTTTGAGTCACATGTTTGGTCTGGAGTCATTGTTAAGCCATTCGAAGGAAGCAGGGCAGAAGGATTATTCAGCTGAAAACTCATGCTCCAGGCAGGGTGTTTTGATTCAGTTATAAAGCCAGGGCTGAATTGGTGTGATGTGGGCCGAGTGTTGATACCTATTTTTACCCTTATTACAAAATGCCAAATACATGTAATGCATTGGAACCTGACCTTGCGTGTTATTTTGTCATCAGTTGTTGGTGAACTAGGCTTTGTGTGTTTTACAAGTAGTTTTGCTTTTTGTGAAATTGTTTTTATCTGCTTTTGGTTCACAATAATTATGATGGCCATAAAAGGATTCTGATATCATCAACAAATAGCTGTTTATTTTCTTGATGATTTCCAGGTTTACTGCACTTTATTATGCATATATATATATATATATATATATATATATATATATATATATATATATATATATATATATATATATATATATATATATATATATATATATATATATAACACTCTCCTTGTTCCAAAATATAAGTCCTGGCCTTGATGATCTTATGATCTTATTTCTGCAAAACTGGTTTCCAGTTTACGTCATTTCATTTAGAGCTGGGATGTCAAACATGAGGAGCCAGACTCCATTCTGTCCCACTGGTTGGCTTTGGAAAATGTGAAGCAGGGCATACATTTGGGACTTTTGTCTGTATTTCCATAACTTTTGCAGCTTTTTCTGCTAATAAAAACCTCCCCCGTGGCCTTTTATAGTATACCAAAGTAATAAAGTAATAACATTAAATGACAGAAACATTCCTGTTTTTTCAATATCTGCTATAGTAATGTATGTGTTGTGTGGACCAGTTTTTCATTTAGCAGCAGCATTTCTTTATCATGTAGAAAAACAGACATACTGTTGAAATTGAGCGTCTTTGTCTTAAATTAATATATCTCAGGGATTAAATGTGTATTTAAACTTCTGGGCAGTTTCACTGATCTGGTCTTGATGTGTCCTGTGGCCTGTCATGTAAAATATCCTTGATTTACAGGTTTATTACAGTAGCATCTAGTGGACAATAGAGGAACTGCAGCTACCCAAACGAGCTAATCACAATAAGTAGGAAACGGAAAGCGTTAGATGTGGCAGTTTGTTTAATCCGATTAACATCAATCAGGAAATCTGTGACATACTTTACTAATACTTTACATTACATACAATTCTACAACAAAAATGTGCAAGACAATAATACAAAAAGAAAACTGTGTCTCATGTTTTTCATATTAAAGCACCTTCAAACACAGCGGTTATTGGTATATAAAGTTTTAGGATTTAAAGTCAAATATCATAAAAGAATACTTACACTCTGATTTACCCTGATGGAGAATATTAGGCACCATGTTGATATAAATAAAGTTTAATTACAGCAAAACAAAACAGGAAGAAGTGCTAAAAATGTTGTGAATGCACCAGTGAAATATGTACACAATCTTCATGTGTTTTTGTGTGATTGTACGTTTTTCAGATAGCTTTATTAAGGTTGTCGTTGTTATTGATCTCCATCCTATCGATCAGCTCAGTCACCAGCTGCTGCACGGTGTGAGAGCGCAGCCGGCCGATCTCCAAGACGCCCTCGTGGTTCACGCTTTCCGTGTCCTCGTAACTCTTCACCACCTGAAGCAAAGTGAGATATCACAGAGTCTTTGTAACAGAGTTACTTTTGTAGCCTGCAGCTTTGTAAATGATCACAGTTATAGCTAATCAGTTGTTGATCAGTGACTCGGATGTGTACTACCTTGTTGGTGATCAAAGAGAGGCCAAAGACTCTCAGACCGCAGTGAGTTGCCACAACCACCTCAGGAGCTGTACTCATACCTAAAAAAAACCCCCAAAACAGACCAGGGGATGTTACTAAAACTAGTGATGAAACAACTGATGATAATACTGATGCTACTGCAACAAATTTTCCCACTCAACCCTATAAATAGCGAGCATTTTAGTTAAGATGGCAGATAACAGGAGTGAGATTATCTGATTTTAGTGCAGTGGGATCAGGGAGGGAGCTGATAAGAATTTAGTGATTCCGATTCTGTTATTATGTTGTGGGTCAAATATTTGTGCATGTTTGTTGAGCTATTTCCCACCTTTGTTGTGATCAGTGTTGGAATCGTTACTCAAAAAAGTAATTATTACACATTACACATTACGTTACTTAGTTAGTGCTGGGAAGAAGTAATTCATTCTACAAACTCATTACTCGTTACTTTCATTTTACTCTGTAAAATAGCTGAAACACACTGTCTCATAATCACCATTTAACAATATACATCTGAGACTAAAACCCCACAAATCAACACAAATCCTTAATGAGGACACATATCTCTAAGATCTTTCTCTTAGTAGAATACAAAGCTGACCGCACAAAGCATGTATCGATATAGGTCACATCTTCTCACAAATACTTAACTAATACTGAGGGAAAAAAGCAATTTCATCAGTAAAATCTATATACCTGTGACCTGCCAAGAGTTTGGTGGCTCTGGCCTTAAAACTGTTATGTCCATTATCTAATGACTATCCTGAAAGGCCATGTAGGAAAATCAAGAGTGCTTCCAGTTGTTCCAAAGAGCTGATGTGAGTCATATTTAAAACAGGCATAACAAGAGAGTTGTTGTAACAAATGCCACAACACTTACCAGTGCAGAGAGTAGACTTCTGTGGTTTAGGGACTTGGCACTAAGCATAAATCGAGCCTTAGGGGAGATTTACAGTCTAACACATGTAGGTGTTTTCTGTTCACATCGGAAATGGCGATGTCTGATCTCACCAGGCAAAGCTCATAATGGGCTGGTCCTCACACCTGCAAGCAATTACTCCCCGGAGATTCATCATCCTGTTTACCAGCCGCTTCTTAAGGCAGCAGCTGTGAGTCCTTCGTCGCTGGACTATTGTGCAACATTCGTTAGTGGAATTTTAGTTTTCGAAATATTTTGATTTCTCTTCATGCTTTGTTTGGTATTGACAATTTGTCTTTGTATAGAGATTCTCTGTGCCCCGTCCTGAGACCCCGTTCATGAGTGTGGCAGTTGCAGTGTGGCGTGTGCGTTTTCCGTGTGGAGTGAGCTGACTGGAAGCGAGCGTGTGGAGCTGTGTGCGAGAGTGAGGACCCCGTTCCCCTGTCTTTCCTCGTGGACCTCTGGATTCCCTGGATCCCCTCTTCCCCACCTGTATATAATGCACTCGGTGTCGTGTGAGTAAAGAACTGTTTATTGTGATTCATAGTCTGCGCTTGAGTCCGTGCTGCTCTCAGACATGCTGGGGCTTGTCTTGTTCTTGTGCACACTATAGAACATAAACACTGTGTGTGATATAACAATGATGTGACAATATGACATTTTCATATTGTACAAGTTTATACCAGTATTATCGCAGTTGATATGACCCAGCCCTGACAAAAAGTGCCACTAGTTAAATAATAAATATAACAATGGTACCATTTTCTGAAGTTGTCTTTTTTCCTGTTCTCCACAGAATCAAAACTCATTCCTTTTGTGCAGAAGATGACTCTTGTTGATATTTAAAGATCTCATGGCTGTCCATGCGGTGCTAACCTTAAGTAAAACTTTACATTTTTAGCTTTTCCATGAAAATGTGGCTGTACTGAACGTACCAACAGCGTCCACACCAAGCCGATGCAACAGTCTGGCCTCAGCAATGGTTTCAAAGTTGGGGCCACCCACCATGGCGTACACGCCTTCCTGCAGAACACTGGCCACACCCAGCTCTTTGGCGATCTCCATAGCAAGGCAACGTAGACCTTTGTCATAGCAACCAGACATGGCTGGGAAGCGAGGACCAAACCTGCGAACAAAAAATAATATGAAAATGGACTCGCTCTTATATAGCGCTTCACTACCTAAACCTCATTCACCCCCTGACACCCATTCACACAAGCACTTTTTTCTATGCTTAAATGCTTTCTGTCTAACAGTCACACACACTCACATGCTGATAGTGGTCAGGCAAGGGCCTAAAACAAATTTCACAACAACAGTAAAGAGCAGTAGACACAAAAAGACCTTTAAAACGGTCGCAACAATACATAGCCATCCATGTAATTACTTCTCATCGTTGGGCCCACACAGTGGGTTCAGACCGACCAATCCGGGAAAGTTGATGTGGTCTTTGATGATCATGATGTCTCCAGTCTGGAAGCCATCGGCCAGTGAGCCAGCAGCATTTGTGACAATCAGGGTCTCCACTCCGAGCAGCTTGAAAACTCGAATGGGGAAGGTCGTCTGATGGACAGACAGGAAGTTGGAGCCTCAGTAATGAATTGACAAACACAGAAGCCTCCTGTGAAGCTGTAACTCGCACACAGGCCTCTAGCTTTTAGTGAGCTTCATTGCAGATGGTTATCTAGTAATGGTGCCCAGGAGTGAAATGTGTTTATTGAGAAGCAGCTTTCCATTTTCCACAGAGTTCCATTTACAGGAGTGTCATTATTTTCAATATTATAAAAAAGAGAGTGGGTGTGTGTGTATGTGTGTCTGGGTTATAGAGGGAAACAATGACACCATTGAACAGCTAAAAGGCTGCATGTGACCAAACCCATGCATGACTTGGGCCGGCTTCTCACATGCGGGTGTATGCACGCACACACACACACACACACACACACACACACACACACACACACACACACACACACACACACACACACTACAAGTTCAGTCTCATGCTGCTGATTACAGTTACATGTGTGCATGACTAAGCTTTTTTAATCAGCTCACTATGAGTGTGTGTGTGTGTGCATGTGTAAGTGTGTGTGTGTGTGTGTGTGCGCCTGGTGTATGTGAACCTTATTACGTGCAGTCTGTAAAAATCTGTTTCTCTTTTCAGAAGTTTTTTTTTAAGAGTTTTATAATTTGTGGTTTGATCTTTAAGAAAATGTTAACTTATGAATTGTTGGTTTGGTTGGCTTGGTTCACACGTCTTCACAGAGCTGTCATGGAATTGAGGGAGTTTTGGGGTTCTGGTTTGAATCAGATTCATGAGGTCAGAAGGAAATGCATTATTTCAGCGAGGATCAGTGCATTTGCGTGCATGTACCTTGCAGAGAGAGTGTCCTTCATACATGTGGAAGCGACCCTGCATGCACACGCATGTCTTCCCCTTCAGTTCCCCAAAAACAAGCCGACCTGCATGACCCTGGACTGCAAACACAAACACATACATACAGGAACTTCTGATGTAACTATGCTTCATATATATATTTCATATAGGCAGTTCATGCATTCTTTCCTTGTTCATATTAAAATGGTTTTAACCATTTAACTGCTTGTCTTGGTTAATTTTAGGATTTATTTTCTATAAATCAGCAGGTGAACTTACAAAAAGTTGCTGTTCGACAGTCTGATATTTGTAATCCCACATATCAATTTAATTAAAAAAGAACCTATAAAACAATATAACATATTCTTAATATGTTATATTAAGAATATGATCAATGACCATTGATCAATGGCTATGATAATTCGCATTTTAATGACCATGAAACTGACCTCACAGTGCATTCTTAGTCAGTGGTGCTAGTGTGAGTCATTATGCAAATGTAATGTTTATAAGACTGAAGAAGTCACTTGGATGAGTGAGGAGATGTTTCTCCCATAAAAATAAATTAACCTCCTAACATATATATTTCCACATATTTTAGTTAGTTTGTTTTGTTCAATATGTGCAAATAGTAACTTCAAACTGCCTTGAATCCCATGTTAACATGATTAATATTTAGAAGATATGGGAACCAGTTCTTTTAAACAGAATAATGTAGCATATTTATCAGTCATTAACCTGAATATTCAGTGTACCTGTGCTCTGAGGGAAGCCTGGGATGTCAGAATAAGCAAAGGAGTCTTGACACTTCAGTGTGTCAGCGAGCATGCCCAGTCCGGATCCACAGATGATTGCTACCTGGGGTCGGTGCTTTGTTTGGGACATCAGCCAGTCAGCTGTCTTCTGGTATTCGTCATGACTACGGACACAAAAAAGAAAGAATAAATATTATTTTGCAACATCATCATGATTCACCTCATCTTGCTGTTGCTGTTGCTGTTTCCTCTCCGCTGGGATCTGTGTAGGCTCAATACATTTTGGATCAGGTCCATAACATAAAGCTTACTTTGGACTAAGTCTGGCCTTTTATGTTCATGTTTTGCAAGACCACTGCCTCACTGTATAAAGTATTTAACAAATTACTTCAATGTTGAAGGGAAATAAAATATGGGTCACAAATAATAATGAAATTGGAGGGAATTATTTTCCAAGTTCACTGAAAGACCTGATATGAGTTTGAGTTCAGTTTGTGGCCGCCTGTCCTGCACCTTTACTGTTTCTGTTTACCCTTGCTGCCCGGCAGCATTTTGAGTTGGAGCAGGAAGCTGTTTTTTTTTTAACTCACTTCTCACCACTTTCTCAGTCCCCAACAACAGATGGAGTCAACTTGTGTAAAAACAGTTCGCACAGCAGATAAAAAGGCAGCTACGTCTCTCAGGGAAATATGCAGGCCACAAACAGAGACTGTTTGTATTTCTCAGATGGAGAAAAACACGACTCCAAGTGACTGACATTAAGCAACTGTTTGCCAACAATTTCACAATATTTCTTGGGAGCTTAAAAAGAAGACAACCTGACGTCTTTAGGTTTTTGAAGATATTTTGCCTCTCAACTATCATTACCTGGAAGACTTAGAACCTACACAGACTTCACAATATGTCAATTTTCAGTTCACAACATGTTTTTACAAGTTTTAATCAAAATAAAGAAAACAAATGAACAAAAACAAAATCACTTTTGGGCCTTTTCTCATATAGATATAAACAACAGAGGATGCTCCTAGCAAAAGTTTGAAATAATGAAGTCAGCATATATGAGTAAATATTTTATTTATCTCAAAATTGGGAACATTTATTTGTTACAGCAGCCAAAGGATGAGAAAGAAAATGGATTGAAAAGATTATAAAAATGACCAAAAGAAAGAATTCAGTTATGAATGAAGAGCTCAATAAATCACATAAGATAAAATGAAGAACTTGAACACTATTGTGGTATGAGCTGGTAAAGATTTTCCATCTTTGTGACTGATGTTAGACAAAGTGTTAGGTGGTCAACTTCCATTAATTATCCATAGCCATTCTCCAAAGCTACAGTATTTTGAAAGACCTCTGTGTCAGATGAAGGAGGAATTAAAAACACTCCAGCAGCAGTTCAATTAAATTCGCTTGAGAAAAAAAGTACGATTTAAAAAACTCACCAAGGAAAGCAAATGAAAATTAAGCTACATCTTTGCTGTCTTTTAATCTTTATTTCTTAATGTACACTTTACCTGTTAAATAAGTCAGTAAAGGACCTTAAAAATATATTTAAAATAACTTATTATTTCTCCATAGACTTGATCCTTTCAACTCTTCTTCTCTCTTCAATTTTAAGGCTGTAGTAGTTGTGTGTGTGTGTATTTTTTTTTTAAATAAATGACTCAATATTCACTAAACTAAATGACTATGAATTGTGGACCATTATATAACATGTTACCAGGTCTACCAAGTTGTAGCTCATGAGCCTAATAAGATGCTGAAAGCTGATTAACAGCTAAGCAGGCTGAAAAATATAATAATTTTTCTCTTTGATTTTCTTCACATAAATCAGTGAAAATGTAAATTTACATTTCAGGCCTCAGAAAACGAAATCACAAACATACAATAACACAACACTGTCCTCACACAAAAAGTTTAGAAACCACGACTTAGTTACCTAATGGCACTGTATCAAGAAAAACACAATATTATTACCTATAATACACAACAAAAAAAGTTTCTTACCTGATGTGCTCTTTGCTGTGCATGATGGAGCAGCCTCCGTTACTGTTAGTTTGTGTGTTTGTGTGTCTGTGTGTGTATGTGTGTGTGTGTGTGGGACGAAGAGACGGTGCGAGTGCAGCCGGTTGATGTCGACCAGCCTACATATTCACATAGTCACATGCTCCTGATTGGCAGTAGCAGCCAATTGCAGCCGTGTTGTAGTAGTGAATGTGTGTGTGGATACGTAAAGTTTTTTTTGTTTGTTATGTAAGCAGACCCCCCCCCCCTTTTGAAGTCAGCTGTTTCACATTAGAGTTACTGTAATTCCTGATGTTCCATACTTACACAGTTGTGACTGTTGTGACGCCTTTAAACATACTCATGCTTTAAGATGTTTGCACAGTATGAAGACAAATGGCTAATAAATTATGTATACAAACAATAATAGTATCTATAGCACTGGTTTTATAAAGTGCTGCTAAGAGGCTGCACATTCATTCCAGCTGCTTTCCCCTCAAGACAACAACCCTGTCATAACTATAACATAGAGTTGTGTTTTAAACTACAGTCCTGTGCAAAATTATTGAGTCACCCCTAATATCTTCATAATTTGATTCCTAAGAGCCAGAATTATTGTAAATTTCTAAATTGGTCTTAAATGTTGGTTCTTCAGCCTTTCTAAAGTTGTTTCAAGTTTTTTGTTTGGCGATTGGCAGCTTTTGGTTCATTTTTACTACGTTTTTAGTTTTGTTTGCCTATTTTCAAATGAATGTTTTATTTTTCATTCAAAAAGAACTCAAGGGATAAACCAGTGTTGTGTCTACACATAACAGAAAATTTAGCAAATAACCTATTTTAAATGGTTCTTTAGGCACTTTGTTACTAGCAGCTTGTCACAAAAACACATCATTTGTTCCCATTTCTGTAGTAGAATCTATTAAAAAAAAAGCCAAAGATAGCAAAGATAAATAGTTTTGCACCAACAATGTGGTTATTAAAAACTTTCAAGCATGTTGAAACTACCTATTACTTTGTTTTTGCCTTACCTCCCTGAATTCATTGGCCATGTCTAAAAAATCATCTTCAAGAAATTGCTCTAAAACTGTATCCTAGAAAGTTGAGCTTTCTAACAAGTGTTTGATGATATAAAAGGGTTTGGGTTCTTTAAGCCCAAACATGAAAGAATCATATGTTCTAATGTTAGGTCAAATTTGCCAAAATAACTTCACCTATCAGATCCTCAGATACTCTGTCCAAGCTGCAAACTCTGGGACTAAAGAAAACTAACCCAACGTTGTAGCCACAAACTGCAGTTCCTCTAATAGCCAGTAGACTCCCGTGCTAAAAAAAAATCGAACTTCAGCTATGAAATTCACATTTTTACAGTCTTGTAGAAAAAAACATATCAAGCATCCATAAATTTGAAAGCCTTTAAGAAGGACTGTAAATATTTTTTGGCTGCTATAATAGACAAGCAAGCTGACATAGTCTCTTGGTTCCCTTTCGGAGCATTTTTAATGGAATTATCAGGCTAATAAAATGGCTTTCTGTGTGGTACAGCCTGTTCAAGAAGCTGGCACCGAGCCTGGAATTATCTACTTTGAGATTTTCTTTCATAGCACATAGCATGCAGCTGGATTTTAGGTAATTTTCTATAGGCTGGATTAGCAAGATGATATTTTTTTTTATCAATAGAAAAATGTATACTCTTCTTATTTAAGTCTTCCAGCATTAAAATCATGAACATAATGAATTAAATACCGAAAGATGGTATTCATCTGATTCACTGAAAATTGCTTACCTGGTATATGTCAGCAATGTTTTTTAGCATTTAGGCTGTTAACCCAGTACACGAGCACTTCAGTGTTTCCCCATCCAAAATCTTTCGTTTGTGCTGCTATCCCAAGAGTAAAATCCACCTTTCATAGAGACAGGATCAATTAGGAAGCTAATTAAGCTACATAGTCCATAGACAGGTTAGTTACCTGAGAGCAATAATTCTCTTATCTGTTTAATTAAAGGAGGTATTCCCATTACATTTGGGATGTGGTGTCTCTAAGAAACTCCTGAAATATAGTCACTATAGTAACAAGACAATATTAGGAAAACTCGTCCGTGCTAATGGCAGAAATCATCAGATCTCCAGGCTTTGTCAAACCTGTGCTTCTCCTGAAAGATTTGATTGCATCATTTGAATATTGTGAGGAACACATCATTGTTTTAGAAAACAGTTGTACAGACGAGCTGTGACCTAATAATTTAAAATGTCAGCATAAATGTGAGGTTCCCTTTCTATGGTAATTGGATGAATTTTAACTGCATTTGTATGTATATAGAGATATACTTGAGTTTTTCTTAGATCTTGTTTTATTTTTGTAAATCCCTTTTTGCAAACAGGGTTTCTTTATCAATTATATGTGGATAAGGTTTTTTTTTCCTGACTTTGGTATGTAGTTTTTTAAACGTCTTACTGATCCCCCTCCCAATGTCTCTAAAAAAAGTCCTGGCCTGATGTGAAGGTCTTGCATATCATCTCGGCCTTCCAAGGTGCAAAAGTTGGTCGAGCAGTACTGCTCAGCCTCGTTCTTTGACTTCACCTGGCATCAGCGTGCTTCAGTGTTTCAGCTTTGTTAGTTTATGTTTACATAATTATCTTGTACTTAAGTGAACCTCTTGCATGGACTCCTTGTTACATAGCTGGAGGCAGTTGGTGGCACACCACCTCTTAGCTTAATGTGTTTGAGTGTGTCTGTACGTTCTATTTTTTAATGACTGTCTCCGTCAATGGGTGTGAGGATCATTAATGTTAAAGAGACAAATATGTTTTATAGAGAGATAATTTTGTATAATATTTTCAAACTATCAGTATTATTGAATTCATACCTGAACAAGGCTTTACATATGTATTAATAAAAAAAAGTGTAGAATGCACAAGTGTACACTATAACATAAGAAATAACCACATATGCCTACTGGTTGAATATTTTTCTTATTACAGCACTTAGGTGTCATTGGCTAATGAGCTTCCAACATCTTGTGTATAAATTAACATGTAACAGATTTTTTTGTTATATGCTTTCACATTGCAGCACGATTAGAAACATGTTTAAACTGTTTAAGTTAAATCTTGTCCACCTGAAGTCCATCAAGTCAAGACTCAAGAGATGTGGGAGTTTAACGAGCAGCAGCTCGTCAGTCACTTCCCTTTTAATTGAAGCTCCACGTCCAGTCTCATGACTGCTAACATACCTCACATGCTCCCTCGCTGCTGCCCTGATCAGCTAATGCTAATGAGGCTCATGTGGGTTTGATGAAGGGGTACCAGAGCTGGACTGCAACCGGAGGAACCAAGCCTGCGGTCAGATCTGATACCACCTATTAACTGCTTTGTTAAAGAAAAACGCTTATGGCAGCTGATTTATGTGTGCACTACAATTCATAAACATGCCTCTGATGATTGGATTATTGAATAAAATTATTCCCATCTGTTTTCTTCTGCTTTACCACTTCAGGGTCACAGAAACTGGAGCCTATAATCATTAATACATAAAAACATATTTTGTATATATATATTTACTCCCTGCAATCCTAGCTTGAAATGTGTGCATTGTCATTATCCTGCCCTGGATACTGAGAAAATACAATCATTTAAACTTTCTAAATCCACCATAAATCAATTAATACAAGACAGTTGTTGTTATCATTGTTGTTTTATTAAGAGTAGGTCAAAATAAAATCATGCATTGTTTAAATGCTGCCGTTAGCTCTGGGGCAAACCACAGCCTGTTACTATTTCTGCATGGAGTAAGTGGGATTTTCTTCACATAAATCAGTGAAAATGTAAATTTACATTTCAGGCCTCAGAAAATGAAATCACAAACATACAATAACACAACACTGTCCTCACACAAAAAGTTTAGAAACCACGACTTAGTTACCTAATGGCACTGTATCAAGAAAAACACAATATTATTACCTATAATACACAACAAAAAAAGTTTCTTACCTGATGTGCTCTTTGCTGTGCATGATGGAGCAGCCTCCGTTACTGTTAGTTTGTGTGTTTGTGTGTCTGTGTGTGTATGTGTGTGTGCGTGTGTGTGTGTGGGACGAAGAGACGGTGCGAGTGCAGCCGGTTGATGTCGACCAGCCTACAGTAGCAGTGGGTCGCATTCATGAATGACCTTCAAATATGTTGCCTTTTAGCAAAAGCCTGAGGCACATGTGTATCTGTAAGGTCTTTATTACGGTGGTGGGTAATTCACAATCACATATACAAGTAAAATTCTGGATTTAGGTAAGAAATCAAGTTCAACACAACAAATGAATGCTTTTGTTTCTGTTAAGGTCTCCAGAAATAAAGGCATTCGTTTTAGCATCCTGTGACTTTAAATGCAACTTTCACATTGAATTCACTCCTGTGTTTTTGTTTTCCTACGCTGCTCTCTGTTCTGACTCTGCTGCATCTGTACGTTTAATGCTCAGCTGAATGTTCAGCATTACTGCATTCCTTCACAACCGGCAAAATGTGAAAAATGTGACAGCGTCCATTTAAATGTCAGATATCTGGGATTCTTCTACGTACAAGCAGCCGAACCTGCTCATTTCATTCCTGCTGCTTCAGCCCTGAGGCCTGGAAATGTCTAAAAGGTTAATTGTGTTCATGTGCACAGACGAGACAAAAACGTGACAATTGTGAAACCACACACAGGAAATAAATTCCTTTTTCGTGACCGGACTGGATGAGAACAGGACACAATGTCTCTAAGCACTAACAACCTCTAATGTCTTTAGATTTCTTCAACATCTCATGTAAGATCAAAATGCATCAGCTCAAAACTGACTTTTCACACACGCTGAAGCAGAGTAGAGGCTTCCCACAGTACATGCAGTAAAACAGGAAGTCTGCACAAGTCACAATTTTAGTAACACTTAAGCAGTGTTGGGAAGGTTACTTTTCAATTTCAATTTCAATTTCAATTTTATTTCTATAGCACATTTAAAAGTCACAAGTACAACAAAGTGCTTCACAAACGAACCATACTTGCAATTTACAACAGGAGAAAACAGTTAACAAAGAATAAAATTATAAAATAATAATATAAGAACAGACATGAATCAGGGAAAATTAAGCTAAGTAGTTTGAAAAGCGAGCTTAAACAGATGGGTTTTTAACCGAGATTTAAAAGATTGGATAGTTTCCGACACACGGACATCAACCGGTAGGCTGTTCCAGAGTTTTGGTGCAGCGAAAGCAAAGGCCCGATCCCCCTTCGTCTTTAATCGAGACATTGGTTGCATTAGAAGCCCCTGATTAGAGGATCTGAGTGCCCTTGTAGGGATATATAGATTAAGAAGGTCAATCAAATAACTGGGTGCCAAGTTATTTAAGATTTTAAAAGTATATAAAAGAATTTTAAAAACAATACGGTATTTGACAGGAAGCCAGTGGAGGTCAGCTAGAATGGGAGTAATATGATCCTGTCTTCTAGCGCCGCTTAAAAGGCGTGCTGCGGCATTCTGGACTAATTGTAGGCGTTGAATAAGAGAGAGTTGGAGGCCTAAGTAAAGAGAATTACAGTAGTCCAGTCTAGAGGTTATAAAAGCATGAATGAGCCTTTCAAGGTCTTTATGTCGTAGGTAAGGCATTGCCTTCGAAATTTGGCGTAGTTGGTAGAAGCTGGTTTTTACCACTGCAGCCACTTGCTTATCTAATTTGAGGGAGCTGTCCAGCATTACTCCGAGATTTCTGACAGTGGGCGATAAGTGGCTGGCATAGGAACCTAAAGTCTCCGAAAGCTGTTTCAACGGCATGTGGCTACCAAAGACGATAATTTCTGTTTTGTTTTCATTGAGGGTGAGCGAATTATGCAGTAGCCAGTCTCTGACGTCACACAGGCAATTAAGCAACGGCAATAGCGGGGATTGAAGATCCAAATCCAAAGGGAAATAGATTTGGATATCATCCGCATAGCAGTGAAAAGAGATATTGTGATTTCTAAAGATTTTTCCCAGGGGTAACAGATAGAGAGAGAACAACGTGGGACTTAACACAGACCCCTGGGGAACACCGCAACGAAGGGGTGCGGGGGAAGAGGAGTGATTTCCCATAGAGACAGAGAAAAACCGCTCGGATAGGTATGATTTAAACCATGAGAGTACTTTGCCTTTAAGGCCAACTACGTGTTCAAGTCTTGAAAGGAGAATATCATGGTCGACCGTATCAAAAGCAGAGGACAAGTCTAAAAGAACTAAAACCACAGGGCGCCCTGTATCAACAGTTACGAGGAGATCGTTAAAAACTCTCAGTAAAGCTGTCTCGGTACTGTGGTGAGGTTTAAAACCAGATTGGAATTTTTCATTGATTCCATTTGCCTCTAAGAAAGATTGCAATTGCTTGAGAACAATTTTCTCTAAGACTTTAGCCATAAAAGGGAGTTTCGATACCGGCCTATAGTTTGAGAGGACATTAGGATCAAGATTACTTTTCTTGATTACAGGTTGGATAACTGCATGTTTGAACACGGCAGGGACGCAGCCTGATAGTAGTGATGAATTCATTATAAGTAAAATCCAGGGTCCTACAATATTCAGGGCGTTTTTGATAATGCGAGAAGGGAGCACATCATGACGGGAATTGGAATTTTTCGTTTGAGCTATTATTTCCTTAAGGGTCGGAAAGGAAACAAATTCAAACTGTTCTAGTACCGACGAGGGTTCGGATGTTAAAGATGTGTCCTCAATGGGTAGATATGTGGATCTTAGTGCTATAGTTTTATCTGAAAAATAGTTTAGGAATTTTTCACATAAAGCTTGGGAGGTCTCGGTCTGAGTGGAGAGTGGATTTATTAACGAATTAAAAATGCCAAAAAGGACCTGCGGCTTATGACTATTAGTCGCAATGATCTCCGAAAGGAATACATTTTAAAATGTATTCCATTACAGAGTACAGAATACATGCCCCAAAATGTATTGTGTAACGTATTCCGTTACGTTACTCAATGACAGTAACGTATTCTGAATACTTTAGATTACTTAATATATTATCATGCTTTTTACAACAACGTGAATGTACTATTGCTGTGTGATTTATTACTATTACTGAAGGTCCGCGACTCCGAACTGTAGTAAAGGGACCTCTGACTAATACGGCGGGGTCCCTGTCGGCTCGTAGCCGAAAAATAGCTTTACTTTGTTGTGTGGGTCAACTTTTCTTGCTAGAGACAGAGAGAGGCGTTGAAAGGCTGCTCCAACGGAACTTATTGTTTTCGGAGGAAAACACGAACACGGTGTACAGTCGAGTCTTAATAGCTTACTTACAACTGGGCTCGTCAGGCACTCTTCTTGGCTGCAGTGGTTATTATTATATTTACATGCTTCCAGCTCCCGTTTTTCCTCGATGGCAACTCGTACCTTTCCACTCCCCTTTTTCTCCCTCCTCGCGCTCACAGACACATAACGTGTATGGCAGTCCATTCTCCCTGTAACACGGACTACACTGCCCATGATGCTACATTCTTTAGAGCTATGCTTGTAGCATTCTGCCTGTTAGCTTAGCACAACAACAACAACAACGAAAAGGCGCTCTCTCACCCAGGAAACACACAGTCGCAGAGAGAGAGAGAGAGCGTCGCCCTGTAACCATGGCAACCGTAACGCTGCCGCCTGGAACAACAGAACGTAGCTGTCAAACAAAACCCAAACAGTCCTGACCCGCGACAAAATGAAACAGGAAAGTACCGCAGTGTAATCCATTTATTTCAACAAAGTAACTGTATTCTGAATACCACCTTTTTAAACGGTAACTGTAACGGAATACAGTTACTCATATTTTGTATTTTAAATACGTAACGGCGGTACATGTATTCCGTTACTCCCCAACACTGCACTTAAGGTATAGAGAACAATGTTATCGTTAGCCCAATGTGCAGCCATTATCTGGGTCATCCTGCTGTTAAACAAGTTGCATCATTAATATACCAGCGTCCTGAAGTTATTTAACAGTTTTACTACAATGCAATTTTCTCATTTTAGCTTGTTAATAGACAACATTTAATCTGGAGAAATGTCAAGCTTAGATCCTAAAACCTGAAATCATTTCTTTGTCTCATGTAATGCCGTAAAAACCAGCATCTGGTTTATAGCTGAGGAGGGTGATTTCAAGTGACCTCTGTCGACGGCTACTGGTTGATTACCATGAAATTTGTAAACAGATAGTTATGATTAATATTTAGTACCATTGTCACCATCATTAGGTGAAACTTCAACATTGTGTTAAATATTATGTTGTACAACAGCGTGGCAAATTTGTTTTAGTTCATAGGTCACATAACACTTGCCTTAGCAACCCTGTGTGTTTATACAAGGACATAATCAGTAATACTTCATACAGCAATTGATTAAAAAAAATGTGTTTGTCTCCAAAATCTGTTCTCAGTCCCTTATGCATGCTAATATCAGGGTTATGGTTTTAATGGATGAGTCTAATATATTCATGTAATTCTTATGCATCAGTTTCAATTAGTTTTTTCTAGCCGTGGCCCTGTCTGATGTCTTAGAGAGAGAATATCCTCGATATGATCTTCCCACACACCTGCTGTTCAAACCTTCTGTTTGCAAGGGGTATCCACTCGGAGGAAAGTTCGGTTAATAGGAAAAGGCACTAAATTGGCTTGATTCAGACAGATGAAAAACTGAAGGGCTGCACCAAGGCTAAATATAAGATCAATCAAGATCATTGTTAGAGGTATCATGGTGAAGTGCAAGAATAAAAATACTGTGATGAAAGTGTCCATGATATGCCCACTTCAAGTACAGTGTACTTATTATTATCATGCTAACACATAACACTGAGGTGGTAACTGTTTTAAAAATATTGAGTGATCTGGAGACTGTTTCATAATAGAAAGCCTCATAAATAAAATCTCTTGGGCCACTTCTGCTCCCCAACACAGATCTCACAATCTCAACAGTAAAATAAAGGATTTTACTTTCAAACCTGCATTTTTATCCAGGCCAGACTTTCTGCAGTAAGGCCATATCTAGATTTCCCTTTAGACAAATATATAAATCACTTCAGCATGAACAATAGCTCATTCATTCAAACCTGATTCATTCATAAGTGATATAGGGCTTTTTTTAGACTTCATATTTTATCCTGGTTTAAACTGTGTTAGTAATTTAATTTATTTGACCCATTTAAAGCTGTATGTTATTGTTTTCTGTCTCTTGGTAAGTAGGACAAACTGTCGAATTCCTCGCAGACTGACGGGTTTCTCTAAAAACAAACGTGTGTGTGTAAAATCCTGAAAACGTCAGAGAATATCTCGGATTCTCCAGGAGCTGACTCAGATCATCTCCTGATGGAAGAACGTCTTATTTTGTTTCCGACTCTCAGTGAAAATGAAATTTGCTCGTGTCTCTGCTGAGTGTCGTATGCTAAGTGCTTTTTCTGTCAGTGTGACGTCTGAGTGAAACAGGAGAAACTGAGAGAGTTGAGATCTAAATTCCCGAAATAAGAGGGCTTTATTATCCTATTGTTAAAAACTTATTTTTTTCTGCAAACCCTGAGTCCACCGACGGAAGTCGACCCTTGTGACTCGGATGGAGAAGACCTAGCAGTTCAGCCGGATTCGGACTCAGAGCTGTCTGATCAGTCTTCCGGTTAGTTTCATTTCATGTTATTTCCTTTTTCATTTCAAACAAGTAAGTGGATGTAGTTAGTAAGTAAGATATTTCAGACATTATTCTGATACAGAGGAGGAGATACTGGAATTATAATTAGTATCTATGCATGCATTTGTGATTTTGTTTGACCTTCCCATTTTGCTCACAATTTGAATTTGTTCACACTGCAGATGAGGAGACTGCTTCTCCACCGAAAAAGAGACCTTGTTTGGGGACTGAGACAGCGAAAGATGGCACAGTGTGGCGTGAAGAACATGTGGGGACCTGTCTCCCTTTCACCCCAATAGAAGCGTACGCTGCAGATGGAGAGCCAACGGCTAAGGCCAGGAGAAGTATCTCGAGTCGCCTTCAGAGCTTCCTGTGTTTCGTCACTCTTGACATGCTTCGTAGCATTCAAGAATGGACTATTCAACATGCACAGCAAACGGAGCATGTTCATTGGTTCATGGACCTCCCTGAACTAATGGCATTTATTGCAATTGTGATCTTGCGGGGGGTTTGCAGGCTTCCATCTGTAAATGACTGCTGGTCAGCAAACCTGGGAAACCCACAGATAATTGGAATTATGGCACGAAACCGCTTCCAAAACATCATGCAACACCTACGCTTTGATGACAAGTCCACCCGCTGTGATCGAGCAAAGACTGACAAGTTTGCTGCAATTTCCAGTGTGTGGGGATCATTGGTCACCAACTGCATCACGTGCTACAACCCTGGTCTACATATCACCATTGATGAACAGCTTTTCCCATCAAAGACTCGGTGCTGTTTC
The DNA here is from genome assembly GCF_057381915.1 of Diplotaxodon limnothrissa. Taxonomy (NCBI): domain Eukaryota; kingdom Metazoa; phylum Chordata; class Actinopteri; order Cichliformes; family Cichlidae; genus Diplotaxodon; species Diplotaxodon limnothrissa. The sequence continues at coordinate 31,282,787 of NC_140600.1, forward strand.
CTGCAGTATATTGCAAGTAAACCTGACAAGTTTGGGATCAAGTTTTGGGTGGCTTGCGACCTAAAATCCAAGTACATTTGCAATGTCTTCCCATATCTTGGCAAGGACCCCAGTCGTCCCACTGGGGAGAGACTTTCTGAAAATGTAGTAATGAGGCTGATGGAACCATTCCTAGACAAGGGCAGAAATGTTACCACGGACAATTTTTTCACATCGCTTTCACTGGCACAAAAACTTCTTAGACGGAAAACCACCATCCTCGGCACAGTCAACAGGATTCGCAGGGAAATTCCTCAATCCACTAGACAGACAGATCGCAATGTATTCACCACTCAGGTATGTTGCAGGTCTTTTGTGGTTCTATGTTTATGTGTTTCATTGTGTGTAAAAGGGCTATGAAAATAACAATTTATCTTATTTCTTAGGTGTTTTCAACCTCTGCTGCCACGCTGACGGCGTATGCGGCCAAACGGAAGAAGACAGTCTATATTCTTAGCAGCATGCACAGCGTGGTTCAGACTGATAACACCACCAAAAGGAAGCCAAACACTGTCACCCTTTACAACAAAACAAAGTGTGGCGTGGATGTGATGGACCAGATGGTTCGGGAGTACACTGTCCGCAAAGGAACACGGCGCTGGCCAGTCGCCGTGTTTTATAACATGATTGACATGGCAGCACTGAATGCACATGTGCTGTATCAAGCATGCACCGGGACGAAGGAAAGACGGGTGGACTTCCTGGTGGCGCTTGCAACAGAGTTGGCTTGCTCTCATGTAGCTGCGAAGAAGGCAAGAAAAGATCAGTTGCTTCGGGCAGAACCCTCCACACCTAGCCCTGGAAAAAGAGCCACGTGTCAGGTCAAACACAAATGCAAGAAAAATCAGGCCACTGTGCGATGTGTTCACTGCAAAAGATACACATGTGGTAAATGCAGACTACAGGTACCATGGCAGTGCCAGGATTGTGAGTGATTGCTGACAATGTTGAATTATTTGTAAATATGTGTACAAATGGTTGGTTTTTTGTACTGTTTTTATCAATAAATGTCAGCAACAAAGGACATACACCCATGTGTGTTGATTTCTCCCCAAGATGGCAAACTGAAACACTCCACTCCCCCACCCCCACTCCCCTCCCTCCAGAATTCCTACTTAACAGCCTAATATACATATGAATGACTAGCCAATTTAGCTTCCACTTCCACCATTTGACTGCTCTCCGGGTTTTATAGGTAGGAATCCCTAAAATGATGGCTCGCGGGGGTTTAAGTGCTAAAGAATGCTCCAGCCGGACAGAAGGATAACTGCTGCCTCTGTTCTAGGATGCCCTCTGGACCCAGTGGAGGTGGTGAGTGACAGGAGAATGGCGGCTAAGCTGTCATCCCTGATGGACAACATCTCCCACCCCATGCAGCAGACTGTGACAGCACTGAGCAGCTCCTTCAGTGGGAGACTGCGGCACCCACGGTGTGGGACGGAGAGATTTCGCAGGTCTTTCCTCCCCACTGCTGTTAGACTCCATAATAAAGACTTTAACTGATCAAGCACACACATCCATACATATGCAATAACACTAAGTGCAATAATCCTTTCTGTCATCGTTGTATTTTTACTCAGTTGTATATAGTATTTGTATTTGTATTCTATTTTTATCTTATTGTATATTTATTTTTATTTTATTCTACTGTATATAGTATTTTATTTTATTCTATTCTGTACAGTTGTGTACTGTATTTATTCTTATTGTATTCTAATTTTTGCCTCATAACTTTTGCACTGTCCACTTCCTGCTGTGACAAAACAAATTTCCCACGTGTGGGACTAATAAAGGTTATCTTATCTTATCTTATCTTATCTTAAGCAAAAACCCGTAGTGATCCCGTATATGTCAGGAGTATCGGAAGAGTCTCCGTGGCTTTTAAACCTCAAAAACACACTGCGCCAAAAACTGGTCCACCCCAAGGATCGGGTCCCCCGACACAAACAGAGTAACATAGTGTACGCTGTCAAGTGCCAGGATTTATACATCGAGGAAACCAAACAACCTCCGGCGAAGCGGATGACACAACACAGAAGAGCTACCTCGTCAGGCCAGGACTCTGCAGTCTATTTACACCTACAGGCCAGTGGACACTCTTTCAATGATGAGGATGTACACATCCTGGACAGGGAGGAATGTTGGTTTGAGCGCGGAGTCAAGGAGGCCTTTTATGTGAAAAGGGAAAGACCATCTCTGAATCAAGGAGGGGGTCTAAGGGTACATCTTTCGCCATCTTACAATGCTGTGATTGCAGCCATTCCCCAACTCTCTGTGAATGGTACTCATGGCCATTGATCAATGTTCATGAGAATTTGTATATTAATGATCAAGGAACTGACCTCCCAGCCCATTGTTCATTCAGTAGTGCTAGTTTCAGTTATTATGGGGAAACCTGCAGTCAGCTGAGACTGAAGAAGTCACCTGAATGAGTGATGAAATGTTTCTCCCACTGAAAACGCTACGGAACAGAATCAACTTTTTGGGATTTGCTTACCTGGATGATTGAGCATGCATCAAGACATCTCCATTTTGTTTTTATCTGTCCAAAGGACATTGGTCCAGAATACTTGTGATTCTTCCAGATGCAGCTTTGCAAACTTAAGCTGTGCCACTAATATGTTTTCATTTGAAATCTTTTTCTCTCCATTTCGGCCCTCCGTCCACACTTAGGGCAAGGAAAAGCTTAGTTTCCCTTGCCCTTTTTGGGCACAATCAAGGTTCAAGGTTCAAGGTTCTTTATTTGTCACATGCATAGTTATACAAGTATAACACACAGTGAAATGTAGCCTGACACGCTCCTCGACATGTGCAAAAAAAAAATGTGTATGAATGTAGTTAGGAAGCACTCAGTTTAGAGCAAGTGTGTGAATTTGGCATGTTGTATAGAGCATTTTGAGTAATCTGGGAGAGTGAAAAAAAAAAAAAAGTCCAATCACTCTCTGAACAGAGTTTCGTCATGTTACTTTTGCACTAATATGCTTCGGCACATGTTGTTATTACATGGCTTGATCAAGGCACACATTAGGCTGACATCTGGGGCCAGAGCTGAAACTGTTTTGGGCCAGCAAAGGACCACCAGTGTGTCTGCAACTGGCCTTGTGCTGGCCCATGTGTGGGCCACCTCTGGCAAATCAGATCTGGGCCACCATCACTCTTTGCGGTATGTGGGCCATGTGTAATCACATTGTGTGGGCCAGATCCGGGCCATACCAATGTTGCTATGTGGGTATTGGTAGCTGGCTTAAATGTTTTCTATTTGTTAATAATCATTCTCAATGTAGAATGATGAGCTTTTGATTGTTTTTAAATGCCCTAATAACCCTTCCCAGATTGATGTGTTTCTAAGATTATTGCTCATTTCCTGATTGGCATTGTGTTAGCATACACCTGAATGTTCTAAACCAGCAAACTGTCCAGCAAATGTCTGCTCCCACGGATCAAGTGCATTTGATTAAAGGCATCTCTTGCTACTCACCTGTTATTCCCTAATTCCTGTACGCACTACTTTAGCATCTTGATTTAGGTTTTTGATCAATTCTGTATCAGTTGCATGAAGCTTTTTCATTTTTGACTGCACCCCCCCCCCCCCCCCCCCCCCCCCCAAGAAAAACCCCACCTCTCGTGCTCACTAAAATTAAACCCCCTGCACTCCTCATGCTTGCAGATGCCTGCAGCTTCTTACTAAACTCACATAGAAAATTGTAGCTGCAGATGACTTGTGACCATCAGTTCCAAGTCACAAGTTTGGATGCCAGCTTGTGTGTGACTTCACTAACGTAAAAAGCACAAGATTTTTAGTTTGTATTTGATTTGAGATTTTTCTTTTTTACAGTCATTGAATCCAACAACGCAAGTGCTTGAAAATGAGTTTATTTGACGAGTCAAAGAGGAAGAGTGGGCATTCTTTTACAATGAAAACATTTTCTAAAATTCTTTTCTTGATAAAATGTTATGAATATGGATATATCAGAGAGTAAAAAATATTGCTTTTTTTAACCATAGGCATTCTTTTAAAGTAAAAACACTTTTGTTAAGTACAGAATTCTTCCAAAGCGAGAATGCTTGTATGCATAAAGGTTTACAAAAGCAACATTTGAAGAGAGTAGCAAACATTTATTTCATGTAGTTAATCGAGAAATTGCTTTCAGGTTTTTATTATTACATTGTTGAATTTTGCTATGATCCTATTCATCTATTAACTCTGATGTTGATCACTTAACACCGAAATACAACCTGAGGACTCCTGTTACATTAAATCAAACTTCTACGTGTGTAAAATAGTTTATTACGAGTGTTTGTAAAATTTGAGTGGGAGCCATGAAATTATATTTGCTGTTATCAACAAACATACTTAGCAATCAAGGAGAAAAAGAGAGAAGGCTTTTCTCACTTCTCTGTTGTGAACCTCGTCGGCTCTTTCCTCCTTCCTGTGAGCCTGAAATTTACCTTAAGGTGACATGTTGATAGATGTCTCGGTTCCTAAAACGAAGAAGAGCAATGAGAAAAGAGGAGGCTCGCTGGAAGAGCTCTTCACTCGTGACGTATCAAAGAGGCATGACACACAGCTGGAAAACACATGCTAGGAGAAGACCGCATAAATAAGTGATGCTTTTGTATTCATGACCTTTACCATTTGTGTGATAAAAAAAAATTATAATAGAGAAAAATGGATCATATTCAAATCCTTCCTTCCTTTAAAATGAAACCTGTGAGCAAGGATGTCTCATTTCGTTAATTTCCTAGTACCTCATGTTCTCTGTTTGAATGAAGGTGTGAGATATGAGGGCAGAAGTGAGTAAATGAGGATGTAAACTTACACATGAAGCAAAGGTGGAGAGAATAAGAGTAAACTAACAGAGTAGGGGTTTGTCTCCCTCTGGTGACTGGAAGGCACACTTCTCTGCATCTAGTGACAGAAACAAATCCTGACTGTGAACACTAATCAAACAGCTGCCTCCTTATTATCAGAGTTGATGAAAAATAGACCAGCTTGGTTTTTACATCACAGTGGAAGCTGAGAAACAGAGTTTTGAGTGAGTTAACAGTCTCTGAGATCCCACTGAAGTTCACTGTCTGAGTGTCAGAATCAGGAATTCTCCACTGATCCATCACCGCTTTGGTGATTGTGTGTGTGTTGCATCATGCCTACATTCTTTGCAGATCCCAGTGGTGCAAACACACACATGTTCACGCACACACGATCAAGCAGGTGTGAGAAAACTGGGCTGCTTTTATTGTTGTTCAAAGTGTTTGCATCAATGATCAGACGATCCATATTTATTGCAACAGCCAATCAAACCACTGCTTTTGTTTGTGCTTTTGCTCATGCCTTTTATTGTTCACTGTGATCAGTAGTTTGTAGACTAGACTAGAGCAGTGCCCACTTGGAGAAAGTGTACCCCATGCTTTTTTTCAGATTTCCCTTAAATGCTTTACAATCATAAGGTGACTGTTTTAACTCTTTCCCCCATAAAGATGACATTTGAAGACCTCCCTGTACCATTAATGATGAGTTTTCATACCTCAGTTTATATAGATAAAGATGCGGTTTGACAGCCATTTGAGAAGTTTCCAGGTTTTTCCAAGGGTGGCTGCATAGGCAGAGCTCCCCCTCACTAACTTCTGATGCAAACCAAGTGATTTTGTTTTGTAAGCAAGCCTAAACTACAACACAAACCATTCAGTTCAAAAAGGAACTTGTAGGGTTACTCCTAGGCTTTCCAGAGGAAAAGAGTTAACAGAAACAACACAGCTGCAAGGATACACTCGCTGAAAAAAGTGTGTGACCGTGTTTCTACAAAACAGGCAGATCATAATAAATTAAATAAAACATTAAAAAATGCGTTGTGTACCTGTCCAGTTACCTTTGAAACCAGTGAGTAACGACATTTTTTGAAAAGAAATGTTAAGTACTTTTTGTTCAGCTCTCATATGTTTTCACATCCCTTTAAAAGCCTGTTTCAAGGTAAAGACTGTTTGAGAGTTAAAGCTAGAAATAGCTTTTGGTTAGGGTTAGGTATGCTCGAGCCCTCTCTGGAACCATAAATCAGTTCCAGAGAGGGCTGGAATCTTTTTTTTTTTTTTTGGTTGGTTTTTTTGGTTCCTTATTCACAACTCTGTGAATCTGCATCACTCAGTGTTTATTGGCCTTTTTTTTTTTTGCATAAATGTTAAAAGCTCTAAAGTGTTTGGAAGTGAGGACTGCTGCCACTGTTGTTAGTGCAACTGTTATAGATGTGACATCATGGCAGTATGAGGTCAACACACATACAGGAACAAGTCAACACTCTGTAACTCTTCTGCAATCAGAGGCTGACTTCATCCTTCAACCAGCCTCTCTCTCTGTGTGTGTGTGTGTGTGTGTGTGTGTGTGTGTGTGTGTGTGTGTGCGCGCGCGTTGGTCAGCGTTGCGTGTTGATTGCACCTCGTTACGGCAGAAAGCAGCTGGATGGTGATGGTGGGAGTGTGTGTGTGTTTGTTTTGTTTGTTTCAGTCGGAGGCGGATGGGTGAGTGAGTGTGTGTGTGTGTTTATAGGGTATTGCCTCAAGTTGCATTTGATGGTTGCACTGGAGAGCAATGAAACCACAGAGACACACACACACACACAACACACACACACACACACACACGCACACACACACACTTGAGATATAACATAGGCGTTAATGTAAATACAGAAGAAACATAAATATTGTTTAGGTTTATATAAACTGATGTCAAAAACTTTTCTCTTTGACTCTGAAAATTCAAACATTCTTTCTTTTTGTCTTTTTTTTTTATACATTTAAGAAGCTTTCATTTATTTTGTTAATTAAAATGAAACATCAGGAAGTCAGAGTATCTGTTCAGCTGCATGCAGCTTTAATACGAGTCAGTGAGGACAAACTGCTCGTCAGTCTAACTGAGCAGTCACAGCTTCTCCGGTGAATCATTTGTGTCATGTTGCAGTTTTGTTTTTGTTTTTTTTCACAGAGCATTTGGTGTTTTGAATTATTTTGTGGTACAGTTTCTCGGGTATCCTGTCAGCCAAACTTTTGCACTTACATTTACACCATTGGACTGTCCAGAATCACCATCAGGCTGATTCTAAACTGTCCAATGATGCAAATACAGAGGCAAGCTTTAGATGGTCTGGACATGTGCAGAGGAATGCAGTTTCCAGGTAGAAGGAAAAGAAGAAGACCACAGAGACATGGTAACCCCTAAAGGGAGCAGCCGAAACAACATTCACACAGAATGTTGGAAGACGGGATAAGAAAAAGATCCGTTATTGTGATTGAGGAGTAATCACTGAGCATTTATGCCTTTTTCTTATTGGGATAGTTGCCCAAAGTTCTGAACCTCATTTTTAAATAGAACACTGCAAGCTAAATGGACTGTATTCCTCTTTTTTTTTCACCATATGAGGGAAACTGTCACTGTTAAATATTCAATCTCCAAGACTGAGCATGAAAGGAGGAACTGGGGTGGTTGCCAAGTGGCTTGCAGATGTAGATTATATGATATTTGCCAGTAGGGTGTGTAGAAAGGCCGCAGCTGATTTGGGCTAGCACAGAAATCAGCAGATTTCACTTTCTGGCTTCTGTGAACTAATGTGACCGCACAATTACATCAGATTGCAGACAGTTAACATTTAGATGGCTTTTTAATGGTGCTTTCAATTCATAAATTTCATGACAAAAACACCTAGTGACTGTCATATACAATCCTAGATCCCAGCAGCGGTCATAGAGCAAGACACAAAGTACAGACGGAACAGGTTGCCATTCTTACCCACAGTCATTTTAGAGTCACCAGTTAACCAAAGCCCATGCATGTCTTTGGTACCTGGAGAGAATCCAGGGAGAACATGCAAACTCCACAAAACCCCCAGACTGGATCTGAACCCAGGACCTTCTTGCTGTGAGGTCACAGTGCTAACATGTGCTACACTGTTCAAGGACACACGGTTGCTTCTGAAATGTAAATCACTGTTTTTAATGCCCACAAATTCTCTCTATGTAAAACGATTCATAATTAATAAATAATAAATCCTTTTATTTATTTAAAAAAATCTGACTTTCACCAAACAAACTCTCTAAAGAAGCAACAAATAAAACAGCCGAGCTCCGTCAGCTTTCAGCTAAAAACATCAGAACCTGAATCATTAAAATAACCCTCACGTCTGCTTCTCTGCTGCTATTTATACTGTAACAGGGTTATGTTTGGGTAAATGAGGCGAAGATCTGAGGGTCCCATGAGAGGAAGAGTCTGACTGTTAATTAGCTGCTGATGTAACACACCTGGGGAGGCGCGTGCTGAGAGGAGCTGAGTTTTATGATTGGACTGGATGAATGGCCGAGTTGGTTTCACTTTGAGTCCCGCTTAGGTTGATGTTAGGTGGAGCTTTTCTGACTTCATGCAACAATAACGTAAATCATAAAGGTGCAACCACATCCGAGAGAGATCATCTTCTAGGAAGAAAAAAAACTGCCACATTTCTTAAGTTTAAATTGTCCTCTGTATATTTCAAAAGGAATATTGTACTTTTTCTTTTTTATGACTATATCTTTGTACAAAAATGACAGGTAAACCCCTGATTTCAATTTTTTGGCCAACATTCCTGATTAAAAATTATAATAATAAAACAAAATTGTGTTTGGTTAAAGTTTTTTGTCACATTTCAGTTTCTATGGAATTCAGCAAGGTGAAAATTGATGTTGTGTTATCTTAACTAACAGATAAGGTAACGACTGAATGGTTCACAGAGCGACAGCAGAATTAGAGAAAAGCCCAAAAATGAAATCAGCTTTTAAGGTAAAAAGCACAAACCCAACTTCAAGCAGCACAAATCAAATTGTTCAGCTAAGCTGTCGATTTGCATTTCATAGGTCTTCCTGAAAAGTACTGAGAGAGTTTGTTAATACGTTAGTTACAGGCAGGAGTGGACAGCCTGTAACTTTATGGCTAAAGTGCACGGTGACCTGCAAATATAAAGAAAAGAAAACAAACAAATGAATAATAACAAAAAGACATGGCAACATCTGTCGTACAGATGTCCAACACACCTTATAACATTTTAAACTAGAACATTATAAGACTCTCAATCTTGAAGCACAATGTGAACAAGAACTGAGTCCCTGCATCCAGAAGCATATATCGATCACATTATTTTGGACAATGGAAAGACAATTTCTCCTGATATTTTTTCCTGTGTCGATGTAATATATATTTGTTGACAATGTGATGCTAAATTTCCATTTTTACTCTGTGTCATATTGGTAAAAAAACCCAAACAAACAAAAAACCCCAATACCATAAAAGATCCTTGAAGTTGGATTCTGACTTCTAATTCAAAAGTTAATCAAGTCTACAAGTCTCAGCTCTTTGAAATGTTTTCAGTGCAAATTGTCCATAATTTTTAAGATAGCAAGCAAACAAACAGCGACAGACAACCCACGCCATTCAAAATAATTTCACGATGAGTTAAAAAAAAGGTTTAACTTGTCCAGCCAAAAGTAAATCCACTGAACACTGATTACCTGTTGTAGTCAAACGGCTACATACAGTGAAGATTGCTTCAGTCAAACACACACATGCATATAAAGTGTTACTGAATCAGAAATGGAAGATAGAAACCATCATGTAAAAATGTTATTGTTATAACAGCTAAAATCATTTGATATCTTAGTTCTTTAGTGAGATCTACTCCCTTTCTACACACAGCGTGGAGGTCAAAGTTCAGATACCTTCTTAAAACACAACTTCACATGTGCATACACAGTCATGTCACAGAGGATGGAGTCGTCATGCCAACAGCAGACATTACCGCTGGTTTCATCACAGAGACAATCCCAGGCTGGCCTCTGTGTGTGTGTGTGTGTGTGTGAGAGACTGTTTATACAGAACTACACCCCCAACACACACACACATGCATCCATACAGTATTTAAGTGTCTTCTTATCTCAGTTTTGCATCATCCCTGGTGACCTCTGTGTGTGTATGTGTGTGTGGGGATTACAAAGGAGGCTGAGACAAGATCAGGTTTCACTCTACAAAAAGAATCAAAGGAAAAGCACAACAATTATAACTGATAGGAATAATATGTACTGTAATGAGGCTATGGTGATTTTAATAATCTGAGGGATCATACTTTGAAGGCTTTAGTTGCTTTTCATTGCGAAGAGTACTTTGAAGTGATCGTCCCTTCTTGTGCAGCAACAATGGTTGTCTTTCATTTAGAGGTGCCAAAATCAGTTTCTAAATAACAGAAGAAGCACAGGGGTCTTGTGCTTGGACATGAACTCTTAAAGAAGTAACATATTTTAACGAGGGCTTATCAATGGCATATGATAGCATAAGAAAAATCTAAAATCCTGCTGTAAGTAATTTTCAATATGTGGAAATGTCTTTAATATTTATTCACTGTGTTCACTATTGAATAAATACAAATTCAAATTCAAATTCAAATTTTATTTGTCACGTACACAGTCATACACAGTACGATATGTAGTGAAATGCTTGGACAACTGCTCGTGACCTAAAGAAAACAAAAAAGGAAAGGCTATGAATAAGATAGGAAATAAATATGAAAAATTAAAAAGGGTAAATTTAACTAGGAAGGAATGAAATATAAATTAAGGTTAAAAATGAAATAACTGTACAACACAATTTAGAATGAAGGGTAAAGTTAACTGGGAAAGAATAAGATAAAATATATAAATTAAAGTTGAAAATAAAATAACTGTACAACAAAATACACAATACACAATATAGAACTATATAAGAATGTATGAAGAAATCTAAATATAAATAAATATATACACAATAACAGCAGCTGTACAAGTATTAACTGGAAATGAAGAATATAGTGACCAGTGTTGTGCAAAAACAATGTCCAGAAAGTCCAGTGTGTGTGTAAGAACCATATGTGTGGGTCAGTACTGTGTGGTGGTGTGATTGAGAGACCGTATCGCCTGCGGGAAGAAGCTCCTCCTCAGTCTCTCTGTGTTGGTCTTCAGGGAGCGGAATCGCTTTCCTGACCTCAACAGAGAGAACAGTCTGTTGTTGGGATGGCTGAGGTCCTTCACGATCTTCCTGGCCTTGGTCCAGCACCGCCTGCTGTAGATTGAGTGCAGGTCAGGGAGCTCGGAGCGGATGGTGCGCTCAGCTGACCGCACAACCCTCTGTAGAGCTCGTCTGTCCTGCATGGTGCTGTTCCCGAACCAGGTTAAGATGTTTCCCGCCAGGATGCTCTCTATGGTGCAGGAGTAAAAGTTCCTGAGCACCTTGGAGGGCAGTTGGAAGTCTCTCAAGCGTCTGAGGTGGTAGAGACGCTGTCGGGCCTTTTTCACCACGGTGTTGATGTGACAGGACCATGACAGGTCCTGCGTGATGTGAACTCCGAGGTATGTGAAGCTGTCCACTCTCTCCACTGGGCACTCGTTGATGACGGGGGTCTGGTAGTTCCTCTCCTGCTTAGTGCTGAAGTCCACTATCAGCTCCTTTGTCTTACTGACGTTTAGAAGGAGGTTGTTCCTCTGGCACCAGTTCTCCAGATTCCTAATCTCCTTCACGTAGGCCGTCTCGTTGTTATCAGAGATCAGGCCCACCACGACGGTGTCGTCAGCAAACTTGATGATGGTGGTGGAGCTGGTAGTGGCCACACAGTCATATGTGTACAAAGAGTACAGCAGGGGGCTCAGAACACACCCCTGGGGGGCTCCAGTGCTGAGAGTGGTGGAGGCTGAGACATGTCCGCCCATCCTTACTGCCTGTGGTCTGCCAGTTAGGAAGTTGGAGATCCACTGACACATAGATGAGCTGAGTCCCAGATGCTCCAGCTTGGTGGTGAGTGTGGAGGGAATTATGGTATTAAATGCAGAGCTGTAGTCTATGAAGAGCATTTTAACATAATTCCCCCTTCTAGTGTCCAAGTGAGTGAGTGATGTGTGGAGGAGATGAGAGATGGCATCGTCTGTGGAACGATTTGGGCGGTAAGCGAACTGTAGTGGGTCCAGTGTGTCTGGTAGTGAAGAAATGATGAAGTCTCTGACGTAGGCTTTCATGGGTTTTGTAAACTTGTCCAGAATTGCTGATTTGCTATCAGATCAGCATTTCATAATGAAAGTTCAGCTCATGCCTATTAAATCTTTCATTTATTTTTATTTTTTCATTTTTAACTTTTTTTTTTCTGCTGCCATCCATGCAAATTCCATTCATTTAAAAAAAAAAAATCCTGTTAATGTATTCTAATATGAAATCACACACAGATTAATTTTAGAAACAAGTCTACTAAAGTTTATGTAGCCTATTAGCACCTAAACAATATTTCATAAAGCAGGAAAACCCAAAACAGATCAGTCTGCAAATGTAATTCAGCTGTTTATAGGAACTTTTGTAATTGTTTCTCAATCATCAAGAAATCCATGAAACTGAATTTTTTATGCTCATCTGCTCATTAAAATACTTCTTCAGTCCTTTAAATAGACAAAGTTGATCGTGCCATACTGTTGTTTACAGTACATTTTATAGTGAAGTGCCCGGACTTCACAGCTCTGAGTCACGGTCACAGTGCTGTTCATTTCTGGATGAATCATTTTCTTTATTGCAAAGTCTAAAAATTACTTATTGCGTTCATGGAGTGCTAACTTTGCACTCTCCAGCTGTGGTATAGAGTCAGGGGAGTCCAGAAACTAGCTCCCTGCAGCTTTTTAATAAATGTTTACAGTCTGATCAAATGGCCATTTCTATAACATAACACAGAAGAAAAAAGGCAGGACCATCCTGTGGTGAACAGTGTAAGAGAAAAGTTTTGCTAAAAAGAATGGGACTTGTAAGACCTGTGCTTAGATGAAAGTAGCAACTATGTAACCACAACTATGAACTATGAACTCTGCAAACTTAACTGGAAGAAAAAGCATCGCTTGGGTGACCAAAGGCTCAACTTTCCACAAAGCCAGTAAAAATTGTTAAAAAAGGACGAAAAAGCTTTCATGTGCTTGAAAATCTGATTTGCTGCCACCTCTCCAGCACCAGCATGCACTAAATGGAAAACCATCTACTATCTGTACTAAATGGAGAACGCATTTAAAATCACTCTGTACAGAAGGACATCCTAGACCTCCACTCACTAAAATGGATTCTGCTTTTACTTTGAGACAGATTCACAGTCAAAATTATTTATACAGAAATCCATTTTTATTTGTTTGTTTATTTGTGAACTGCAGGGGATTGCAGTTTTGTCTTCCATAGACTGTATATAAATGATGGCCATGGCAAGGGACTCCTCTGGTTGCAAAAAAACAAACTTGTGAGCTTGCTAAACACTTTTTTGTTTCAGATAGTAGTTTCAATTCAAACCTTGAATGTAGGATGAGGTTAATTTGCTGGTAACTTGATGCTTTTAGAGTCAAAAAAAGTGCATAAAGCAGCGTATGCTTTATGTTTTAATAAGTTGTTACTTTATGGTCATCAGTTGTCAAGAGCAACATTCAAAGCACTCAACTGGAGGCATTACAAAGCCTGATGATGTCATGGTGGCTACATCCATCTTTCAAATACAGTCTATAGATCTCATAGACATTTGCCTAAATGTAGGTGGAGAGTATAATACAGACACAATAGCAACATTAATTGGAAAAAACAAAACAAAACAAAACATCAGGCCTACAGTGATATACAGTCCCTAAAAAGAAAGGTTATATACTGTTTATTGCTGTGAGTTTTAAAAGTGAGAGACCATAAATGCATGTAAACAGTTGATTATGTAATGAACAAAACCTGTTATATTGCACTTAGATGTGGTGGCACCAAGTGGCCTAGTTGTAATACATGAAAGTACACCTATAATATTCATGTAGCTCTTAAATATAGCCAATAGGAAACACTACTGTGGAAAAAAAATCAGCTATCAATTGATTTATGCAGCACTTAGCACAGACCACAGAGCGAACAGGTCCCAGGCGAAGAATACGCTCAAGGGTGTTTTATTGTCTAACCACCTCAGGGCTTTAACGGTCTTTAAAAGCTCCCACTGTTAGCCAAATTTTAAACTCAGTGTGTTTCCCTGAGGCTCAACAGATCAGGATGCCCTGAAGCGAAACACAGAGAGGGAGAGACAGACACAGAGAGAGAGAGAGACCACCAGAACAGAGCAGAGACCAGCAGCGGGTCCAAATACAGGAAGTCGATTGAAAGCTATAATACACAGACAGCTTGACTGCAGCTTTAGTCAGCTGGAGATCAAAATATCAGTGTCACAGCAGCACAGGTGTTAGACAGGTGGTAATCCAGAGACTAAGGACGGTGTGTGTCAGAAAAGAGAACAAATGTGTGTGTTTTAAATGAGTGTGTGTCTCTGCGTGTGCGAGTTTGTGCATGCTGTGGAGTGTTGTTCTCGGTCTGTGTGTGTTCTTGTGGCAGGCCGTAGTTGAGTCAGACACTTGGCCTCTGATTTCATCACGTCGGTTATGAAAGAGACAGTAAAGTTTAACACACACACATCAGACACACACATTCCTCTGTTTCTTCAATATTTCATCATGTGGCATAAAAACACGCTAACCATGTGGAGATAACCTGCTATGTGTGTGTGTGTGTGTGTGTGTGCGCATGTGTATATAACCAGGTCACTCATTCTCTTTACCGGTCACTTGAAATCTGTCCAATCAGAGCAGAGCTGCATATACTCAGAGGTGACAGGTCACCACACATGGGAAATCTACTTAACAAGGATGGGACCTCATTTCCTGTGGAGCAGCTGGTGTCTGTCTGTGATTACTGTGAGGATTAAAGGACAAGTTTGCCCACAGGTCCATACACACATGCTGCTCCTTCTGTTCTTCCTATCTGAGATGCTGTATAATACCCACAGCCCTCATTATGTGTAAAAATGACTCCTAAAGTTCAACTGAACATAATATAAAGCTCAGGCACTCTAAGTCAAACAAATCAGGAGCAGAGTTTCCGCATTTCTATTCTGTGCTGAGATACATATTACCTGTGCTGAGTAACGACATTCATTCGAGTAGACGCTGTTTTATTTTTCTCCTAAAGTGAAATAAAAATGTATATATTTGTAAACAAAAAAGAAAAGATTTTACACATAAATATGATTTTTTTTTAAATAAAATTATTTTAAATCATAAACTTCTTTTTGACTTTTTCCATTTAACTTTAATTTTGTTTGCTGGAGTGATAGTTTGTTTGTCCACGCTTACTTTTGTCCCTTTATTAGGTACACCCGTTCAGCTGCTTATTTAGGCATGTGGACATGGTCAATACAACCAAGCATGTGAATTAGGAAGAAAGGTGATTTTTAGTCACACTGAACGTTGCATGGTTGATGATGCCAATGTTTTAGAAACTGCTGATCTTCTAAAGCAGATGAGCTTCAGCAGCGTGTGACAAATGCCACAGATGCAACTCCTGTCTGCTAAGAATGGGAAACTGAAACTATAATTTGCATAGGCTCACTAAAATTGGACAACTGAAGGTTGGAAAAATGTTGTGCAGTGTGAGAAATCTGGATTTCTGCTGCAGCATTTGCATGGCAGAGTCAAAATTTGGCGTAAACATGATGAAACACCACTGCCTCCGTGTGTTGTGAATCTGAGATTTAGGTCATGGCTGGGGCTGACAAATCTGCAGTAACTGAAGAAAAAAAAGAATACAAAGAAAATATGAGCTTGAGTACATTCATGTATAGGGTGCAATCATTGTTTAATGTGTAAAAGTGAAGGGATTCACATTACATTTTTGTAATTCAATGGATTCTGTTACTAATAAAGAAAAATGTCATTTACTGCATATACTGCATTAACCTGTGTGCAGATCTGGGCGAGGCGGGGAGGGGCTGAGGCATGTCAGCTGAAATCAAACAGGAGAACGTCACTGGAAACAAAACAAAAATTTAATTAAAGCCAAACGATACGTAAACAAAGCTGAATTCACGTGTTTAAACTGTGTTGGATTGTTAGAACACTGAATGATAATTTGTCATCTCAGACAGGTTGTTTATGGATCTAAATATACCCGAAAATGTCAGAGAGCTGCAATAATACACACATGTGCAGTGCAGTGCTGGTGAGAGGTGTGTTTCATAGGTTTTAATGCCTGAAAAAACAATCAGACTCAGACAAACCGACACAAACAAGTGCAACTGCTGAGTGTCTGATTGCTCCAGGCTGAAAGGAGATTAAGGTGAGGGGTCAACAGGTGTCTGAAGCTGTGCAGGTCAGCAGTCTGTCTGAATGACTCCAGATTACAGACAATATTGCGATTAGTCTGTGAGTGCCAGAGGAAAACCTCCTAGCTAGTTGATGGTGTTAATCAGAATCAGAATGAATTGTTTTCATATGTAAACAATGGGATTGTGTTTGTAACAATCTAAACATTGTACATGAATGTTGGATTGTCTATAATTTAGCAGCAATATAGAAAGTTTAATAACTTTCTTCAAGCAGCAAATGATGAGTTTTCCATCCTGACAAATTTACTGATTCTTTTTTTTACTGTTAAGACTTAGCGTAAATTTTCAAAATATTTCCAAAGACATAAAACTTACGTGAATAGGTTATCAAAACAGCTGGATTCTTCTCATTCTTTTAGCTTTGCGGAACCAGGAGGGGGTGGGGAGTCTTCAGGTTCCCTTTTCTGTGAAACTGTGTGTTCAGCGCAGCTGCCATTAACTTGGGATAAACTGGTGCATTTTTATAGACAAAGGAGGCCTGTCAAAACCCTGGAAATCATTAATAACCTTCCTTTCTGTGGTCTTCATCAGAAGTTTACATACACTTATGGGCATAAATCTCATGGAAATGTTTTTTAGCTGTTCTGTTGGTTCCGGACAGGATTTAAATTGGCTAATATTTGACCGCTCTTCCTTTGTAAACAACAAGCTGGGAATTTCTCCTTGGCGGATCTTCACTGAGTTCTTTGAATTTTCCCATTGCTCTGAGTATTGGCCGATTTCACGAGTGCTATCAAACAAGAACTTTTTATGCTGGCAAAGAGAAACTACCAGTTCTCATCACTCATGTCATATTTGAACCAACATGTTTTTAACCATGTGTAGACTAGAGAAAATACAAAATAAACTAACTTATACATGGAATTCTTATCTTTAAGGTTCTACAGTGATTCTACTCTGGAAAAAGAACATTTCAACCATTAAAAGCCCCAAATTACTATGATATTCAAGCCTATGATGATTGTGTGTAAACTTCTGATCACAACTGTACATCACTAGTGAAAAGACTGTGTTCACTCAGTCTGACACACATGTTGCATTTCTGCTTTCCTAAAAAATGTTCATTTTATTCACGTTTTTTGTCCTCTTTTTGTCTCAGTTTTAGTAACTGCTTCTCGCCTGTGGAAGAAACTTCCAGGTGACTTAAGAACAGACACAAACTTAAAGAGTTCCTACAAAACCTTTCACTGTTTTTGTGATGAGTCATATTTTGCACCTAACGATAATACTCTGTTTGGATTAAATGTGAAAAAAAGACATTAAGCCACAGATTTCACAAGCTGTGAAATTTTTTTATAGTCTTACATGATAAGAGTAGCCACTTCCTGTTAATTCATAGACAATGAGCATTTATTTAAGGAAACACAAAATAATGAAATATGAAGTAGCTGCTCTTTTATTGGTAAACAGTCATAATATAAAGCAGCTTCACTCCCCCGTTTAATAAAAGTTTAAATCATTTTTACTTTTTATCAGGAGTTTCTGTATGAAATTGCATTCTTTCCTTTCGTAACTAGCTTTGTGCAACTTATTCAACAACGTGATACATTTTTTGTTGAATCATACATTTCACAAGTTATCTTCAGTGTTTATGACACAAGCGGCTCTTTTGTGAAATCTGACTATTGCAGCTTCTGACGTCACATCAGTGCTGTTACAATATTTTCAAAATAGTTTGTTAACACCTGCTTTTTCAGAGAGCTGCCTCCCTTTCACATTAGTTGGAAAATGTCTTGTTCTCTTCAGGATAAGACCAAAGAGGTTTGACACAAAATGATCTGCAAATATCACGCCCCCAGATACTTTCTACTTTGGCATAAAAAGGAGCTTTTGGTAAAAGGCATTTAGAAACTGTGACTCAAACTATGAAAGTAGACACTAATGATGTAACTTGCGTTATAAAAAAGAAAGCTCTGAAATGACTGACTATGTTGCTATTTTCTTTTTCATTAAAGCCATTCAAGGACATCTTGTGACCCTTCCTGCTGGAAGAAGTCACTTTCATTAGGACTGAAATGTCTCAGGATTAAAAGTTATAATCAGAATAACTTTGTTTTGATTAGCAGAGACCAATATAGCAATACAGAAGTTGGCCAGGTGGGTGTCACAAATAATAAACAACCCACAGCACAACAAAATAGTTTAGGAACAATAAAGGTAACATGTAATATACTCCCCTTTGACTTTTTAGCTACACCTGTTCGAGTACCTGTTAACACAAATCAGACACAAGGCAGCAGCTCAATGAATTAAGGCACGTAGACGTGATCCAGAGGACCTGATGAAGTTCAAACTGAGCAAAAGAATTGGGACGAAATGTGATTTTAGTGACTTTGAACAAGGCGTGTTTGGTGGTGGTGCCAGATGAGCTGGTCTGGGATTCCCCTACACGGCCATTTCTAGGGCTTCAGGGGTGAATGACCAGACTGCTTTGAACTGACAGGAAGATAAGAGTAAATTAAAAAACACAACAAAAAACACACACAGAAGTAGAATAAGTAAAAGATTAAAAAAATGTTTTCTGGCCTGATGAGTCTTTTTGCTGCAACATACAGATAGTAGGCTCAAATATTTGGCAATAATACGAAAGCACGGATCTGCTGGTGGTGGTGTAAAGGACATTTTCTTGGAGCCCCTTATTATGACCCAAGCATCATTTAACACCATGGCCTACCTGAGTACTGTTGCTGAACATGTCCATCCTTTAATGCCTATAGGGTCTGATGGCTGCATCCAGCAGGATGACGCGTCATGTCACAAATCTCAAAACTTGTCAGACTGATTTCTTGAACATGATAATGTGTTCATTGTACACATGGAAATACACCTGACTAATGTTTGCAACTGTGTGATGCTATGAATACGGACATACCTAAATGTCGAAGGAATGGTTCCAGCACCTTGTTGAATCTTTGCCATGAAGAATTAAGACAGTTCTGAGAGCACAAGGGGGTTCAAAGCTGTACTGGCAAGATGTACCTAATTTTCCAGTGAGTGTATTAATGGAAAACTGATACTTAATTAAATTCTGGTTATTAATAATTTAATGTTAACAAACAATTAACTGATAACAATGTTTAGTGATTGGTTTACATCTGTTTGCAGGGGTCACTGTAAAGTTGTAAATTATATTTACCTCTGTAAATGGTTAACACTGTGTAGCTCATTTATAAGCATTGCTTGAATGGAAACTGATATTTATAGTACTTGATTGAAAGAACGGATATTTAGGGAAGTGCAATGATAGCGTCGCAAAACAAGCTTGTGAGCTTGGAGTCCTCTTTTATTCACTCTTTAGTTTTGGTTTCACTTTTTTGGTGACCTCGAGTTACTCTCCCTGTCTGAATAGGTTTAGGGAAAGACTATGGCGTGGGTTAAAACCTGATGAGTTAGTAGTGAAACCTGTATCACTATTGCCACCACAAATGAGTCACAGGAAAAATGCTAAAGGAAACCCCGTGGGTGTCTCTGAAATGACAGCAGGGTTCAGTAAATGGCAGTATCTGATGCCCTTGGGATAAGAACAGGTTCACTGATCACCAATAACCCTCACTATAGTACGCTTTATCTGCTGTAAAATACTACACACTAATATCTTACTCATAAAGTAATTATTTGATGTGTATGAAGATTTTTAAACATTGTTTTATGTAAACTAATAAAGTTTTAATTATTGATCAGTTGGCCATTTACAAGCAATAGTTATCCAACTTAAGGGTTTCCAGGGAGTGCTGGAGCCTATCCCAGCTGCTATAGGGTGTGAAGCAGAGTAGCAGTTCATCACAGGACAAACACACAGAGAGACAATCGTTCAGACAGTGGGAGAAAGCTGAATCATTCTGAAGAAACCCACACAGGGAGAACATACATCCTCACAATGAGTGGTGTGACAGAAGTGTTAACCACCTTACCCCAAAAAGTCAAACAAATACAACAATTGGTTGAAAATGAAGATTTGTTAGAAGCATTTGGGGGATTTTTTGGACTCTTTAAGCTGAAAACTCCTCTTTACTTTCAGATTTTTAGAATTTTAGCAGTTTAAATCAGGGGTGTCAAACTCAAATACACAGTGGGCCAAAATTCAAAACTGGAACAAAGTCGCGGGCTAACGTTAATATTTATTGAAATATATTTATTCCTCCAGATATAAGAATGAATCTTTTCTTATGGACTCAAACACGTTTTGCTGAAAAACTGAATATGGAACAAGCAAAACTTAATACTAAACAATATATATATTAGCTGTATAATACCAGTAGGCCAGCTCTAATAGTAATTTGGTATGGCTCTGCGGGCCAAAGTTTGACACCTATGGTTTAGATTATCTCACTGCGTTTGTCCTGCTCCATATAATCTCATATGGAGACGGTGCCCCACATGTTGACTTACTTTAGTGAAGTCATGTGAGCCTCACAGGAATGTGTGGTTCATAAAGAGGCATCACTGAACCCCAAAATGCTTACCAGCTGCTGATATGAAGCAGATTAAACATTTCATGCAACAGAAGAACTGAATGCACGAGTGCACATTTATTATAAATAAAATAAACTATTTGTTCTTCATATGATCCATTTCAAACCGGTTTATTAAAGTTACGTATACCCAAATTTCACTCTGCGCCTTCCATATTGTACTACTCAAAAACATTTCCCCACCTCTAGTTTGTTGGGATCTCATTTAGCTGCTCTAATGGGTCAAACTTTGTCGAGGTCTTTCCTTTAATCAGTCACCGCTCTGCCATGCCAACCGTCTATTTTCTGACGACTGCTCGATACAGGATTGCAACATCGAAACCCCGCCCCCGCTAGATGACGACACCGGGGGAAGAAATATCGAAACCAAACAGAGCCGAAGTCACTCTGAGTCCGCTCAGCAGTCCGGCTGAAAGTTCTGAACTGCAGCAGGATCCGTGGAGACCGGAGGGGATCTTATCCGGACCGGGGTCGTTTTAATGAGACCCGCCGATAGACGGATAAACGGACAGACAGGAGGACCCGAGGACTCGCTTTGTTCACTTTATCTCCGGATATTCACACAGAGAAGGACTCAAAACTTTCTCTTCTCTATTTCTTTTTCACACATAAGTTTTGCCGATTTGCTTTCTTTCTGCTGCTTTTTCATTGAAACCAAAGAAGTCGCTCAGAAACCGCCAGCTGACTGACGACAGGTTGCGCAACCTAGACAATAAGAAGCAAACAAAGACGTCACCACCAGTTCTCCCAGTTGCTGGTCCCAGTTGTTTTTATGTCTACACCGATTTCTGCTGCAAAGACAGACAGAAGCCAGCACCTAAACGCCGACTCTACTGGATTTCTACTAAATCTACTGGCTTCCTGTTGACCTGCAGTCCGGACCAGTCTGCCTCAAGGTAAAAAAACCCCCAAAAAACCCCCAACCTGGCTACTTAACAAAACTAACCAAACCATAAACGAATGCGCCTGTACAGACACATGTAAATAACATTCAAACTGTTACTTATAAAATGCAAAAGTATTATCTGTGAAGTGCACTTGAAGTATTACGTCATATTCACGTGTATTTCACTAAGCTTCGTGCATTGTCAGTTTATAAAACGATAATGCAGGTGTATGAGGCAGAGAAAAAGCGCTGTCCTATCAAATATGAACAATAAGAACAGCAAAGATCATTCCTAAACTTTAAAGTAGTTGCTTGGGAAAATCGAGCTGGAGTTTCGCTTTGTTTCCAGGTATGACGTGCTCATCATCATTTGGGTTTTGCGCTCTCGTTTCCGGTAGTAAAACCTGAAACTGAACTTTTAGACAGCTTCACCCTTATTTTCAGGCCTGCAGATCTGAGCTGATGAAAACTGAAGCTGTAAGTTTTATGACAATTTAGGACCTTGAATGATTTACGTTTAAATGCATGTTACAAACTGACTGGATTGTAGCAGTCTGAGTGTGCAGTGTGAACACTAATCATAAACAGACAGATGCATTAAAAACCTCCCAGAATGACACAGTAGACTCAACAGCAAAATACGGCATCAAATAAATTATGAAAACAGGAAGAAGAGAATAGCTGAAAAGCTCTGTAAAAAGTAAAAGTAAATTCTACAAATCAGATTTTCATTTAAGTTATTTAAGCAAAAATGCCAAAAGAAATTGGGATTTTATTGGAGTGACTGTTGAGTATATCTGCTGCATATCTGAGTTTCTGACCAAGTTAAAAAACAAAACAAAACACTACAGTGCCACACTGTTCCCGTGCGGTTCAAAAGGTTCGGTGGTGAAAACTGCTTCATCTCCTTTTACCTTTAAAGTACATTTGTGGACGGTCAAAACAGCGGTTCTGACTTATCATTCATATGGAGATAAAAGTAAAAATCACAAGTGAGGCTACGTTAAAGACTTAAGCAAACTCAGAAACAGGAATACACACAAAAAGCCGAGATTAAACTACAGAATGAAGAAACCTTGTAACAAATACCAGTGGGATTTTTGATAACTGCATTTACTTAAACTCAGCCTTGTCACAGATCTGCTTTACCTTTTTAGATGATAAAGTTGGATTGTAATTAAGATTAAAAATAAATAAATAAATGTTAACAGTTGTGTAAACTCCCGTTTCCCATGAGCTCTAGCCCCTCTCAGTTTGAAAAGTCAAAAGTTTATTCTGTTAGTCTATTTAATAACTGTTGTAATTTTGCTGAGCTATCTAAACTATTCCAGCAAATGTTCACTTGTTTTTGAATATGAAGAATAAACAAAAGAAACGGGCATCATTAACAAAATGCTGAGTGCCACTACATTTCAGCACACACTGTTACACACCCCACGAACGTTTTCTTTTAGATTATTTTTAAGAACCGGATTTCTGATTATGAGCTGAACAGAACGTCATGGAGAAATCATTCATCTTAGATTCAGTGTTTGTGTATTTGGGGGTGGATGACGTTGCTGCTGTGACTCAGGGTGTTTCAGCAGAGTGAAAGCAGCATTGCCCCACAGCAGGCAACATAGCGTTACCACAGCGACCACAGGCTCTAAAAAAACTTTACATAAGTCTCACTCACTCACACACACACACACACTCTCTCTCTCTTGCATGTGTGTGTGTGTGTGTGTGTAATTGTTGACTGTATTTAAAGCCTGTTTAAACTATAAACTGTTGTGCTCTGATGCAACTATCTGAAAGCTGAAGCACCCATCAGCTTACAGGAAGTTGCATCATGAAGCCTATAGACACACCGACTGTGTAACATGTGAGCAGCGGAGACGCAGAACACTGAGAGATATGATACAAATATAACTTCTCTTACTGTATGTGAAAGTGTTACTGACAAGTGTTCAGCGGACAGAAGGGGCCAAGTCAGAGTGTCACCTGCAGAGGGCGCTGCAGTGCGGTCACGGCCTCTAAAATTAAACAGCCAAATTACCAAACACTGAATGAAACATTACTTAATCATTAACAATAGTGCGCTCCTCTTCATAGTAACTGTTTAGGATCAAGGATTTCTGCAATTTTTAAG
This sequence comes from Diplotaxodon limnothrissa, assembly GCF_057381915.1. NCBI lineage: Eukaryota > Metazoa > Chordata > Actinopteri > Cichliformes > Cichlidae > Diplotaxodon > Diplotaxodon limnothrissa. The sequence goes on from NC_140600.1 coordinate 31,306,550, forward strand.
AGCTTTTTAATGCTGCATAAATTGAGACTCTTCACCCTTTTATCATACTGACCATATAATGACAAAATGCATTTATAAAGGTGCAATGCACAGATACACACGCCTGTTATTAGTGCTAAGTAAGATACTAATAAATTACCAGAATCTCAGAAAATCACGTTTAAAATGCTCCAGAAGTAACCAACAAGAAAAGCAAAGTAAAGAGGACAAGTTCAGTGATTGAATTAGTGGAGATGAGGCCACCCAGAGGTCAGATTGGGGAAAAAGTGTCTGAAAGTGAGGGTTTGGAGCACTCTGAATCCTGGCCTTTTGGCTCACAGGTATTACTTCTAGATATGGTGGCTTTATTCATTGAAATATTGGCTGTGTTTAATTGGGATAGTTTGGGACTGTACTTGCTGCAGCATATTACTTGGAAGTGTACATTAACCTGATGATGTCCCCAATCACAGATGAGCGCCAGCGTGTCTACAACCAGATCTCAGCTGTGTCTTAAGAGGCTTCTGGACGAGCCTCAAGTCGATTCACTGAAATGTAAACGAGCCCGTCTGGCTCCACCCCCTACCTCTACTGGGATATCACCCTGCCTGAGACCCACAAGCCCCGCCCCCACATCCAACTCGAGCCAGTCTTCATCAAGAGTTGGGTCATATTTCCTCTTTGAACGGTGTGAGAGGGAAGAGACCTCCAGGGCTGTGCATGTGCACACACAGCAGCAGTACACCTGTCAGGTAACACTCAGAAAAACGTCACTGTTACTTTTAATAAGAATTGAATACATGTTAAAAACTGTACTGTCGATACTACAGAAGTAGTGTTAATGATAATATTAGGAAGAGATTACTGTAAAACACTTGTGAAAGTAGTGACTGTATTGTACATCATACTACGTTACCCATGACAGTCACTCCTTTTTTTCCCCACAGGTGCTCCCACTGCGTGGATACCAGGAGCGGTTGGCGGCCTATGACCGGATTGGTAAACATGAAAACATCTGCGCTCTGCAGGACGTTGTAATTGGCCAAAACAAGGTGTATGTCTTCCTGCCTGGTCACCACGGTGACATGCATGCGTATGTGCGCAACAGGAAACGCCTGAACGAGGAGGAGGCGGGGCTTTTGTTCGCCCAGATGCTGAATGCTGTCATGCACTGTCATGACCACGGAGTCGTTCTGAGAGACCTGAAGCTCCGCAGATTCGTCTTCATCGACAAATACAGGTGAGACTCCGAGACTGGTGCTTTGGTAATAGCACTATTACAGCAGTAATACCTGGGACTGTAAAAGACAGATGTAGGGCCCAGGTGGAAGTGCTGTGAAATATTAACTTTAATGGCCTGCAGGGGGAGACTCTTGTGGTTACAAAATACATTCACGAGGCATATCATAAATGGATACAGTCCATTCACGCTTACATTTGTAGTCACAAAGGTCCATTTTGAGGGAGTCTAAAAGAATGCATACTACTCCCAACAAATGGACAAGTATAAATATCGCTAGATTGATCTTACTAGCATGAAGGAGGCATATGGGGGGAAAAAAAAGTACCTCTATTAGTACTTTTACTGTATCTTACAGTCTTGGCTACTTAGCCAAGACTGTACAAATACTACAAATACTGCTGCTGATAAACTTCTGTCTGACTAGTGTTTTCTTTTTCTTTTCCCAGGACTCGTCTGGCACTACTCGGACTCAATGACTGCGTGCTCCTGCATGGTAACAACGACGATGACTCTCTAACAGACAGACATGGCTGTCCTGCCTACGTTGGCCCTGAGCTCCTGACCAATGGGAATGGGTCGTACTCAGGCCGTGCCGCAGACATCTGGAGCCTGGGCGTGTCTCTGTACACAATGCTGATTGGCCGATACCCTTTTCAGGACACGCAGCCTGCTGCGCTGTTTGCTAAGATACGCCGTGGAGCATTTAGCCTGCCCGATTGGATGTCGCCAGAGGCCAAGTGTCTGATTGGCTGCATGCTAAGGAAATCTCCCACTGAGAGACTGACGGCATCTGAGCTGCCGATGCACCCGTGGCTTACCAAACCTCGCATGCCACACAGCAACATGCACAAGATACATCACAGCTCCCACACAACACTACAGAATAAACAAGAGGACAATGACCAAGTGGTGCCAATATGGACTGAGACAAATTAAAAGACATCTCTATTTCCTTGTGAGGACCTGAACTGCTATACTGAATCCCTGCAGCCTAAACCTGATTCACACTTCAGGTGTAAAACCTAATCTGGACTATAAAAACAGCGTCTTCGGGATGTGTGGCTCCGTCCTCACACTCAAAACTCCAAAGAGGTCTTCACAGATATAGACACATTAAAAGCACAGCCGCACTACAGAGACAGTCTAATCCTGGATTACTTGACCCTTATGTGCCTTCTTTCTCTACCTGTGTCTCAGTTCAAGCCCGGCCTCTTTTAGGTGGCAGGGCCTCCAAAGGTGGTTTTCTTTCTCAAATTTTCCTTACAGTGGACTCCCAGCAGTCACTTGTTCCAGCAGTAACAGAGACAAATGAGAACTAATGGTGTGTTCAGGTGCACATCCTCAACAAGTGCAGTGGAGAATATCCTACATCCCAATCTGCCCAACTAACATGTACTTGAGCAATATGATTAAGCAACTGTCATCTACTAGACTGCCCCTCATTAACTGAAGGTTTGAACAGCAGATGGGTGTGGCTTCTGTGCTCAGTGCTATCAAAGCTGTATATTAGGCATACCTCACTGACATCACATAGAGCCAAGTACTGCAATAAATTGCTAAAATAGTGTTTAAAGGAAGGTTATGTATACATATGTTGACCTTGTTATTTGAAAATGTTAAAGGTTTAGCATTATATTTTTATATATAACAATAAGGCATAATAGGTCCCCTTTAAGGGCAAAAAAATGTACTTGAGTGTGTTGAGAATTGCCCTGAACGCACCTTTATATTTAAAACTGTGGACTCAAAAGGAGGTGGAGCTTAAAATGGGACATAGCTTTTTTGTTTCAGTGTTTACAATGCTGATTTCCTTCTGTGATTGTGAGAAAGATCAAACACATCTTTCTGAAAAACATTAGGAACCAGATTATACGGTAATTGTTTTTAATATAAAAAATGGCATTGAAAAGGAATACAGCTTCAGCTATCAGTGTTCTCATCCATTTTTACACAAGCAGAGAGCAGCCATGGTTGATAAAATATTTTTCAGATCTTAGCAGACCTTAAAATCAAAATTTCATTGGGTAATTTAATATAATTGTTTTTTGTGGACTTATAAAAAAAATCCTGTATCTCATAATAATCTCCACAAATTATTTATATTTTGATACAAACTTATAAACTGTTTTCTCATGTTTGACATTTATTTGTGAATGAATAACAACTGTTTATTCTGGGACACATCTTATTCTCTCACAATGTCACTGAGCAATTTAATTTGGGAATAACAGGATAAAGGAGAAGCAACATTTGTTGACTCATTAAGAAAATAATGAAGTGATGATCTTGAGATAATGGAATACGATTAATCATCACTTACTGGTCTTGTGTGTCTATTGAGGATGATAATAATTAGAAACAAACCTCAACTCAGACAATAAGCTGCTTCCTGGTATGCTGTATGATTCTGGTCCAACTTACAGATGACGAGAAAAAAAATAAAGGTTTTGAAAAATGTTTTGGTGTCAAAGTTTTTTTTTGTTGAATTTTAATTAAATAAACTTGACGTGTTCTGAGCCTGCATATGGTCTCTTTTACATGTACACACACAATCCCCGTATTATCTTAAGACAACATTTTTTCAAGTCTGAAGTGTACCTGTACCAGCATTTTGGTATCATTGGCTTGCAATTTTACACCCTTAATTTTTAAACATAATAATAAAAATAATACATGTTTGTATATAACTGCAAACAAGTGAATGACCCTTAGAGGTGCTAGAAAGAGAGACTGTTGACCTGTCTGTGCAAGTGCAAAGTTTAGGGTAGCTCCATATTCAGAGAGGGTTTTGGGAAAAACTGATGAAATTTCCAAAAGTGGTGCAGAGTATCATCTGCTAATCATCCAGTAATAAAGAACTGGAGAGTTGCAGTAAGAGTAGTCTGAGTATAACTGGAACTGTTTCATAGTATTATAAATTATACAGCAGTTAAGAAATTCCACCCTTTTTTTTTTAAATATCAGTAGTTGTACTGATATTTGATAGTTGTGGGGTGATACCCAGCTACATATTAGTTGAAAGCACAGAGAAATAAAAGAGTAGCCTTGACTTTAACAAAGAAAGTAGGAGAAGAGAAAGAAAAGAAAGATTACAAGTAAACATAAATACTGACAGGAGATTTTCCCCCCCTCACCTTCATGTTTTATTATGAAATCCCACCTGAAAGCAGAGTAAACACTCTGTGTTCATTACTTCAGTCAGACCTCTGACTCACCTCTATTCCATTTCTGTGAAACCTTCACTTCACTTAGAAGTCTGATAAGAACCACAGGCTGCTCTGTCCTTGTTCCAGTCTAAAACACATTGCATCAGCAGTCAGTAAACTGTCCCGCATGCGTCACTAAATCAAGAGGTCAGTGGGAGCAGCCATTTAGGAGCCGGCGTCAGTGTCCATGTCATCAGCTTCATCCCCCTCTGAGCGGCAGATCTCGTCCAATGCCAACTCTACAAGATGTGAAAGATGGCAAAAAAAATGTGACAGTTTTAACGTATGAGAACACAAGAGCAATCGGGTAAGGTGTAGAGATGGCACGATACCACTTTTTTATGTCCGACACCAATATCATAAATTTGGATATCGGCTGATACCGATATGAATCCGATATAGGGTGTTTTTTAATCAATAAAACTGTTTTTTTAATATCTTGCTGCTTTTTGTATAAGTTCATACTCAAGTTAAAAAACCCCAAAAAAATCCACTAAAGCTATTCCTGTTATACCTGTATGCAAAAAATGCACTGCACCCAAAATATTTCATAGTTCAGCAAAACCCATCAATCTAATAAACTTAAACCTACTCCATCCTCCCTATTCTAGTATTTTAAAGAGTAAGCAACCTAACTAATAGGGCTCTAAAACTCCCAGCAAAAAAAAAAAAAAAAAAAAAAGGGAACCACCCCCCACCTCATGATGCTTAATCGACGTAATCAACTTTAATTTGATGCAGTGTGGAAAAAAATGCCCAGAAATCAATTATTTTTCAAGAATAATTAAATAGATTCAACATCTTTCTTCAACAGAATTGCAGACTGCACAGATGGTATCTTCCCAAAGGAAAAAGTACTATAGCTTACTAGGGTATATTAGACTTAATAGTTACTATATACAGTAATGGACTTCTATTCATTTTACATCAGATTAAAACTTTGGGTGTAAGATTCAGATAATAATTTAATAAAAGCTAGACATTTTAAATGAGAATAAGAAAGAAAAGTATGTCTTTGTGCCCCCTTCTCCCTGTTCATGCCCTATCGGCCCCCCTGGCTAAACTTTGCTAGATCCACCCCTGCACAGTTACCAGCCGTCAGCTGCGTAGAAAAGGATCCTGGTCTAGAAAGTAATATTAAATAAATTCTAACAACAGATTATCAAGCTTAAACGTGCTGCTGTTATTCAGCCGCTGGTTTCCTCTTTCTGGTGCAAAGTGGGAGATAAACAAGCAAGAGAGACGGACTCGCGACAGAAAAGCCGATCAGCTGATCACTGATCAGTTTCATGATTGAAGTAGCAGCAGGAGACGGAGAGAAGAGGCAGTCGCTCCATATATCGGTTGTTAAGCTTAACGCTGGAATGCTTTACAAACATTCAGAGATGAACTTACACACTTGCTTTACTTCTCTCTGGGATAACTTCCTCGGAGATGAAATGCTGGTTTGGTAGTGAGGCTACAAATACACACAGCCGCTCTATCACGTGAGCACACTGCGCTACTGTTATGAGGAGAGTTACGCCGTGTCGCAAGTTTTGTGAGGTGCTTTTTTTGATATTTAATGGATCGGATTACATTTTTTATTTCTCTCCGATATCCGATCCAGTAATCTACATCAGTATCGGACCGATACGTAATATTGGATCGGTCCATCTCTAGTAAGGTGTAAATACTGGATGATGTAGCTAGCAGTCATACTAAAATGGTCAAATTGATAATATCAATGACATTCAGACATGATTATGTTTTATTATGAGCAATGCACACTAAGTAGCTCTGACGTGGAAGACAGACAACAAAGAGAATTAGTTTAGATCACTCAAAGAGAAGCAGACCTATAAAGCTGCATCATGCATTAAATATGGAGAAAAAAAAAACAGAAAGCCATCCTGTCATGTTGGGCTGATGAGTATTTGTTTTCTTTTCTTTCTTTTCGTTTTGCACTACAGCAATACTAAAGTTACATTTAAATATCCAGTGATCCTGGTACATACAGCTAGATTTAAATACTGATGAACAAATAAAAAGCTGTTTAGGTTCGGAGATCTCATCAGGATGCCCCCCCAGAAACTGCCTTTGGATGTTATCTGGGCACGTTTAGCTTTGAGGAGACCCCAGGGAAGACCCACAACTTACGGGAGGTTATAAATATATGATGTGACCTGTGAGCACCCAGCAGCTGCAGCAATGGGAGGTGGAAAATGTTGCTGGACAGAAGGTGCTGTTTCTTTCCTTAAGTTTTATTTCTGGCTTTTCTGATATAATACAGGAATAACGGAAGGTGGGAGAGAGAGGCGGAATGACATGCAGTGAATAGTGCGGGGGCAGTTGAATATAGGAGTGCTGCACTAAGGATTTTAGAGTTAAATTTATGGAGCACATGCTCTACCAGGTGAAATCCAGAAGCACCCCAAACCTCAAGTTTAATACCAGCATAATCACAGATCATCAGGTGGAATTCTAGTATAAAAATGGTTTGACAACACGTACTACCAGAGATGCCTCATCACACAACTGAAGACAGACATGTTGTTATCTAACAGCTAAAATTATCTGCATGATACATGTAAGATTCGAGGTGGTAATTAGTCATATCCAGGAGGGGGTGTGTGAGGAAAAACTCATCATGCTCTTAGCGGTTAAGAGAAAGGAAAGCCAAAGCTCTTCATACAAAATTCAGCTATGTTTGAGTTGGTGTATTCAGGTGTAAACAGTTATAGTGGAACTTAAACATCACATTAAATCTTCCTAAATAGTTTAAAAGATTAATTCAAGGCTTAGATTCAGCGTGCATGTTTCTGTGCGTCCATACCCTCGCTCTCGGTCAGATCCGGGATCTTCCTCAGCGTGTCTCGTACAGCAGGGATCACCTGGTCGTACATGTGCAGCAGCGGCCTGCAGCTCTCGGAGAAGCTGCCATGATGCAGAAGCAACCAATGCAACAGCAGCACACACTCTCTGAGCAGAGATGCCGCTGAGTTGTGCCACCATGGCAAAGAGGAGCTACAGCATGGCTGCAGAGGTGAGGCAAACCCTGGAACAAGAAGCAATGCAAAGAAACCGTGTTTTTAGAGACAGACTGTCAGAATTATTATAGTTTTGTATTTATTATTGGGTTTGTATTGTTATTGTCATTTTGATTTTCAGTAGATTCAGTTTAGTTTTAAATTCAAATTCAAATTTTATTTGTCACACACACACAACCATACACAGTATGACATGGGGGTGAAATGCTTGTAGCTGTACAATGCCCGACCATTAAATGACAGTTCATTTAAAGAGTGTATTTTCTTATTTCAGTTTTATTTTTATTGTTTGAAATGTTTAGTTTTAGTTTTTTATTAGTTTCAGTGTTTGTTTTAGTCTTTTTTATTATTATGGTAAGTAGATCAGAGGCAAGATTTCAAAATAAATGCAAGTATTACGATAAAAACCTTTCCAAAGCAAGTTGACTCAGATTGTTATAGACATCCAGAACTTCATCCATCAATGGCTCATCAGCCAAGTTGTAACAACATTTTATCAAAAACTAAGGATAATTCCGTTATATTTTTATTTTATTTATTTTTCCAAGTTCCAAACCTGCTATCCTTAGTTTTAAAAATTTCCAAGGTCTAGTTTACTTCTGTTAATTAATTTAGTTAATTATTAAGTTAATTATTTTATAATAGTTTTTAACTATAGTAATCTTTCAGACCATTGTGTTACTGACATTTCATGCTTTCAACCTGAAATATGACCAACCTGTTGGGTCTGTTTGCTCCTGAGAACCACGCAGATCTAACCACTGACGATGGAAAACAATCACTGCTGTCTGAACCAGCTGTGAAGGAATCAAACACAAATGCATAAAGATGCAACACTCGTCACTCTTCACAGGGACACAACATTGTTTCACACAGTTACCTCAGTATAACACTGACAGCTGCTCCGCTGGTTGGTAGCCCAGCTCTCTGATCTCTGAGTCATCAGTCTGCTCAACAAACGAACCACCTGACACACACAAAAAACCCCACTGATTATTAACGCAGACATATCGTAAATTCTCAAATAAAAGCAGTTCATGTGTTCACAATAACAGCATTCCCAGAACGATTAAGCAGTGTATTAAATGCATTGCTTAAAGTTAACAACTAGAAGAGGGAAAAGATTGTTTAAATCAATGCAATTGATAATTAGTAATATTAATTAAATCAAACATTAATAAAATCAACAAAGCACTTTGGGAGAAATGTATTGTGCAAATGTAAAGTGCAAAAGAAAGAAACACGATGCAAAGAGGATAAACAGTCATAGAGAACAAAGAGGATGAGCACATTGGTGGGGTTTTTTTTTGTTTTTTTTTTTAAATAAATGCATCCTTAGGGTTTAAACACTAAATTTCAAATAAACCATGAAATAATTAGTGACCGATATTTTTTCATATACATTTTGATGGCCTTTTTTAAGATTAAGAAGTATGACTCAGGGTGTATTTTAAACTTCAGGGCTTCGCGTGGCCTGTATATTCTCATCCTCCCATTCTAACTTCATCTGGCCTGATCATCATTTCAGCTGCCAACAACTACAGACATCTTTCAGTTTGTTCTTAGCTGAAGGAAGCAACTGAATATCTAAAATATTTTCCACATTTCTCTGAACAGGAGACTCACATTTGTTACATTTTCTAGGACTGTTATAAAAAAGTAAAGAAAATATGTGAAGGTTAAGATCCTTAACACAACTACTTGTGTAACTTTTCATAACATTAGCATTCTTAGACAAGATCCTGTCTAAACATGTGGATCAAAGCATGGCTACCACTTATAGTTTATATATATATATATATATATATATATATATATATATATATATATATCTGATTCAGAGAGTTTAGACTACAAAGCCACAGAGTTGTTGGAGGGAGATAGAGGAGCCCAGACTAACACAAAAAGGATTTTTCTTCTTCCCAGTTTGGATATTCAGAGCACACACAAATCCTGGCTTCAGATGCAGCTGACACACATTAAACAGAATACTGTACAAGTCAGTACACCTTTACAGTGTGTGTGCACTACCTGAAGGTCTAGCTGAATCCAGTTTGTGTGCGCTGTGTGGTTGTCTGGTCTTGTCCTGATGAACTGAAACAACTTCAAGAAAACACAGGGATCTAAAAGAAAAAGAATAAAAACTGCAATTGATTTATTCTGCTTCACACAGAAACTTCAATAACTTTGTGATTTTTTGAGCTGAAATAAAGATACATAAAAGCATAACAGCACACAATAAATGTCATCATCAGAAACATAAGAGGTGGAAACATGGCACTGAAATCTATGGAAGGATTCAATTAGATATAAATAAATAGTTCTGAGACTTGCTTCTTGTAGGACTTTGGTCGAGCATATAAATGATATTAAACTTCAGACAAGGTAAAGTGCTGCAGAGGGGGCAGCCTCACCATGCTGAGAGCATAGCTTCTTCGCCAGTGCTTCATGGTCAGACATCGATGTGAGGATGGACACACACTGTGAAACTGTCTGGAACCGGCTGTCCACTGACACACACGTACACACCACCGGCATCACACACTCTAACCTGTGAGAGGGAGGAATGATGCACACATGACTAACAGAGATTCATACATTTCTAGGTTTACACATATTGAGGCCTATATAAAAATCTTGAACATGGTTACGCACATCTAAAAATGAAGAAATTCATCATAAGCATCTTTCACATAAAATGAATAAACTATAGAAAACAAACACAAACTAGAAATTGCAGCTCTGAATCTCTTTTTGATTAAACTATAATTTTGGACTCTTGGACCCCTGTTGGTTTGGATGTTTCACAGACAGGATTTTTGAAGTTAATATCACAATGAAAAACTGATATTACCAGTAAAATTCACATTGTTGAAACTGTCAGGAGTCATGTTGTTAAGAAATGCATTTAATGATTTATGCTGAATAATTATCATCATTACTTTCCAGCACCTTCATCCAGGTCTTGAATGAGTTGTTGTGATTTCAGACTTGGTATGAAATGATAAAAGGAAAATGAAATTCCTGACACCATCTGGAGTTTTCCAGTTTAAAAGCTGGCCCCTGTGCAGAATAACTGTGGGATGAGTTTCACCATTTTCCAGAAACGTCTACAACTGATGGTAATGAAGTTTATATTTACATTTCATCACATTTCTACTTTTAGTAAGATGACCGCATTGACCATGAATCACCGCAGGTAGTTTACACTAAGATGTTACGCAAGTACTGTGAGCTAGTGGAAATTCAAACAACCCTATCACTCATCACTCCTCTGCCTGCAGCAGTATTCCACGCAACTGCAGCTGTATCATATTCATGTGTATGTATAATCCTGCAGACTTTGCACAATATATAGAAGCATTATCAAGCATTATCAAGCATTAAAATGGAGTTTCTGGTCACTTTCTCTCTTCTTTGCAGTACTGACAAACTTGAGAAACATAAACATAGTTTTTTCTTTGTTTCTTTTTCTCTTTATGTTTTCTTCAAAATCATGAAGAAGTCCTCTAAAAGACAAAAGCAACCATCATGGGATCTGCGCATGTCTATACCAAGTAAGTAACAGGCGAAGTTTCACTTCCACATTACTTTTTAATATTATATTATTTAATGAATTGCTTACATTCTTATTCACAAAGTCTTTTGGTTTCCATATTGCTAAACTATACTAAACAAATGTGTTGCCACAGAATAAGATCTCTTAACCATCAGATTTCAATTAAAAATTTTGTGTACCTGTCAACATGTTTGTCTGGCGTTCTCTCAATTAAGACACACAGAGTCTTCATGGCATTGAGGGAAATCGCCTCAATCTGTGGGCTGCTTCCACCGGGCCACGGATCACACAACCGCAGCAGTGACTGTAACAAAGTGTTCTGAGAGCAGAGGTCCACTCCATCCGCCTAAAACAAGAGCGAAGATGAAATTACATCATATAAATCTTATTCTCTGTTCTGGTCAAGACAATGAGGGAAAGTTAATAATGTTTAATATAGCACAACAAAGTGAATAGTAATTCCCTCAGTACCTTACGGTCGATGGCTCTGCTCTGACTCTCCTTTGACAACACAGCCTCCACCACCTGAGGACCACGTAAAATGTCATTACTGCACAACTGAACAGCATTACAATTCATTTGGATAACACTTTACTGATAAAGGTGTGCTATGTTTTTTTTAAAGTCTGAAAAATATTGCAGCAGTCGTCTGAAACTTTATTATTTTTCTGGTATTGTTCTGTTATGCACATAATGTCACAATAATGCATCTAGTTCATGCTCATATTAAACAAGGACAAAGTTTCAAATTAAAATGTCAGCGTATGTAGATGTAACCCCTGTGACCCCAAAGTTCAGGCTTCAGACAGCTCTAAATACTCAGGTTCTGGAGCTTTTTTCTACTCTTTTTTTCTCATATTGTTGGATTCATGTAAAATAATACAGATGTTTTCTTTATATTATTGTAGGGTATTTACCTTACAATATAAAGTGCCTCGAGGCAACTGTTGTTGCGATTTGGCGCTATATAAATAAAACTGAACTGATTTGAGTATGATGTCAATAAGGCCAATAACAAGATCACTAATTATCCATGCCATTGCCAAAGGGCAAAAGGCAGGGTACCTAATGGTAACTAATTAATAAGCTGTTAATTAGTGAGTGCTAAACTCAGATTAATTTTTCAACCAAAAAAATATCCAATGAAGCCAAGGCTGTTTTAGACTAATAAAGAGTTTTTAGAAATCTGAACCATGCAACGCTACTATTGTGAAAAACAATATGGAACTCCCGACATTCACCATGCAGTTTGCAATTTGTATATTTGAGCCACCATTACACATTGTTACTATACTGTTGTTCTTGTGTCATCACCTCATCACTGTGGACAAGCAGGAGACAAAGGAGCCTCAGAGCAGCTAGGCCAATGTCCTCCACTTTAAACCCACATAAACGAGCCTCCTCCAGTCTTCGCAGCCCAGCAGAAGCTGCAGCAGTGCGGCCTGCTGGAAGTGTATTGGCAGCTGAAGAGTCTAAACCACTGCTGCTAGCGGAGGAGGAGCGGAGCGAGTCCAGAGACTGGCATAGCTGAGACAGGTGAAGGTCCAACAGAGAGAGGAGGAGGACACCTCCAGGACACGACCTATTTACATACACAATTTTTATTTTATTTTTTTAGATTTTTCTATCCAAATCGTTTAACCTACAACCAGTGGGTTATTTTCCATGAAGATATTTTTCTCGTTCTGACTTAAACCATTCATCCTTAAAAAATGAATCTGCCCTGTATTCGCCTTTCTCAATAGCCATCTAATGACTGATATGTCTATCAGCAAGGCAGTAGCTGTCATGCTGTTTTCACTCCTTTAGCTGCCGTTGTTTTTAAAGAGTTTGTCTCCATAATTCTGTGTTAAAGAGGAGAGTACATGCAGGAAGAACAAAGCCAGAAATTAATCAGGTTTAATGATAAAATTTTCTTTCCAGTCATCTGTTTCAGACTGGAAAGTTAGGAAAATTTATTCCAGCCATCCTCTTCCACTTATCTTTATGAGGGGGGCTGGAGTCTATCCCAGCTGTCACAGGGCGAGTGGTGGGGTACACCCTGATCAGATCACCTGTCTATCGCAGGGCTAACACATAGAGACAGACAACCATTCACACTCACATTTACACCTATGGGCAATTTAGAATCACCAATTAACCCAACCACACTAAGTGCAAGTCTTCGGACTGTGGCAGGAAGCCGGAGTACCCAGGGAGAAACCACGCAAACACGGGGAAAACATGCAAACTCCACTTCTGTGAAAATGATTTTTTTTTTATTATTATACTGGTGCTTTAAAACCAATTATAAAAACAACATAACACTCCATATAAATATATGGCCCTTGTAGCAATGCCCACAAAGTTTCTCACCAATGACAAAATAAGTTAACATAACCACCAGGACTAAAATGCTAAATATTTAGCTGGCCTACAACTCTATGTAGCTTTTATTGCTTTTAAAAAATTGTTAGTAGTTAATAAAAATGTATTTTTACACCGAGAAGTTAAAAGGTTAGCAATGTAAATGGACAATTACACTGCAGAAGTGATATGCCTCAACTCACTGACTTTGGAAGCTGCCATTTACTGATTCTGCATTTTATATAGATTCCATAAAATATTTTAAAGCAATAATGAATAAAAGTATCAGGTATTTCACCACATATCTTGAAAAAACCTATCAAATTTGATTTAAAACAAATGAAACACTCTTTTGATGTGCTCAAAAAAATATCAAAGTAATCTATATACAGAGATCCTTCAGAGCCAAGGACAGAATTCATGTACGATATGGGGAGAATTTTCAGCATATTACATTAGACCATTTAATCTGCTTTTACACTGTTTATCCACAAGAGGACTCTGCTGTCTATAGATCAGAAAGTGTATGCTGTTCTTCTGCACTTTGCAAAGAGAGACTTTTTATTGTTTCAACTGAACGGCATCAGGGTCAGTCATCCTACCTGTTTTTGCTGCTGGCTGCAGATGCCGGTTGGCTCTGACTCAGCATGTTGAGTCCAGTTACAGCCAGACTCTGGACAGGATTAAGAGCAGCTCTGGGAGCTCCAGCTCCACTGACACCAGCTGCAGCATCAGAGTTGAGCAGAAAACCTGCTGACAGCCGACTGAACACATAAACAACACACAACATCAGCACATCAGTTAGTCTTACAACTTCATTTAGGTTTGAGAAGTATGACTAGTGATACAATCAATGCTACGGCTGTTTTTGAAACACTATTAGGGTAAAGTCAATGCTATAAAGTTTTGTATATTGTATGAAAAAGTTCTGTTTTTGAGGACTTGGCAACAGCATGTGATGACTGATTATCCAAATTTGAAGTCTGGTAGCTTGTTGAAGTCAGTTTCAACAAACAACAACATCAACAACAAAAGAAACCCACAATATGTTTGTTCCTAAAGTTGGATAAATTAATTTATTGATATACTTCATTTAAGCTGTTATTACATAAAATTTATTCTATCATCACAAATGTTAAACCTTTCTTTCTACTTTGCCAGTAACTATTACAGCACTGCTTTATACATATTACACTACATGTTACTGCTCAGGCTGTCAAGATTAAAGTGCAAGGTGTTTACCTGGATGTCAGGTGAATGTCAGTCAGACTCATACTCAGCAAATGAGAGAGCCCGAGGCTACTGGGAGAAAGAGGCTGCTGCAGCAATAGCCCCAGCAGGATGCCACCTGGTTGGAGGATGACACAGAATAACAGACACAGATTTTAATCAGATTAATACTCACTCATGTGATTGTTGGGGTTTTCTCTTATCTTTGTATTATTGTAAGGTAAAGCACCTTGAGGCAACCCTTGTTGTGATTTGGCGCAATATAGATAAAAGAAAATATAACTGAACATATACCAATAAACGTTTACATCGGTTCCTTTACAGATTCTGATAGTTGACGGCAGCTGATAACAGTCTGCATATGTGGTGGAACATTTATTGAAGCTGTTACTGTTTCTGACCCATTCCGTGTATATTCTGATGACCCTACATCAAGTGAGCATCAGAAAACAAATAGCTGGCAGAATGCTGCATAGATGATGGTGAACCTCACAGAAATGAAGGAACCGTTAGGAGGGTACAGAAATTTATACCTTCCACAGTACAAGAAAAATCGCATGGTAATGAGGTCCCAGATGCAGAGTCACTTTTGTGTATTATGTCATGCTTTATGAAATAAAACAACCTACATGCAACCTATTTCAAATTCTGATACATACATGAGCTGGATCACAATCAGGCAGACATTGTGTAGCCTGACTGTAGCATAAGGGTGTACAGGCTATTTTCTGACAGACTGTGTGTGGGAAACAGAACTAGCTACAAACAACTCAACTGTGTAAGGTCAGGAAGGTTTAATATTTCTTTCAGCTGTTCAGTAAAATCTCTAAAAATCCTAAAATTTCCTGGTAGCTTTAAAATATGAAATCTTTCAGGAACCCTTTGAAGGCACACTGCAGGGGGACTGACCTCTGTGCTGCAGATGAGACGGTCTGACAGACAGGAAGGGGTCTGGTCGAGACACATCACTAGATTTGCTGCTGGATGCTCCTCTCTCTGCTGCAACATATACATAGATATAGACAGGCAGAGTTTAACCACGAGCAGATAATTTTTGTCTTTGTAAATATATTGCTCCTACTACTGCCCCTATATTTTTCATGACATCAGCGTTGTCATACAACCCACCATCTCTCCGTGCCTTCACTGGTGTCACTCTGGATGATACCTGGGCTCCAAACATCTCCTTGGTGATGAAACCATTTCCTATTGGAGAGGATGAGCTGCTGCTTCCATGATTCAGGATTTTAGGACTGTGGGGAGAAAGAAAAAAAACAACAACAACCCAGTAATAATTGTGACCTCTAACTCTTCTGGCTGTATTAGAACTTGACTGAAGAGTGGAATTGACTCAGTTATCTGGACTCTACATGATAAAATGTGGCATTAAAACATTCAAAGCTATTATCTATCACGTTTTCCAGTTTTCCTGTCATATACAGTATACATTCTTACAACGGCAGCTTCCCGTTTTTTGTAGTCAAAGTTGTAAATAATGAAGTCTGAGTATGTATAAGTAATCCCTATGAGTTAAAAGCTGAGGATGACATTCCTGGTTCAGCAAGGCTTAAATCTGTTCTAGGAAGCACCCTGGACCCAGTGCAGGTGGTGGGAGACAGAACGACTCTGGCCAAAATAACATCTCTGATGGACAGAGTCTCCCACCCCATGCATGTAAATGTTGCTGAACTGTAGAGCTCCTTCAGTGACAGACTGCTGAATCCTAGATGCGTGAAGGAGTGTTTCTGCAGGTCCTTTCTCCCTGCAGCTGTCAGACTGTACAACCAAAACTGCTCCCAACAAACATAGATGTTTACATCAGCGCTGTAATTTGCACTAATCAACATAACTACTACTGTTACAACTTGCACATTACATACACACTGTGTGTGTGTGTGTGTGTGTGTGTGTGTGTTTGTTTCTGTTCTGTTCTGTCCTGTTTGTATATGTGCTTTTATTCTGCTGCTGTTACAACCAGATTTCCCCTTGTGGGACAAGTAAAGGATTATTCTAAGGCATATTTATTCATGTTAAACTCTCCCTTTAAAGTAAAATAGTAAAAGCAGAAAGCTGACAGCAATAAACAGAATTTTGCAAAATGTTTACAAAAATAAAACAGTAAAAGATTAAAAATGTTAAGACAATCTAAACCCCTAAGTAACAAAGTATTTGATTATCAGCTCTGCTGATAATGTTGAGGATGGCTGACCTGTTCCTAGGCAGCGGAGAGGCTGTTTTGTTTTTGTCTGAAGTGTGCAGTTTGGTCTTCATCTCATTGATCTCTGCTTCTTTAAACTGCAGTTCAGACTGCAGAGACTGAACCTGTGCACAGAAAACATGCCAGTGTCACATTATTCCAAAGGATCATAACCACCATATGCTCTATGCTTATGTGTTTTTAGTGCCTCACCTTCCTGTTAAGCTCCTTTTCCCTTTCACTATACTCTTTCTGTCTCTGAGTGTCCAGTAGGGTCTGATTCTGTCTCTGAGCCTCCTTCTCCTGTTGAGCTGCTTTTAGAGAGTCCCTCAAGACCCGGATCTCCCCGCTCTTCAACACAATCTCCTCTTCCACCTCCTTCAGCTAATAACATACACAAAACACAATAACTTATCTAAATAAACAAAAAAATGCAGAAATCCTGCTTTGTAAGACATTTGCTACTGATGAAAATAGATACATACATCTAACGTTCTAGTACAGATATCCAAATTTGAACCAAGGCTTTATTGTATACTTCCATGTTATGGAGAGAAACTAGAAATGGCATAGAGTCTCAGGTTTGTTAAGGAGTATAGACATTATAAAGTTAAAATACTATAATAATTTTCACAAAATATTAAAGCTATGTGAGAGGAAAAAAATGAAGGAAGGAAAATTTGCAGCCTCCACTTTCTTAAAAAAGAAATCAGGACCTTTTGGATGTTGTACTTTTGGACAGTCTCCATTTTAAAAGAGCCTCACCTTCCTCTTCAGCTCTGCATGCTGAGCCTCCAGGAGACCGTAGGAGTCCTCTCTGTCTGACCCAAACTGCTGCTGCCTGTTACCTGAACAGCAACAGCTTTATCAATGTGTTCAGTACAAAAATCGACTGTATTAATACTTTGATAATGATTTTTGCATTTGCATGTTAAAGGACTTTACAAAAACTTTTCAAATACAAACGATTAGCTACACACTAATTTTTTCAAAGGTCTTTTTCAAAATGTAAGGAAACACATGAGAAGATATTTTGTTTTCTTATCCTCCTGTTTACAAGCAAAGATCGATGATTTTACTCAATTTGAGCTCTTGATTGGATTAATTAGCAGGTCCATATCAAATGTTTTATTTACAACTTTTAGCCATTCATCTGTTTTTGATGGTTCTCCTGACTCCTTCACAAACATCACATTTTGTCATCTATTGTTATATCATCTTGTCTATCTATACACACGACTGTACTTGTGAATCCTGTCTCTGAAAGGACAAAACACCATAAACTGTGCCCACGTTTCAAATGCCCACTGGCTTTTGGTTACATAGAGGAGCAGATTCTGTCCCAGATGAAGGTCCAAAACACTTTTCTTAACGTGATAAAGAAAAAATAACAGGAACAGATGAGATGGAATTCACACCTTTTCAATTCTGGACTGGGAAGATAAAATTGCATGTGGTTTATTGTGTTAAATAACTGTTGTTAAAAAGAATACTACCCTCACAGGAACTGTGTAGACATAAGCATAATTCTTTTTTGAACACTGACAGTGATTTATTCAGTCTCCATCTCGTATATTAAATTAGTTTTTATGATATTTCAAGAAATACTACAACAGGTTAGGGGTTGTTTTTTTTTAGAAGGAAGACACTGAAAAGGTACTTTAATGTGCTGCTTGCATGAATATCAAAAAAATAATTGAATTTGCTTCAGCTATTCCTAAAGGCAGCTCCCTGAGTTTTAGATAAAAGAATGAAATATGACATTTAACACATGTAGGACGGTTATTACACTGGTTTCCACGTAATTTTAGAACAGATTTTAAAATCTGAATGCTTGCTCTTAAAGATCCTGCAAATCTTCATCTTCATGAACTATGAACCAGCTCCACCACTTGGGTTATTTTCCAGGTGTCTTCTACTACTACTACTGAAGACATAACCTTTATGCTACTGCAATAACCTACAAAATCCTAATAATGGTGTGCCACCATTATCAGTATGTGTTTAGCAGTGCCTTTCAGAAATCCAGGTACTTATCAATTAATTTCATTTTGCTTATTGCTCTACTTTCACTTTGGGAGTTTTATCATATTTCCAAGGCTACCATGATTTATATTTATTATTTCTACTTGTTTTGCTTAACTTATTATTTTTTTCATCTAATGCTTTTTTTATTGCCTTGTTGTTGAGTGCAATTTGTAAAGATTTTATTTATTCACCTGCTCAAGCCCATCTATGAACTAACCAAAATTGTATCAAATTACATTTTCCATATAGTTTTGTGGCTGCAAAACTGTAATATGGACTTTTTTATGCAGCTCATTTTGCTTCTACAATGAAAGTGCTACTTTTTTTTTTCAGAGAGCTACATAAATAGTTTTTCTTGCTTGCAATTTTCAATGGTAGACTAGAAAGACAGAAATCAATCTATTCAATGATTAATGCACACGATGAAAAGGAATTAAGCATACTGGAATGTACAGTGGGGCAAAAAAGTATTTAGTCAGCCACCGATTGTGCAAGTTCCCCCACTTAAAATGATGACAGAGGTCAGTAATTTGCACCAGAGGTACACTTCAACTGTGAGAGACAGAATGTGAAAGAAAAATCCATGAATCCACATGGTAGGATTTGTAAAGAATTTATTCGTAAATCAGGGTGGAAAATAAGTATTTGGTCAATAACAAAAATACAACTCAATACTTTGTAACATAACCTTTGTTGGCAATAACAGAGGTCAAACGTTTACTATAGGTCTTTACCAGGTTTGCACACACAGTAGCTGGTATTTTGGCCCATTCCTCCATGCAGATCTTCTCGAGAGCAGTGATGTTTTGGGGCTGTCGCCGAGCAACACGGACTTTCAACTCCCGCCACAGATTTTCTATGGGGTTGAGGTCTGGAGACTGGCTAGGCCACTCCAGGACTTTCAAATGCTTCTTACAGAGCCACTCCTTTGTTGCCCGGGCGGTGTGTTTTGGATCATTGTCATGTTGGAAGACCCAGCCTCGTTTCATCTTCAAAGTTCTCACTGATGGAAGGAGGTTTTGGCTCAAAATCTCACGATACATGGCCCCATTCATTCTGTCCTTAACACGGATCAGTCGTCCTGTCCCCTTGGCAGAAAAACAGCCCCATAGCATGATGTTTCCACCCCCATGCTTCACAGTAGGTATGGTGTTCTTGGGATGCAACTCAGTATTCTTCTTCCTCCAAACACGACGAGTTGAGTTTATACCAAAAAGTTCTACTTTGGTTTCATCTGACCACATGACATCCTCCCAATCCTCTGCTGTATCATCCATGTGCTCTCTGGCAAACTTCAGACGGGCATGGACATGCACTGGCTTCAGCAGCGGAACACGTCTGGCACTGCGGGATTTGATTCCCTGCCGTTGTAGTGTGTTACTGATGGTGACCTTTGTTACTTTGGTCCCAGCTCTCTGCAGGTCATTCACCAGGTCCCCCCGTGTGGTTCTGGGATCTTTGCTCACCGTTCTCATGATCATTTTGACCCCACGGGATGAGATCTTGCGTGGAGCCCCAGATCGAGGGAGATTATCAGTGGTCTTGTATGTCTTCCATTTTCTGATGATTGCTCCCACAGTTGATTTTTTCACACCAAGCTGCTTGCCTATTGTAGATTCACTCTTCCCAGTCTGGTGCAGGTCTACAATACTTTTCCTGGTGTCCTTCGAAAGCTCTTTGGTCTTGGCCATGGCGGAGTTTGGAGTCTGACTGTTTGAGGCTGTGGACAGGTGTCTTTTATACAGATGATGAGTTCAAACAGGTGCCATTCATACAGGTAACGAGTGGGGGACAGAAAAGCTTCTTACAGAAGACGTTACAGGTCTGTGAGAGCCAGAGATTTTCCTTGTTTGAGGTGACCAAATACTTATTTTCCTCCCTGATTTACGAATAAATTCTTTACAAATCCTACCATGTGGATTCATGGATTTTTTTTTTCACATTCTGTCTCTCACAGTTGAAGTGTACCTCTGGTGCAAATTACTGACCTCTGTCATCATTTTAAGTGGGGGAACTTGCACAATCGGTGGCTGACTAAATACTTTTTTGCCCCACTGTAATTGCCGGTGGAATTAACATTCCACAGCATATTTAAATGTTTAATAATTCTTCTTCTCCTCTTTGCTGCTTCCTTTAGAGTTTACCCTAACAGATAACTTGCTTCCATCTCAAACCATCTTTAGCATCCTCCTCTTTTACACCAGCCCTCTGCCCATCCTCCTTCACTATATCCACAAAACTTCTCTGTGGTCTCTCTCATTTCCCCTGCCTGGAAGACCCATCTTCAACATCCTTTGTCCAATATATCCACACTTCCTCCTCTGCACACATCCAAACCTTGTTAACCTTGCCTCTCTAACTTTGTCTCCAAACAACTCCACCTGAGCTGCACCTCTGATTTACTCATTTCCAACCTTGTCTATTTTTGTCACTCCCAATGAAAACCTCAACATCTTCCACTGACACCTCTAGCATCTCCTGTCTATTTATCGGTTTCCAAACCCTGCCATCTTGTAAACCTTCTATTTCACTCCCGTTCTGTTCCTTCTGTTACAAATCACATCTGAAACTCATGTCCGCTCACTCCACCTTTCCTGCACTCTCTACTTCACCTCTCTTGTGCACCTTCATTGTTTTGAATGACTGACACGAGTTATTTAAAATCACCCACCTTCACCTTTCCACCTGTCTTCCTTTAATTTACACACATAATGCTCTGGTGTTTAATTAAGGGCATATTTTTACATAAATAATGTTAATAATAGTGTAGATTAAAAAAATACAAAATAAATACTCACGCAATGGTTCTCTACTTGGTATCCCCGCATTCTCTCTGTGGCTACTGTTTAAAGAAAATGCATTTTCTCTGCTATGATTAGATGTGGTTTTGTTCACAGGTTTGTTCTGCCCAAAGGAGGATGGCCAGGATGACCCGCGGGCTGGCTGAGTCGTTTTGGATCCTGTCCCTGGCTCTACACCTTCCGAAGCCGACGTGATGGCTTGCGAGGCGATATCATCGATTTCATCTAAGACTTCCTGGGTGAATTCTTCATCATCTCCAAAAGGGTCATCAAAAGCCACTGCTGTCACTACATCCTTGTTCAGGCCACGGAGACGCTTTGTTGGGGGACAGTTCATGCTGCATGGGGGGAACATATCATTAGCATTTGTGAGTAATTCTCATGCATGCATATTCACAAACACTAAGAATAGGCGACTGTGTGGGTCTCTTAGGAATAACTAGTATAACTGAAGATAACTATTTTAATTAAACCCGTACTTTGCGATTAAAACTGATTCGTTTAATCGCTTCAAGACTAGCCCTGAAATAACTTAGTTAGGTACAGCATCAGCTAATAACTTATTAAGCAAAGTCACGTTCAGGAATTGAAAAAAAACTCAGGCTAATGTGACTGAAGCAAAAAGAAAAAAAAAACCCAAAACGCATGTTTCTTATTTTAGCTTAACTACATGCATGAACACGTACAAGTTTCTTCTGACTTTATTGCGTTACCTTGCCTCTGGCTTCTCTGGCTGTCGCTGCTGCCAGCTAAGCTAGCAAAAACTAGTCGTGATTTCCAATGGGAAGTTAGCCTGCTAAGCTACAAAACCTCATTCAGTCAAAACAATATTTGGATTTATTGATTAAAAAGACATAGAGAGTGTCTTAAATAGAACTCCTTTACACGGCGCCCATGAATTAAACTGTGAAATGCTGTATAATATGGTACAACAGCAAATAAACAACACCAAACTAAAGTTGACAAGACAGAAGTGTGTCGTTCATCCCGCTCCGGTGTGCCTGATAACGTGACCAATCATAGTACTGCTTTCGCTGTTCGGCCAATCATTGACACCGAATTCCTAAACTGGGTCTTTTACAGGTACCCGTTTGAGACAAACTATACTAAACGCGCAAATTGGTATCCTTAAAGGAGTAGCTACGCATAATAGTTACTGATCTTGTTAAGGGTGAACTCATGACTGAAGCTTTCCTTAGAACACTGTTTGGAAATAAGGGAAATACCTTTATTATATAGCCCAGAATGTTTTTTCTTCGCCCACGTGTGTGTGTGTGTGTGTGTGTGTGTGTGTGTGTGTGTGTGTGTGTGTGTGTGTGTGTGTGTGTGTGTGTGTGTGTGTGTGTGCGCGTCTGAATTGGGGCAGGGGCAGAGACTATTTGGGCTATTTCTTACGTGTAGTAACTTCTTGAAGTGTCTGGTGGTTGCATGGCAACCACATAGTGATTAAAAAAATCCGTTATCCTGTGTCCAATATCACTGCCTTATTCACCCTTCTCTACATAACATTAAACCAATATTCTTCATCCCCAGTGGAAATTAACATGGGTGTAGTAAGAAAATGAAATTTTATTCATTAAACTGTGCCCTTGTAACACCCACCACGTTGGCGTGTATAATCTGACATCAGCTGCCAGTTTTGTATCCACATCCTATGAATCCCTACATGTACGCTCTCTTCATATAGAAGCTTCTTGTGGCTTCTCAGCAACAGCAAGTGTGCTTTCCATTTTTAGACACAGACAGGTTTGCGTGTCGCAGCTGAGGCTCTACTGTGTGTGCGTGTATGTCTAACACTGACACATGCTCACTCTACCGCTGCCTCTCTTTCTTTTTCCGCCTCCGTACTTCAGTACAGAAATGGCAGAGCTCAACGACAGGCATCCAGATGCACCCTTCAGCCTTATGAGCAGCAGCACCATGACACGCACACACGCGCGCGCGCACACACGCGCAATCATCACCAACATCTGCACTAGCACAGTGATGCCAGTAACACCAGCATTCAGCACCACTGCAGGTCTCATCTGCACAGATTATTCTCTTCACGTTTTAAAAAGACAATTGAGTAAATTAAGAAAGCAACATAAATACACTCTCTCACACACAAACACATATATTTGGCAGGGAAGCTGGTTACCATAACAACCAAACAGTCAAAGCTCAGAGTGAATCAGATGAAATGAAGCCCACATACAGTACATGTACATGTGACTGCAGAGCAGAAGAGTAACCCTGTGTGTTTTCTTTCCTCTTTTACAAGATCCTCTCAAAATCCAGGTGTTTGTTCTGCTCACCTTATGGTGGTGTGTATATACATTCCTTGCAATGCACCCACCACATCTAAGGTATGAGTACCATCTTCCAAGAGTGAGACAATGCAATGCATTTAATTAAGCATTAAGTAAGGTAAACCCACCTTATTCACTGTCATGCCTGTCAGGTTTTCTGTTCTGCACTGCACACGTGCGATTCACTGTTTGCTTTGTGACATTCAGACGTGGGTGACATTTAAAGAAAGAGCTGAAGGTGCGTGTAAAATTGGGCACTTTGATGAAAGGGGAGGTAGAGAACATATAAGGAGAGACCAACAGTGCATGTTTTCATTCTCACTCATTCTGCATCACTAATGGATTTTACAACTTTGCCACTTAAGACATAATTGATGACGATCCTCATGAGTGTGAGGGACACACTGTTGACTTCTCACAGATTCAGCTGCATCATTGAACTTTATTATAGCACACACTTTGAGTGACATGACAGTCAATTTGGGTTCTGTTTTATTCCTTCTTGTCACTTTCTGCATACAATGTGCTTTGCTAAATATTAATTTGTCCGTATGCAACTGTATGACTAGTTCCTTTAGGGTGTTCTCACCAGTTTCACGGTTTGTTAAAATTATTTTATTTTCATTGTGCATCAGAGATGAAGCCTGAGATAATAAACTAATACTCTGTAGAAAGGAGAACAACATATAAGCAACATATTATTCTGATATTTATTTTAATTAAAATTTTTAAGGTGTGTACTCCTGTGATTGCAGTAAAAGTGACTGAACACTGACATGTTAAGTTGCTATCAGATTAAAGGGGTTCATGTGTGAAAGGCACTATTACACAAAATACAGTAAACATAGAGAAAATCAATTTCTCAGTTGTCACTGTGTAACCATGTTTTAATAATATGTGTTAAAGCAAGAGCTGAAAAGGGTTTTCTAATGGCTGCTGAGATCATATTAAGGTAAAAGACAGATGCTTGAGGTGCATGGATCATTAGGTGGTGAGGTTGCTGACTTCTAAAAAAGTCAGCAACCTCACCACCTAATGATCCAGTTAGATGACAGAAAAAAAAAAGCACCGGACTGTTTCCGTGCTGCAATGCAGAGATAGCTTGTTCCAGTATGATCATACAGTAATGGCACCATAATAAATTAATTTCTCAATATTTTGGATGGCATACTAATATTTACAGTTCATGTTTAAGCAAAGATGCATGCCTAAAAGCAAAGCAACAGTGCACTGTACTCTTGTTTTATATCTTTTAAAGTCAACTCACCACATTTTTTTATAAAGAGCGTTTTCAGATATATTCAATTTGTGAATGTAAATTCTTTCTGTGGTCTGTAAATTCAGATGGTTATAGATCTGTTGAATATTTTGTTCATTGATCTTTACAAGAAACAGAAGTACACAAACAAAGAAGTCCTGCCACTAATTATTGCTTCAATGTTAATTATGATCAACCTACATATAATAATTGGCCATGTACCACAGGCCTTCAACCTTCAGAATCCAAAACATTGCAGCAAGAGTACTGACAGGGACTAGAAATAAAGAGCATATTTCTCCTATATTGACTTCTCTTCAATGGCTCCCTGTGAAATCCAGGATCAAATTCAAAATCCTGCTCCTCACGTATAAGGTCTTGAATAATCAGGCCCCATCTTATCTTAATGACCTTATGGTACCGCATCAGAGCACTTCGCTCTCAGATTTCAGGCTTACTTATGGTTCCCAGAGTATTTAAAAGTAGAATGGGAGGCAGAGCCTTCAGCTTTTAGGCCCCTCTTCTGTGGAACCAGCTTCCAGTTTGGATTCAGGAGACAGACACCCTCGCTTTTTTTTAAGATTAGGCTTAAAACTTTCGTTTTTCCAGATAAAGCATAAAGCCTATAGTTAGTTACACTGCAATAGGTTTATGCTACTAGGGTATTCCAATGATGCACGAACTGGTCATGGCAGATGGCCGCCCCTCCCTGAGTCTGGTTCTGCTGGAGGTGTCTTCCTGTTAAAAGGGAGTTTTTCCTTCCCACTGTCACCAAAGTGGTTGCTCATATGAGGTCATATCATTGCTGTTGTTTCTCTGTTTTCTTTGTATTATCATAGGGCACCTTAAAAAATGGAGCGCCTTGAGGCAACTGTTGTCATCATTTGGTGTTTTATAAATAAAATTGATTAAATTGAATGAATAAAGTTTGTTTCATGTGTCACATTCAACGTACATTGCTCGTAATTTAACAGTTACCACAATTTGTATCCGCAATGGAATTTTGTTGGACTAACCATTAAATATCAACTAAGATTTGAAAAACCACCATAGGGCAAAAGCCAAGATACACCCCGGACGGATCGCCAGCCTGTTGCAGGGCTAACACACAGAGACCATTCACACTCACCAACGAATTTAACCACACTGACTAGATATCTTTTAGGTGTGGAAGGAAGCCTGAGTACCTGCAGAAAACCCAAAAAGACGCAGGGAGAACATGCAAACTCCACACAGACTGGCCTTGAGTAGATTAGACCCCAGGAGTGGTGAGGCAACGGTGTTAAGCTAACCACCACACCAATGTGCTGCCTACACACTGATTTTCGCTTGTAGAAATATGCTTGGATTGAACAGATAAATTGTAGCAAATAATAGCAGGGCAATGCAAAACAAGAAGGCTGAGGCAAAGGACTTAACAAAAAAGGGCTAGAACTTTTTGTCAGTTTTGTTTTAGAAAATATCTTCCTCTGTTAGAATACACTTGGATCAGGATCTGTTCGAGACACTTCCAACACTCTGTCTGACCATTTCTGTAACTTCCTAAAAATTACAATTAACACTCACACCCACTTCACGACATGATTGGCTATTGTGTGAAGGTGGTGACTGTACGCTGGGTGTGAATCTCTCACTATTTTTTTCAATTCGTTACGCAACAACTTGTCGTGCTTTTCGTGAGTACAACTGAGTGTAGCACTATAGGTGTTTTTAATCAGAGAAAAGGCACTGTATTATTAGCTGCACTTACACAATAACTTAAAACTGCAGACATTTGGTACAGGATAGATGCCAGGCCTCACAGACTGGTTCTGATTATGCTCAGGTCCCTCTCTTTTAAAAATAATTATTAAAAATAAATTATTTATTCATTTTAAAATGAAAATCTGCAAATGAGCTCCAGCGCCGCTTCATCACACCTGCTGTCCTATTCCAAATGTATTAATTTGATACTATTTTTTTATTGCTTTGAATCATTTTCCAATTCATTTCACAATGAAATCAATCAATAGAGCTATTTGGCAAACTTTTTTATTTATTCCCATTAAATGCAGAATCTATACGTTTCAGCTATATTTCAGCCTCAATATTTAACCATTTTTCATTTATTCGATAACTTTCCTCTACTCCCTCTTCACCCACGACTGCAGACCTGCTGATGGTTCCAACACCATCATTAAGTTTGCAGATGACACCACGGTGATTGGCCTCATCAGTGACAACGATGAGGCCGCCTACAGGGAGGAGGTGGATCGTCTGGCTGAGTGGTGCGACAGAAACAACCTGCTGCTTAACACCGAGAAGACCAAGGAGCTCATCGTGGACTACAGGAGGAATGCTGACCCACATCCACCCATCCACATTAAGGGGACGGCTGTGGAGCGTGTGAGCAGCTTCAAGTTCCTGGGAGTCCACATCTCCGAGGATCTCACCTGGACGACCAACTGCTCCAAGCTGGTCAAGAAGGCTCACCAGCGCCTCTTCTTCTTGAGGACTCTGAGGAAGAACCACCTGTCCTCAGACATCCTGGTGAACTTCTATCGCTGCACCATCGAGAGCATCCTGACCAACTGTATAACAGTCTGGTACGGGAACTGCTCTGCCTCGGACCGGAAGGCGTTGCAGAGGGTCGTGAAAACTGCCCAGCGCATCGCCGGAGCACCACTTCCTGCCATAAAAGACATCTACAGGAAGCGGTGTCTGAAAAGGGCTGGGAAAATCATCAAAGACCCCAGTCACCCATCACATGGACTCTTCACCCTCCTGCCCTCTGGGAGGCGCCACAGGAGCCTCCGGACTAAGACCACCAGGTACCGGAACAGCTTCTTCCCCACAGCTGTCAGACTCCTGAACTCTGCCTCCTGACATCTGACCCACGTTAAACTCATGGACTGAACATACACACACCCACAATGGACAACTGTACCCTCAAACACAATAATAACATGGACTGAACCACCACTCACAACCACTAGCACTTTATATAGCCTCTGTAGAAACTATCTACACCCTCACTTATCTTAACTGCACTACTGTATAGCTCTGTGTAAATAATCATTCTGTACATTCGATAATCTTTAATCCTACAACTGTTTACAACTTGCATAGTTCCCATTTCTGTATAGCTGTATATCCCAGATTCTGTAAAGTTATTTATTTCATATTCTGTATAGTTTTTCATATTTATATCCTGTTCATATCCTGTACATAGCTTGTACTCACTACAGCCTGTACATACTTATAGTTATAGAATATTCACAACATACTTCATACCGTGTACATTATAACATACCATAATATACCCATTTCTGTAATATACTCACATATCTATATTATTGCTAATATATATTGTAATATATCTATATCACTAAAGCACTTCTGGATGGATGCAAACTGCATTTCGTTGCCCTGTACCTGTGCATGTGCAATGACAATAAAGTTGAATTCTATTCTATTCTATTCTATTATTCAACATTTTTTTTCTGCCTTCCTTTCAAATTTGTCACCCGCTGCTATTAAAGCTGGTTCTTTTTAATGTTATAATTCTAATAAATCTAGCCATTTATATTGATACTATGAACTGCTATTATTTTTTAACAGTTTACATTTAATTTCAGCTTCACCCATTTCTTTTTAGCTGATATATTTACAAACTACCACTACTACGACTTTTTTGCCATCTATGACTCTGGTGTGCTTTTTTAATTGTAAGATGTATAAACTCATAAAGCGAATGTATCCTATAGAGTAGGATGCGATTTATAGTACCGCAGGATACTGTAAACTATGCTCCCTTGTTATAAGCAATCAAGTATACTCTCTTGTACAGCATATACCACCTCGGTATACTTTGTATTCACTACACCTCCCAGCATGCATCAACTGGGGGATCCTGGATGAACAGCAAGAAGATGGATGTCTGGATGGTGTGTCTCCTCTGCCACTGTGGGTATATTGCTGCAGTAGAGGCTGCCTTATGCATGAGGCTTTGCTGAGGAGTTTCAGTCACAGAGGAAGACATCCACAGGGAAAATGCTGCCTCCGATTGGCTGATGATCCTTTAAAGACTACCAATCAGACACCATCCTCATAGTGTGACTGCGTGTTTCCCTCTCCATCTCTAAATGTACTGTGTCAGCCTGCGCATATTTTTATGTTTGCAGCGTTGCATGCAAGCGTGTCTGTGTGTGTGCAGGATGCCAAAATCAGAAGCCGTAAAGGAAGGGGAGGGGCAAGGATAGAAACGCTGAAGAAATAGATAGAGGGATACACAGAAGAGAAAAGAGGACAGTGGAGAGGGGACAGATGCCGAGAGACCAAGAGTGAAAGGCACACTGAGGAGAGACAGAAAGCGTGAGGAGGAGGAGGAGGAGGAGGAGACGATCTGCTGAAGGAAGCAGCAGTGTCGTTGATTTTCATAGGAGTCAAGGCAGCTGTCCTCTGTCACCGTGACGATGGGCTGCTGGCTTTCTGGACCGTGGATGGGCGACCAAACGGTGAGCCGCCAAATACCTGCCTCACTGTTACAGATAATGCTGTAACAGTGTTTTATGATGTCTCATTAAAGTAGATGGAATTAAGCTTCATTCACATCCAGGTTTGAGTGCGTGCGTACGTGTGCATGTCTGTGTGTCTGTATGTGCAGATGCAAAAAGGCATCATCATTTCTGCAAGACTACATTTTTGTGTGAGTGCGCATGTTTATAAATGGATGATAAACCCAATTCTTCAGCATTAAATCTAAATACTTTTTGTACGCGTGTCAAATTTTTAATGTTGTGTGTATAACATCTTCATCATCTCCTGAAGACTACTGCCGTCCTCTGGCTACACACAGGTGCCATTTTGTGCTTCTCAGCTCATGGTGTGTGCGCGTGTGCCTGTTTGCTAGTGTGTGTGTGAGTGTGCAGTTGAATGTAGAGGAGGGTGACTCATGGTTGTGATGTGCTGGAGTTAACAATACTGTCCATGCGTCTAATTCGATAGCCACTGAGCTGCATGTGTGTGACAGTGTATGTGTGTGTTTGTGTGTGTGCATGAAGCAGGATGCTGCTTGAAGGTATTAACCCTTTAAAGCAGCCGTGGATACCATGTCACTATTTTTCATATTTCCTTTAAACTGCCATAATTCAGCTGTTTGGGTGTTGCATACCGGAAAAAAACTACCATCTTTCTGCAGGCGGAGGGTCTTCTGACCTAGTTGCGTAATATTGAAAAATTGAGTCCGTTTGTGGTCTGTAGTGTGTTCACACTGCAAAACAAACAAACAAACAAAAAAAAAACCCTACATGAAGTGCATTTAAAATGGCAGCGGGCAAGCATAAATTTGATTGTGATGTTGATGAATGCAGTTTTCCCACAGCACATTACCAGATTATGTTTGTTTGTAGAACCTCATCATTCAATTAATTCTATCATGTCATTAGGGCAAGAAGCCACATCTTTAGTCCACACCACCCACTCAGTTTGTAACTCAGGTGTCCAATTTACACATTAGTGGTTTCTAAGCTTAAGGCCATGTATCTGCAATAAAATCACAAGGGTTTATTTTTCAGACTTGACAAAGTTCTTCCAGAGCCACATAAGGCCTGCCGTTTTCACAGGCTGTGAAGGATTAACCATAGCTACTGTTCTATGTAGCAGCTGTTACATGTATTATATTTAATCAGGAAAAAATAAATCCACAATAAGACACGTACTAACAGTACCAACTGTCTGCAGTGTGGAGTTCTGTTTTGTTCTACCTCACTACCATAGGGACTAAAAAAATTCTGTTGCTGGAGAAAATCTAGGAGTCAGAACCAATCCAAAAAGATGACGCACGAATTACACAAATATTTTATTTTGACCAACCCCTAGCTAAGAGTAATGCTAGTTATCCTTCAAGCTGTAGGCACTTTTTTCCCCTCGAGGCTGGTATTTATAATCAAAACCAACCACTACTCTGGTTATTATTTTTTACCTGTAGCTGAGTATAGTTCTTTTGGAGCGCTTTGTTCTAACCCATTGGTGGCAGGACTTCACTATGCAGTTTGCATGTTGTCCCTGTGAATGTGAGTGGAAATAGTTGTTTTTCTTTTCCTGAGTCAGCCCTCTGATGACCCAGGGTGTATTCCTGCACTCTCAAAGTGTCACCTGAAATAGGCTCAAGCCCACCTGTGAGCTCTAAAGTTTAGAAAATATATAATTGAGATGGAAACCCTTTGTTATCAGAAGATTTCACATTTACAATCAGACAGTTTGACGTGTTAAAAATGAGACACTTACTCTGTTAAGTCTTAAGCATATACAAAGGTTATATTAGTTAATGAAGGCAGGATTATTAGAGTATCGAGCTAATGTTAATGTGTCCATTGGTGGCGATTGATGTGTCCTTCAATGAGCTTTGTGTCACATGAATTCAGCAGCAGGCAACTTTGCTAACATCACAACCCTTCTGTCTGTTTGCCTCAGATGAATGGGCGGAGTCTAGCACACCTGAGCCAAAGGGATGCTCTGCGAATCCTGGCAGCCAATCAGCGTCCAATCACCATGCAGATCAAGGGCCAGAGGAGGCGTGGCACAGAGGCAGATAGGGGATCCTGGGAGCCCCTTCCCCTTGACCTGAAGCACCTCAATCTGCCCCTCCCTCTGATGGGGGCGGGCCTTAACACTTCTAGTCCCTCTTACCAACACAGGTAATAAAACATATGATTTGTTATGTAATGTTAAGAGCTGTAAAACCACTTTGTCTCACAGTGATTTTAAGAAATGCCGGTATGCAGTTACATCGGATTTCTTATGACCACACTGTACTAAACAACTAAATAACAATGTCATTATACTGTGCAAACATCCTTGTATGCCCTGAAAAGTTAAAAGGAGCCAGTATCATAAATAAATTATAGTGTTTGCTGCATCCCTGTGCAGTGATGATTGGAAACTGTTTAATTGAACAAGAAAACTAAATGCTTTACTGATATTTGTAAAAATGTAAAAACTTTTTTAGTAAGAGGATGCTTCTTGGGGTTTTTTTTTTAAAGCAAAAGCAGTAAATATTCAATCATTCCACTTTTAAAGACCACAGAAAATGACTTTTCTTAAAAGTAATGCAGTACATTACTTAATTATGCTAGAGAAAGTAATTTGTTTCACTACTCATTTCATTACTTTCTCATTACTCTGTAAAATGATCTAAAATACGCTGTCTCATAATTATCCATCAACAATATAAACCTGAGGCTACAGCTTCACATACCAACACAAACTCCTATCCTAAAGAGGATACACATGGGATCTTTCTTTAGTATTTAAACATAAACACAAAGCTGACAACACAATGCAAAGTTTAAAACCAGCCCAAAGAGACTTAAAAGCGATCGTCACAGTGATTCTCTTGTAAAAACATGAACAGGTAGAAACTGAGGCTGTAAACATGACTGCCCATCATTTACCTGTTGAAGTTCAGGCTCTGGCTGCTGGGTTGGGGTCAGCATACACTCAGCTCTATAGGTTTATTACTCTAGATTCTTGGCTAGCTTTGTGCTAGCATGCAAATAACACAGTTAAATTACTGCATTACTGAAAAATGTAATGGGATTACATTGTAATGTATACATATACGTGTGTGTGTTTGTGTGTTTGTGCATGTGTCTGAGTGACATAAATTTCATTATCACATGTTGAGTACAATGTAATGATTACAATGATTATGCATGCGCCCCAGGTGGCAGGCTTCAACTAGAAGCCTGTCAGAATCAAGGATTACATGAATGACTACTTAGCCGTTGTGTCTTTGGCTGTTAATCGACAACAGTACAGTCAAAGGATTTTCAAAGCCGCTATCATATATTGCGGTGTTCCTGAGATGCCGTCACATGTGGTTCCAAAACACCAAGATGGTGATGTAAACACACTCAGGATGAGGTGTCACAATAGACTTCATGACCAGTTGATCCCGTCATGGTGACTACACCCGTCTCTCATACTGTCGGCAGTCTCATCTTTAGTTTGTCTGTGAACTGTTGATTGTAAGAGTCAGTTGTTATTTTTTTAAATGTGTGAAATAAAAATAAATAAAATAAAAATTTAAGTAACTGGGACAAAGTTCAACTTAACAGACTATACAGTGAAACAGACACAAATGTATAACCATGTTATGCAGCCTGAAAGTTAAGGAACGTTACTTACGTCTTCCAAGGGGGATACCCACTTGTCCAATGAAACGTTATCCATGTTTGTTTTGAAGAACGTTAGTGTCTTCGGACCTGTATAATTCCAGGATTTTTGCTTTAAAATGTCTGAATTCTGTGTCCTTGTCATCTCTTTCAGACATTATTACAACCACCTGTCTCTGCCTCAAGATCACTGTGATGGCGGACGGTATAGCTACCTGTCTAGCTCCCCACGGGACACTGTGGACATTGGTCGCCAGGTGATATTAAGAGACAGACAGACAGACAGACAGACAGACAGACAGACAGACACACACACACACACACACACACACACACACACACACACACACAGAAGTGCATCAGAACACTTGCATCCAGATTGTCGATGAGGCCATATAGCACAGCTTATTACTATTTTCGTATTTTCATAAAACACAGCTCAGAAGCTTCTCTCACGTGTTTTTTTGTTTTGTTCTGGCTGACATGGCTGAAAAAGCTCATGAAAGGAATATTAAATGGTCTACCAATTACACCTCTAATTTCTAATCACAGTTTGATTTCCAAAACAACCAACAACAAAAAAACAACCCTCATGCACACTCATCTGTGATTCTAGAGTTGCACTGCGGATGAATTTGTAAAAGTTCATTTGCAATATATGGGTACCTTCACACTGTAGTTTCTGATTTGACCAAGAATGAGTTTAATCAATAACAAATTGTATTACACATTCTCATGTTCTTCTGTCACTTCCTACATTACTCAGGATCTAGAACTAGCTGGCCGTCGATCAAAGGGACAGAACTGCCTGATGGGATGCTGCAGTACTAACTTAGAAGAGCAAAACGCCTGCCACAGTCAGGTATGTAAAAATCTGCTTTTCCATAAAATTGTTAACGTTGTTGTTTTAAACATATATCTGGCGAGTATGCAAACCCTGTTTGTTAAATCAATTATGAATTGCTTATACTTGCTAGTACTCTCTGTGCAAGTAGTAATAAAGCTTACTCATTTCAGTCATGGAGTCATTGAGCCTCACAGCTGCACCGGCTGACACGTTCCTTCATTAACATAAATGCACCCACTATTATTTATTCTCAGTTCAACTTATACTATCTGGAAATATTTTCTGTTTTAGTAGTGTTTATTTTCAGTGACTAGCTAGTTTTTTAATAGTCATTAAGGGTTTTTTTCTATTTTTATTTTTTAATGAAACATAAAAGATCCACCTCTTTCATATTAGGCGATATGAGCTTGTGGTTCAATGCTAGACAGACTGGCAACACTATTTACAGGCATACACGATTAAATTTGTTTAGATTTGTTAAAATCAAAAAAGAATACTGGCACCCTTCCTCTTTGGCCATTGATGTTGATTTAACCGTCACTCAGGAACGTTTAAAAGCAGGAAACAACTGAACAAAAGGCAAGTGAATAAACTGAGAATTAGAGCAGATCTCAATGCTTACCTTTAGTATTTAACAGTTTTTCACTCTACAGACACAATCAGCCAGGTTTCACTTTTTACTGAGATTCTTCACACATTTAAAACATAAAACATGTTGTCATTTTTAGTGTTTGGTGTCATGATGCACTGGACTGACCCTGCCTGTTTTTATAGACAGATGATGAGGATTTTATGCTAGAGAAGCCAATGGGTTTCCTGCCCCTGCACCATGAGTTGGACAGTGGTCTGGGCTGGACAGATGGCTCCCTTCACCAGGGTGACCTCTCAGGTCTGGAGACCGAGGAGGGAGGTCTGGAGGACTGTCATTCACATGGGGCCCTCGCCCCAGGAGGGTGTGGGGGTTTTGGAGGTGGTGGCTCTCCTTCCTCAGAGTCCTTCATTTCCTCAGAGCTCAGCGACTCAGGCTTCTATAGTGTAAGCACCGGGGAGTTCAGGCACTTCCAGAGGCTGCTGGAGAAGCGAATGCGTCTCTACAATGCCAGGCTGCAACATCAGGGTGAACCATGCGAAAGGCAGGAACGGCGTGACAGCTGCCCCAAGAGCCACCGTGAGCTGCTGGAGGCCATCCCTGAGGCGCTGACAATGCAGCCTCAATGTCAGCATCTGCAGATTGGGATGGAGGATGGTGCTGGGCCTGTCATGGACCTGCCATCACGTGGCCTAGTCAGGTAATTAGAATATCAAATTTTTATCGTGGTGCTGGTTTCTCTAAGGTCTGTCAGATAGGTGTACATAGTTAAACCAGTCTTGTTTTTAATATTACTCACTTATATAATACCAGTTACAAATGATACCAATCTAAACGAAAGCCAACACACAAAACAACCATTGATTGCAATGTGATTTAAAACTTGTTAAAAAAAATTTTTAAAACACTTTTTTTTTTCAGAATAAAAAAGAGGTATGCTGCTTGGAACTCAAACATTTGTGTTAATTTACCAAAAAAACATATCTTTGTAAAATACAACCCATGGATTACAGGGACTACACATGACCTAAAACCTTTTCTTTGGTGCCTTTTTTTCATTAAACTCTTTGTATTTCCAGGGTTTCATCAGTCCAGTTCCACAAAGCTGATCGGCCCTGTCTGAACCGTCACAGCTCCAGCAGTGGCGCCCTCTTCAATCCCTCCCATACACACACTGCAGTGTCACGAATGACAGGCCCAGTCCTCTCAACCTGCAGCACTCCCTCTAGCCACCGGAGACCACTAGTGCCAGTGCAGCACCACCAGGGGTCAAGCTCAGTTGGGATGCTGAGGAGAAGCAGAACATTGCACCATCGGCCACCTCCACAAGAGTACCGTCGACGAGCCAGCCACCCAGCTTCCCCATCCTACTGCGCTGCAACCCTGCACCACTGTGGAGGCGTCGCACCATGTAACGTCTTGCCACCAGGCTTGCCAGAGGAAGCCGAGCTAGTGACAGGTGTGATGGCTTCCCACCCTGGAGGCATGGCCCTCTCACCCCAACAACATGCCACCACTCTGGGGCACATCAGAGGTGCCAACAACCATGAGCGTTGCTATGACAACAACTCCAACAGCCAGCTCGCGCACCATGACTGGTGGCACTCACAAGAAAGAAGCTTGATGCCTGAGCCAATGTTGGTAGAAAGGAACAGAGAGATAGAGAGGGAACTGGAGCAAAAAAGGCAAATTCAAAAAGAGAAAGAGCTTGAAAGGGAGAGGGAGACACAGATTCAGGAGGAGATGGAAAGGGAAAGGCAGAAGGAGATTGAGAGGAGCCGAGTCGGAGAGCAGCAGCACCTCCAGAGTCTTGTCTTGCCTCCTCAGGCCGGTGACGTCAATGACACATGGCCAAAACCCGCCAGCCGTCAGTCTCATGGAAGTGGAGGTGGCAGAGGCCTCTACAGCACTCTGGAAGGTCACACAGGAGCTTGTGCTACAGCTGGACAGGATGTAAACAAAGGACCAATTAATGCAGGTTCAAGTTTAAACCACAGTTCTGGTCTGCAGTCAAAATTTAATCCAAACTGTAAACCCAACACAACCACACGAGTCTCTAGGAGCCAGTTGCTTAGAGATCGAGCCTCTCAGCTAGCGGATGAGCGCAGCGGGATGAGCACCGACGAGGAGACCAGCACTGACATGCTGATGGGTCGATACTGGAGTCGAACGGAGAGGAGGGAACAATTTCTTTTGGCCCGTGAGCAGAGGCAGCAACAGCAGCTACAACAGCTGCAGGCCAGTAGAGGGACTGTACGAGATGTCGTTAGCAGGGGAGGACCCGTGGTAGGAGGAGGAGGAGGAGCCTCCGCTGATGATGGAGGTCTTCTGGACAGCAATGGAGTCAGAGGTTTTGCAGAAGGCAGGTGCAACACGGTCCTGGAGCTGAGTCAGAGGAAGCTGAGTCGTATGAGGAACAGAAAGCTGTTGGATGACTGGACGACAGTAGAGGAGCTCCTGACTCATGGGACCAGGCTGGACAACCAGGATGACATGCTGTGTCCCAGCTCCCTGCTGACAGTCACCACTGTCTAACTGCATGGACACAGTGTCTAACTGCAACTCTGCGTGTGAATGTGTGTGACATTAAGCTAACAATACAACATTTTAGCAATTGTTCTTGTGCTGTCTCTCCGAGGCCAGATGAGACGATGATATTAGTTTTAACTACATGTGTCACTTACAGAGAGGTCCAGGACATATTTAGCCTTGCTAAGCACAGTCTAGCTGCAGCTTGCTTCCAGTCCTTGTTAAGCCAGGTTAAACACTGCAAAGCCATTCATGTATTTTTTAAAAATGATCCAGGGCAACATGAGGTATTTACAGCTAAATAATCCTTTTATGTCTCACCCAGTTCAGCTGGTTTTTGGTCAGTCCAGGATTTTCAGATTTGAGTTAATTTATGGTTGATAAACAGCTGGCCATAAATTTCATGTCAAACCAAACCCAAATTATGAGCTGTGAATTTTCATAGTAACATATGGGTCCATATGACTGGCATTTGTCCCCGGTGCACATACAATGGAGCGTGCAATGTTTACCACACTCTGCTGTTCATACCTTTGTTGCAGCAGTAATGTGTAGTGACTTTGGATGAACAAGGTCCTCACCATCTCTGTATTTGAAGCATAATGATGAACCTAATACTCATTTTCTCAAGTCTCTGGGGAAGACAGAGAACAAGAAGACTGACAGAAAGTTGAATTGTTCCTTTAATGAATGTGTGAATGGGAGGGAACCTCACTGTCATTGCTGTACATCACCTCAACTGATAGCTTTATGTGTGGGTGTTTGACCACTGTATAGCACTCTGGACAAAACGTCTGTGTCAGTGCATGGCGCTTGTTATAACACACAAACGAACAAGGTCAGATGAGTGTGTTTGTTTGCATCATTTCTTTCATGCTCCATCTTATGCCCCATTTATTTCACCGAAGCTCTGATAGATTTACAGAGATTTAGGTTTTCACTTAGATCCTCAATCTAAGACGTTCGGGGAGCAATACTGTTCTACGTGATGCACCTGGCTGCGCACTAATGATGAATTACATGCTTTTTTATCAGCACTACAGAAACCATCAACTGTAGCAATTCAGACAATGACAACTGAGATTTAATGCCAAATCCTAAAGGTTTCTTTTTTGTTTTTTAACAGAAACTGTTTACAATTCAAAGGTCAGTGGGAGCTTTTCTAACTGAAATGCTAAATAGTGTGACCTGATTGACTGGCTTGGGCAACATGAGTAAAAACATGCTGATCAAGGGGGTAAAGAGTTTGCCATGGAGGTTTTTCACAGGTGACCACAGCTTTAGTCTGTGAAATCAGTTGTAATAGTCTTTGGGAGTCAGTTTTATGCTACATTCACGTCACATTTTTAATGCCATGAATTACATGCAGCTGATTGGAATATTTGTCCCACTTGGTGAAAAGAGAACCAAGAAAGTGCCAGTATAAAAAAAACAATAAAACTAATGGGAAGCCATAAAATAAAAATAAAAGCCATTGCCACTGGCAGTTACATCTTAATGTAATTTAATAAGATGGATACAATTGATTCAGATAATTAAAAAGGAGCCAGAAGGAGCTGCACATATTTGTTACCTTCTGGTAAGCCAAACCTTGTATTTTATTTTTGATCGTTTAACTATAGGTCACTTCTATGATGAGACCAAATGATGGCAATGGACATTACTAGTTGTAGCTAGTGTTTAGCTAAAATACACCATTACTGCTGAGTGGCACATTCATATTGCAAAGATGTTATGACAACATTTCATTCCTTTCTTACTGACGTGATGAGAATGCAGCATCAGATTTCTGGCCCTTCCTGGCTCATGGGTCTCTGTTCTTGGTGTCTTTACTGTTGGCTGGATGTTTACAAATCTATCTGTGCACTAAATGTTTATGCATGTTTACTGAAATCTACATGCGTTGACTTTGGTGAGAGAATTTTCAAGAAAAAAGTTACACCTCAAGACAGCTTTAGATTAAGTTTGCAGACTGCTGCTGCATATGGTTACAGTCAGAAGGTTGCTTACACTCATCATAAATGTTATAGCAGTTTTGGGCTTGTAATGATTGCCTTGAACTGCTATTTTTTTCCAGACTGACATGATTGTAAAGCATATATCTTTATTGACCTCTAGAAACAAGAACTAGGTGCACAAGTTTGAATTTATTTAGGATTTCTCAAATCCACACAGGATCAAAAATAAACATACTTAGTCAGAAGCGCACATGCTCCCACACTAATGTTTGGTTACATCTCCACCAGACCCTTTTGGTAGCCATCAACAAGCTTCAGGCAAAATTCTGGCTGATTATTTAACCACTCTCCTTGAAAGAATTGGTAGAGTTCATTAAAATTGGTTGGTGTCCTGGCACGGACCCTGCTTTTAAGCATAGTTCACAGATCTTAATTAGCGTTTAGATCGAGGCCAACGAATTTAAAGGTCAGAAGTTTAATTTAAACTTGTGCACCCAATTCTTGCTTTTTAATGACCTATACTGTACAATCTTTCCCTCTGGAAGAAGTACAGTTCACAGAAACCATTGCAATCCCCAGAATTACCATGACATTAAGGCCAATGATGACTGTATGTAAATTTGTGAACACAACTGTATGTCTGCCCAGAACAGACAGAGCTAAAGTCAGCGTCGACATTCCACTAAAAGCTGGTATGAAGCGTGAGTAAATCTGAAAACTTACTGATTCCAGGTCCGCGGTTCAGGAAAATGTGCAATAATACCTCAAGCTAGTTTTAATATGACAATGACGGTGTTGTGTACGCTACCTGTCAGGGTTCCATCGAATGCAGTAACTTGTTTTCGATTCAACAGATGCACAAAGTGACAAGTCACCACAAGTGTACAGCAGTCGTAGAATTTACAACAGCAACAGCAAAGGTTATGTATATATTTACGTTATTTCTTTACATAGTTTTCCATGAGAGGGACCTAAGAAAACAACTTTTTGCACATCGTTTTTATACAAAAAGTTTTCCCTACTTTTCTGTACCAGGGACCGAGGCCAGTGGAACGACTGTAGATAGAATGACAGTGTGTGTTAATGTTT
Organism: Diplotaxodon limnothrissa; assembly: GCF_057381915.1. Lineage (NCBI taxonomy): Eukaryota > Metazoa > Chordata > Actinopteri > Cichliformes > Cichlidae > Diplotaxodon > Diplotaxodon limnothrissa. The sequence continues at coordinate 31,346,885 of NC_140600.1, forward strand.
TCTTTATAAACTAACATAGTGATTTATGGAGGAAAAAATCGTTTATTGTGATTGTGTTGGACATATTTCAATATTTTCTTGTGATGGTTTCAAAACCAATGTGAACCGTTTTTATGATCTTTAAAATCTTTCCGAGCTACTTTAGTTAAAAAGCTGGTTAAACCTTGATTTACTGTTTTCAAGAAGTGAACACAAAATGTGAATATTATTGTCTCTTTAAATGGATCAATTGAATTTTACTGTTGTTTTGTGTCATTAAGACATGTAGATATTGATTTTGTCAGATGGTGCGTTTGAGGACTGAGTCGGTAACAGGACATGAAAATGCCATCAGACGCCTCCAGTGGTTTATGATGTGATTCTGTAGGTTTATAGCTGTGTTACGGAGGCTGTATATACAGCACAGAGATGAACACTGTAGTATTAGTATGCTTAAAACTCACATCCACATTATCAGCATTCATGGATAGTGGCTCATTTTGGTCTGAATGTTAAATGTGACTTCCATGAATTATGAGTAAGATAACAAACACTGTAATGCTTAAAAGTGACACAGACAATACAGACAAATGTTTTCTGTCTTCTTCAGAGTGAGATGTTTCAGATATATATCAGTTTTATCTGATAGTCAGTTCCAGACCCTTTTACTGTGAAGCTACATGAAGCTTGAAACAAAGGTTGTATGACTTAAATCTCAATGTTATCAATCTGTGAATATGAAATGAAAAAAGGAGAAATTACAGTTTTGCTGTGTTTTAAAAGCGAAAGACTTAAAGGCAGGAAACTCATAGACTACTTATTTTAGAACTTGTTATTAAATTCCTCATGAAGCAAAACTAGATAGACGGTAACACGGAAAAAATAGCCCTGTGAAAAAGTAAAATGGAGACATAACAGCTGATTAATATCCTCTATCTTGTGAATTTTGAAACAAGCTTCTCCTGTTTCGTGATGCGATGTACTGTGCTGCATTTGCACACAGTTCAGTCATGGCTGGATTAGCAATTGGGCAAGTTTAGCAAATGCCCAGGGAATTCAGACAGCCAGGGTCCACAACAACCAGGTTTACTCTGTATTATTTGGGTCTGCTTCATTTCATTTATCTCAAATTAAATCAAAATCTGCAGATTGTGAGTACAGTGTAAACTTCTGCTAAATCAGAGTTTCAGTGTATAGGTTTAAATCATTGTACTTTGTTTCTTTTGCTGTAAAATCTGCTTCATTACATTATTATTATTATTATTTTCACATTTCCAGAAACTAACACAAAGAACACCCACAACAGGATTATCTTAATTCATTATCAAAGTGCTGTAAAAAAAAGAATTTTAAAATTAAATGATTTTTTTGGCGTTTAAAATATTAAAAATAGTATTCAACCTTATGCTAAGACACTAATAGCCATAAGTTGTATTAAAAGATGTCAGCTGAAGGTTCCAGTTTTTGTGCTAAACTAAGAGGATCCTGCACTTCACAGAAATTGCTGCTTTCTAATTAATTAATCTCACTCGGAAGAAGACAGACAAAATCTTTTTTTTTTTTTTTTTAAAGAAAATTCAAACAGTTTGAAACCTGTTAAGCATTCAGTGAGGAAAGACATGAAATCAACCTTGCACCCTGTTTATTTCCCCGTTTTACCTCTTTCAGCTGTGACTCAAACACTCTGAATAATGGATGACGAAGAGAGAAATTTTCCTTCTCACCCACCCCCCTCATTCTCTTTGCTTACGTTACACAAGGACACAGAGGGCTGAAAATAGCGCTGCTGTCCTCATGTGATGTGAAATTAAAAGCACACTGGAGCGGAGATACTTGCTGCTGGGGGATCTCAATACTTGTTTTACTCCATCTGACAATACTTCCATCCAGCTTGCAACACCGCATCCATCTGTCTGTGCAAGGGTACTTTTCACTACGGCAAGCTTTTTGGAATATAATGATGTACATGTGATTGTAATAAAGAGATTTTAATTAGCTATGAAATTGTTGTTTTGTGCTTTTATTCAAGACTTAACTTTTGTTGCCAGTCAGACACAAGCAATAAACTTCTGTCTGTACACAGCTGTTTTGAACAGGTGAGGGTTTTTTGAGCCTAGCCATTTTCAACAGATTGCTGCAATTCAGTCTTATATCACCTTTATCACTACTACTCTAGAAAACTCGGCTTTCAATGTGTCTTTGACAATATTTGAATTAAAATAAATAAAGCCATTTCAGCTTCAGGTGTTTTAAAGGATAACTCAAGAGGTCCCACATTGCAACCAATCAGATCACCATTAGTTAATGCTGCATTAATCCATAAGTAAAAACAATGAAAAGTAAGGACTCTTAAACTAAGTAAGAGTCCAGCTGAGACAAAAGGTTAAGACATCTAAAATTTCTGAACCAAGGTTAAGATAGAATTGGATGTAAAAAGGAAATCCTGCCCATCTGTTTTAGAATAGTCTTACATTGGTGCGTGTTTATATTATAACGACACTGACTTAAACTTTATGTAAAAAACTGATGATGCTCGCTATTGTTGATAACTGTCCACTTTAAAAAGACTATAGGCATGTAGTCATTTATTACTGTATTGCTACACTTACTATAACATCATGTAAATACGTTTCTTTTTTGTGATGTACATTAATTCAGTTTTTACCATCATGTACTTTGCTAAATGAAACATGTAAAATATCATAACCAGATAAAATGAAATAGTCTCTTTGGGACCAGTGCTTTGGCTGTATCAATCTAGGCTGACTTCTCTCTCCTGTAAGCTCCACAGCTCAGGCCAGCATCTCCAAAGACAAGAATCCGATCAACAGCTCCCTCTGGAGGACGTGGGCAACTGCTACAGGCTGGTTTTAATATCAGACAAAATGAGATGTTGTTTTTGGATATCACTAAAATCAAATCCTCTGACTTTTTTTCTTCTGTATGTATAGATAAGCATCGTTTTTGGATGTTTTTTTTTTCTGAATTAGTGTTCAAAGTAGTTTCTTAAGAAACAACAATTGGCAGATAATGTAGAGCAGTGTTTCCCAAACTTTTGAAGCCACAGCTCATATTTTACATTAGAAAATCACATGGCGCACCACCAAACAAAAATGTTACAAAATGAATGTTGATAATTTTTCCATTTACTGTTTTTGCTTTCTTTTGACCACTACACATGCTACGGCCTCCATCTGGGTCGGAACTTTCTCCAGGACCCACGTCATATTGACTACTTTTTCTTTTCAAATATATTTATCTATTGTTATTACTCGCTGTGTTGTCTCACTTGCAGCATGACTATTATATAATTTCTACTTCGTCTTCTTCTGTTTTACTGGCAGCTGGCAACCCATTTAATGTAGTTGTACACGGTCACTTAGTAGTAATCAGGTGGAACCAGATAATCTTCCACGGCACACCTGATCATTTCTCACGGCACACCTATGTGGCGCGGCACAGTGGGTAGGAGACACTGGTGTAGAGCAGGGGTCTCAAACTCAAAGGAGCTGTGGGCCACTGCCGGCAATGTCATCTCATACGAGAGCCACTTTAGCCTTTAAGTACTACAAACAAACAAGAAAACACCCACAAATATTTCTGAAACTGCAAACGTGAACACATTTTTTTCCCTCACTTTTAACTAACTGAAGCTTTTAACTGAACAACCAAATAGAAAAACTGGTACTCTCTTTCTGGCCAGACACGTGACATCGCAATTTTGTTTGTATTTAACAAAAAGAAATGCAGACATAAGTGTACACATTAGTGAAAACTGTTTTCTTTACAAATAACTCACTGAGCTACAACAGCCAATCCCTAACGTTTGTACTCTCTGCTCATATTGCCTTCATATTAAATAAGATTTTTCTTTTTAAAGAACTTATTTTAACATTGCACTCAACAACAAACAAATCTTCCCTAACAAAAAAAGTAACTTCAAGGGCCAAATTGCATTATATTTCTTCACGTCAATATACGTGAAGAAGTAGGGGTGATGTGGGCCACTAGTTTGAGACCCCTGGTGTAGAGGTTTGAGGTTGTGTTAGGCAATACGTTTCTCACAGGCAGTCATTCATCCAGGAATGAAGAACAAATGCTAGCCAATAGATCCCCCCCATGACCCCCCCAATAATCAGACCCAACCAATATAACCCCCCCGAGACGGTGAGAAGGGGGGGGAAGAGAGAGAAAAAAAAAAAAAAAAGAACTCCTGGGTCACCTGTATGGAGAAAAAAAAACAAACAAACAAAAAAAACAAACAGAGGAGACAGCAAACAACAAAGAGCAACATAATAATAGAGAAAACAAAGCACCATCACAATAAACTAGCTAGCCATAGATATCAATATTTACTAAATAATAAACGATATTGTGCAGCACGCAAGATAGACAGCGCACAGTGTGCTTTGAGGCAGCAGCCAAGAAAGCTTTAGTCCGCGTCTGTGAATACCCATGTGTGCATACCTGTGTGGATCAGCATGCTTGCATTCCAAAGGTTTCTCCATGTAATGATCTGCTAGGGAGTGTGGGGGGGCCACAGCCCCGTCCTCCAGGGTGTGAAGCGAGTATGGAGGAGATCAAAACTCCAGACATCCAGAGGCCCCCAGAACACAAGAGACCATGGAAGACCAACAGAGGGGCAGCCGCGCCACTATTCCAGTAAGAGCTGAGGAGAGTCCCAGATGAGGGCTCGCCCAGCAGCCGCGGAGCAGAAGTCAGGGGGAGTTGCAGTGACGCGCCCGTGAGCTCCGCCGGCCCCCAGCTGCGCCTGAGTGACCGAGCCCCGGGCCGAGAGGCCGGGGGCACCCCACCTCCAAAGGGGGCCCGAGCGAGCCCCAGGCCCCAGGCCCCGACAAGCGGCCGCCAAGGAGTGAGCCGGTGTGTACCCGGACGCCCACCCCCAGACACAAAGAACCACCAACACACCGACACCTGAGGGAGTCCGCCACCGGCAGGGGAAGTGGTGGTGGGTGGAGATAGGCCTCCAAACCTTGCATCCTTAACCACTCCGGTGCCTGACTATTTTCCTGGGGGATTTGGCACACTTTCAAAAACAGCTGCCTCAACCTCCCCCTTCATGAAAACATATGACGTTCATCAGCATCCGACAGCATAAAGGTTTCATGATAATTAGATGTTCTAACTTCACCCAGTTGCAAAATGTAAACTGAAACGATGGATCCCAGAATGGTGGTGATGTCAATTTCTGCCTCTGTTAGAGCTCAGTAACCATTTAAAGACCTTTGTAGTGCACTGACATCATCATTTAACCCTACAACTGTTTACAACTTGCATAGTTCCCATTTCTGTATAGCTGTATATCTCAGATTCCTGTAAAGTTATTTATTTCATATTCTGTATAGTTTTTCATATTTATATCCTGTTCATATCCTGTACATAGCTTGTACTCACTACAGCCTGTACATACTTATAGTTATAGAATATTCACAACATACTTCATACCGTGTACATTATAACATACCATAATAGACCCATTTCTGTAATATACTCACATATCTATATTATTGCTAATATATATTGTAATATATCTATATCACTAAAGCACTTCTGGATGGATGCAAACTGCATTTCGTTGCCCTGTACCTGTGCATGTGCAATGACAATAAAGTTGAATTCTATTCTAATTCTATTCTATCATTCAATACTGTGGGAATCTGACAGCAACTTCCTGCTCACAAATTCATACAGAAAGTGTATCAAGATGATGAGTGTGTGCCCAGTCAAAGTCATTGATCTCAGCATCAAGGCAGTGTATTAGTATTCTCTACAAGGTCACAGTTTTCTATTATCTGCACACAGCTCTCTGAGTCTTTTACTCCATCTCCACTTCAGTCCACCACCGGTCACCTGAAATCAAACTATTGTCCCCTACTAATATGACCAGCGCACATGTGGGAGACCAGATTTCTTTCCTCTTATGTCCGGCACTCTACTTGGTCAAGACTGTGGGAAACTCCAGTCAGACCAAGGCCCACACATTCATATGGTGATGTGTGAGTATAAATAGGAGGGATGAAGGCAGCAGAGATCAGAGTCTCTCTACAGAGACCTCTACAGCACAGAGATCCGGCCATGGCAGCTACAGTCTCTCCAGTAATGACTAATTCTCAGGACCATGTGACTCTGAATCATAAGGTAAATTGGATATTATCAGAATGTCATTCATTATTCATTAAAGATGATGTTTAATAACACTAAACCTATGCACCAGAACTGTTTTATTAATGACTTTGTTCTTCTTCTTGCAGCTCAGAAAGCCTCTGGTGGAGAAGATCCACAGAAAGAGAATCAACAGCAGTATTGAACAACTCAAGTCTCTCCTGGGTTCTGAGCTCCTCAAACAGCAGCCAGACTCAAAACTGGAGAAGGCAGACATCCTGGCTTCCTGCAAAGACTGCAGCAGAAGTGTCAACCTGTGGACTCAGCAGCTGTTAAGGGCTACTCAAGATGTATTCAAGAGCTGGTGCATGTTCTGTTAAAACAGGAGGTGAAGACTCAGTCTGAACCACATCAACCAGCTGCACATTTCCTCTGAAGGAAACCTGAGTGAGGCGGACTTCTCTCCTCTGATTGTCACAGCCAAAGACAAGAGTCCAGTCTACAGCTCCCTCTGCTGGCCATGGTAGAAGCTCACAGACTGGAGTCACTACTAGATCAGCTATACTGATGATATTGACTGAATTCTATGAAATTTCAATGACTTAACATTTCCTGAAGAAACAGTGATATCGCTATCTTTCAAGTAAAGAGAGAAAACACAGATAAGCTGAAGGACCAAGGCTTGGTCAGCTGGTTGGTTAAATATTTGAAAAATAAATTCTTTTTTGGGGAGTTTGACGTTTAAATTTTAAACTAAGTGTACTTCACACTTCCTTGTCAAACATATTTCCCATGGAAGTAATTAAATCAAACATATCTTTTGTTTTAAGAAAGAACGTTTGACATTCTTGGTGTTCCAATCAAATCATAAGCTGACCAAACAAGCATATCCAGCTACTGCTCACTAGTATTTAAAGTAACACTGTACATTACATTGTGGTGATATGTGTTGAAACTATTGCTTATTGTTCTGACACTGATATGAGGATTTATGTCACAATGTTTTTGTCTTTTGTAAAGACAGTTGATCTTTCACTCTTCATGTCCTGCTGATGTTACCAAGTTACAGCTGCGATGCATCATCACCATTATCTGTTTTCAACCGCAGCCTGAGTTTATGCTAAAAAATGTATAATTGAAATCAAATGATTTTGTGTGACATGTTATTTTTATTTTACAAATCATCCCGTATTTTTTTGTGTTCTTCTTTTGTATGGACAACATGTCATGAGTTGTCCATACAAACCTAAAGAACATCTATGCTGAAATAAAGAGTTTTGCTCCAAGTTTTCTCAAAAATGCAATAACAAATTAGGCAATCACCTGCACAGTTATTTAAGATCAAATCAAGGAAAAGGACACTTTCAAATTAATCTGAAAAAATCTTTAATCTGACAAAATCTTTTATCTGTGTTGCAGTTTATAAATGAAGGTAAGTGATTTACGCCAAATGTAAGTGATTTCATAATGTCTCTACTTAAGTGCAAAAACTAATGAGTGATTCATCACTTTGGTGCCGTTCTCCTTCCCAGGTGGAAAAATGGTAAAACTTTAAAGATAACTAGTGTCTCCTGATGTGTTGGTTATGAGACACACTTCTATTTTTCTTCTTGTGAAAGCACCAAAACGACAGAGTGTGGGAAAAAAGAGGAGCCTTGCTCACAGACCCCCAACAAATGCTGACCTAACCCTAAGGTTAAGAGGGTATACTCGAAAGCCTACTCTTTCAAGTTAGAACTCTTTTAATTATATATATATTATTGGCTAATATCAACCAAGTTATAAAGCTATGAAAAAATGAACCATGTATAACAGAGTGGTGTCCGGGTACATAATAAAGATAAAGATTTCAGTGTTATGTATCGTTATAAACAGGACAAAAAGGTGCAGGTTTTACAGACAACTACAGTATGATGCTGAAACTCCATAAAATACCAGTACCAAATACCAAAGGAGATTAGTTTACTGTAAATATCAGAAGATGATTCTAAAGAGTAAATATACAGTTCTTAATAGATTTATTAGACCACCACCAAGGTTTATGGTACAGCTGCCCTTAATGAACAGCATTGTCAATTACCAAAATATTTTTTCTTGCTTTGTTAATGGTTAACCCATTATTATGCAGAAGTGTTTTATTTGAAAAATTTTAATACTAAAATGTATTTTTTTTGTTATCCTTTAAATTATAAATTTACTGTTGAAAACAAAGCTGAAAAAACAGTAAAGCACAACATTATTTTTCACTTACTTGCATTATTGAACAAAAAAAAGTTTAGTGGTTGAATGTTGTGCTTGATTATTTTCTGACTTCTTAGACGGTGTATTCTCATTGCCAACGTGTAACATACTGAAGATTTGTCACATCCTGAGGTGTCTCATAGCTACGCGAAAGGTACCCTTCCGCATCCTTATGAGACGTAACATACCAACACGGTATGTTGCGTGTTGGAGTGAGAATAAACGTGCTGTCTCGGAGAAGTGTGATGACTGAAATTTGGGTGTAAAAAGGCAATTGGTGGATTTGTTACTGTTAGAACAATAAATAATTAAATTTTTAGTTTTGATGGATTTCTAAAATACTTGTGTTTTCTTGTTTTTTATGAGAGGTGGTCTAATAAATTTGTAAAGCAATGTATTTATTGTTAATCTCAGTGTATGTTGATGTTGATATTTCATTGATGTTGCATGAATCCTTTAGTAAACACTGTACTTCAAGAACTGGTAACGCACCTGAGTGTACAGTGGTATTGTGGATTTCTTTTGGAAGAAACCGGATTTCTTAACGGACACTATATTTGCTACTGATAAATTTCCCAAAGATAATCTTTTTTCAGTTTTATTCTTTCAGTAGGCAGAATGTGTGAAAACTTTGTTTAAATTGAGTTCGAAACCAACATAGACTATTGTCCAGTGGGATTTGGCGCACTTCAGAAGTAGCTGTCTCAATCCCTCACCCTCATTTGCAAAATGTTAAGGCTTGAAGAGATGATGATGTTCACTTTTCTACATTTTAAGAAATGACAAAAAAAATAATGATCCAGCTCATAGACAGAAGCAATCAGATCATTTCCCTCCAGATGGTTGGTGACGTCTGGCTCTGTCTCTGTTGGAGCACACGACCACCAAGGATCACAAAAGCTCCTTTGAAAGTCTTTTGTAGTGCACTGACCACATCCCTCAATACTAAGTGTGGGAACCTGGGAGAAACTTTCTGCTTACACCATCTACAAACCACAAGACAGAGGTCACACCTGCCCCATCTGGACCTGCCTTTTTTCTAAATAGCTTCAAAAAGGTTTTAAACAAGCTATGAAAATTTTAAGTTCTACTTTTGCACCCACAGAGCATTGAGTTAGTGCTTTATCCGTATTAATTTCCTGAACAATACCCATAACAAACAGAATCACTGACAGATATATACTATGGGTTTGTAGGCTGTATTTGCATGTAGTGGTCAATTGATCTCAGCATCAGGCAGCAGATCTACTTTCTTTAACAACCACTTTCCCAGATTCACACAGAGCTTTCTGACTCTCTTACGCCATCTCTGCGTCAGCCCACCACCTGTTCTCTTGAGATGTAACTATTGTTCCCAACCACTGAGCAGCTGGCATTTCCTTTCTCTTATGTCAGGCACTCTGACTGGTCAAGACTGTGAGAAATTTGAGTAAGACCGAGACCCACACATTCATATGGAAATGCAGGACTATAAATATGTGGGATGAAGCCACCAGAGATCAGTCTCTCTACAGAGACCCTTGCCATGCTGCAGAGGCCCATGGCACCTACAGTCACTCCAGCAATGATTTGATATTCTCAGGATCAGATCTCAAGAATCACAAGGTAAATTGGAGACTCTCAGAATGCCAATTTATGAATTACTGCTTCATAATGATAGACCTATGCACATGAACTAATTTCTTAATGATTTTGTTCTTCTTGCAGATCAGAAAGCCTCTGGTGGAGAAATAATGCAGATAGCAGATCGACCGGTGACCTGAGCAACTCGTGTCTCTCCTGGATCCAGAGATCATTAAACAGCAGCCAGACTCCAAACTGGAGAAAGCAGACATCCTAGAGACGACATTATGGCTTGAACTTGAGAAGACTTCAGCAGAAGCACCAAGTTGTGGACTCAGCAGCTATTGATTAGAGCTACTTCGGATGTGTCCATCTGTACCTCCTGTTGCAGGAGGACTTGAAGATTCAGTCCCAGAAAAATTAGCTGAACTATACAAACACCTTGCAGACAGATGTTCTTTAAAGGAGAGAGGCTGACTTCTCTCCTCTGAGCTGCACAATCCTCACTACCTCCACTAAGGAGGACTAAGGACATGAGCTGGGTCAACACTGCCCTCTGGAGGTCATGGTAGACTCCTACAGACTGGAGTTGCAACTTCATGAGTTGACCATACTGGTCAAAGATTACTGGACTGAATTCCTGAAATTTGAATACCTTGTTATTCTGGATTAACAGAAGTGTTAATATCTCCACACACTGTGTGTGTTTTGTATTTTTAAAAAGATATTTCCTGAAGAAATGCAAGCAATAATATCTTTCTGGTTAAGAAGAAAAAGAAATGTCATGCATGTTGCATGAGTGAAGTCTGATTGCATTGGCAATTATTACTTTTATATTGTACTATATTGTACTTAAAAATCTGATAATGTTATAGTAACATTATTTTTTGATCACTTTGGTCAAAACCTCGAGTGTCCTTTTTTATGGACAAATTCTGATACTGAAACTGCGTTTACTCAAACAGATTTGTTGTAAGATCCAACAAATCACCTTTATATTAATGCTTTTTTAAAAGTTTTTTAAAAAAAATATTATTTTGTGTGATTATAGAAAAATGATCCGTTTTAGGATTAGTACATTTATCCTTTAACTGTAAAAGCTTTTTTGTGTAACAATATCACTGTTTTTAGTGACAATGTGATTGCTAACCATTAATAAGGTTTAATATCATTTGATCTGTTTAAAGGTCAGACTTACTCTATTTGTTTTGTTCATTAAAACCTTTTGTCCATTTGCTAAATAATGTTAAAGAACCCTGTACTGTGCACTGTTTTTGGTTCATAAAGACAGCTGTATCTTCACATTCTCTGAGTACAGTGTAACTCGCAGACATGAGCTACAGATGTGATGTCTCATCACCTCCTCTTGTAGCTGTTATACTTCATGTGGCGCCGTGTGCCTTGTTAAATAAACAAACACTGCCAGCTGACAATTTTGCGTTCTCACATGAGTCTGTAGTTTTACTATATACAAATGACTTCCTTACAAATGACATCATTATCTATAATTACCATAAAGCTTTGAAGCCATTTAGCAAGGTTGTTTGATGAACAGTTTCAGTTCATACCTGAATAGATAAAGCCACCAAACCCATTGGAAAAACATTTAAAATGATGCAGCTGTCAGTTGTGGGTGTTATCAATCAAGAAGCGTTAACAGTTTACCCATTAGTGATGTCACACAATGCATTTAATGCGATGTATAATGAGGGACACTGCTATTGTTGTTACAGTCAAAGCAGTGAAAGGACAGAGTGGGAAACCAGGGAAACTCACTGACGAGCTCCAGTGGGACTCTAGACCTTTGCCCTGAAGAGATAGAATATGCATTTATAATCCCTCTTATTACTCAACATTTATCTGTTAGAGGATCACCAAAAAGTTTTGGTTGTTAATCTGTTACTGTGGAAAAGCAATGGATAGCTCAACTGTTTTAACTTCTTAGTTTAACTGATTATTAATCTAATCTTGACTCTGTGATTATCTTAACTTCCATATATGAGTAAACTGTTGTAGATATAACCAAGTTATATCTACAACACATGTACCTACAAATATAGACACGTTGAAATAAAAGAAAAAACTAATCAGCTACGTGCATTTATTGTTTAAACGGGAAGTTTAATGTACTGCTGACTCCTTAAGTGTGAATTCATGTCTTGTACTGATTTGATATAATGTTTTGTCATCACTCTGCGATTCCAAACAGTGGAATAATTTTATATCATCCATGAACATTTTCAGCGTAACTTCTATATGGCTTAATGAAGAGCTAGCAGGTATTGTCACAACTAGGGACATTATCTTTTAGTGTCTGACTGACATGGTTAGCATGGTAATTAAAACTGAAGCAAAACAAGCAACTCGGCTCTGTAAAGTAACTGAAACTCAACCAAGCGGAAATAAAGGAGATTTAAAGAAACAAACTTAAAACTAATTAAAAATAAAGCTGGCCAGTGTGCTCAGGTTGACATGTTAGAATTCAAAAACTACCTGTGTGATATCTTTTAAATTTGATGGTTACTTGAAAGAATTTACAGTGAGTGATCAGTACTGTAATAATATAGCAAATGGTGATGATGAGGAATTATTAGATGGGTTAAACATAATCCTAACCTATAGATATACGAACTAAAAGGTTTAAAATGAAGGCTATGAAAACTAAAACGTTAAAATGAGTGAACATTTGTAATAATTTTCTGTACAGCTATAAAAATAAAAAGGATTTTGCTGTGAAAAGCATTCCAAAAATGTGTTATTGCGCTTTGGGAGTGCAACATTACATATCTATATCTATTATCTATATCTAAAAAAAGAATGGAAAAGAAATTCATTAAAGTAAGATGACTATGTGTGCCAGCTTCTTAGATGAAACGGCAAACTTTGATGAATGGAGAGATTGTGGGAAACCTCTGAGGCAAAGAGTCACACTTCGAGATAATTTGCATCCTAAACCGCACCAGCATGCGCCTATTGTCCAGAGGGGATTGGCACACTTCGGGAAACAGCTGCCGGAAAAACCCTTTTCATGCAAAGTCTGACCGTCGAGTTCACTAGATGTTAAAAAATAATATCACTCAAAAGTTAAAAAGTGGAACTAAGATTCTGTGATTTTGTTGAAAATAACTTCAGTTACTGTAGAGTATATTTTCAAATGTAATTAAATATTTGAGGCAACCAATCATGTTGTTTCCCTCCAGATGGTTGGTGACGTCGGCCTCTGTCTCCGTTAGAAACACGGCGAGCAACCATCACAAAAGCTCCTTTCAAAGACCTTTGTAGTGCACCGACCACATCATTCAATACTGAGTGTGGGAAAGTGAGAAATCTTCCTGCTCACACTAACTACAGACCACAAGACAGGGGACACACTTACTAGATATGGATATCTGACACCTGAGTCAGAGAAAAACTGCATACTTATCCAGACCTTTCCTGGTAGAGTTGTAGTTGATAATGGAAAAGTCTTCATCAGTTGGATCAGCTTCTTAGTACAAAGAACATGCAATTTCTGACTGAGCCATTACACAGTGTCCCGAGCACAGTTTAGCTCACAGCAAATGTGAGAAGAGTGAAGACATCAGAAGCAGAGAAACAGTAGGAGTGAAATCGAATTTTTCACTGATACATGGTCTGTATATGCACTTGTACAGCTGTAACTGGTTGATAAGCGTGTGCCCAGTCAAAGTCACTGGCACCAGGCATCAGATCAATAGTCTCTACAGGGTCACCACTTTCCCAGATCCACACAGAGCTTTCTCAGTCTTTTATTCCATCTCCACTTCAGTCCACCACCTGTTCCCCTGGGATGTAACAATTGTGCCCTACTAATATGACCACAGAGCATCTGGCAGGCAAGATTTCTTTTCTCTTATGTCAGGCACTCTGATTGGTCAACACCGTGAGAAGCTCCAGTCAGACCAAGACCCACACATTCATATGGAGATGTGGGAGTATAAATAGGAGGGATGAAGGCAGCAGTGATCAGAGTCTCTCTACAGAGACCTCTACAGCACAGAGATCCAGCCATGGCAGCTACAGTCTCTCCAGTAATGACTAATTCTCAGGATCATCTCGCTTTGACTAATAAGGTAAATTGGAGATCATCTGAATGTCATTCATTATTCATGAAAGATTGCATTTGATAAAGCTAAACCTGTTCATCTGAATTATTTTATTAATGACTTTGTTCTTCTTCTTGTAGCTCAGAAAGCCTCTGGTGGAGAAGATCCACAGAGTGAATCAACAGCAGTACTGAACAGCTCAAGTCTCTCCTGGGTCCTGAGTTCCTCAAACAGCAGCCAGACTCCAAACTGGAGAAGCCAGACATCCTCGAGATGACCGTTTGCTACCTGAGAAGACTGCAGCAATAGTGTCATCCAGTGGACTCAGCAGCTGTTGATAAGAGCTATTCCAGGTGTGCCCAAGAGATGGTCAACTTCCTGCCAAAGGTGGACCTGAAGACTCAGTCCCAGAGAAACCTGCTGAACCACATCAAGCAGCTGCACACTTCCTCTGTTAAACCCCGAGTGAGGCTGACTTCTCTCCTCCGAGCTACACAGTCCAGACCAGCATCACCAAAGACAACACACTCACCAGCTCCCTCTGGAGGCCGTGGTAGAAACCTGCAGACTGGAGTCAAACTCATTAAGTGCAATGATCGTATTGGTCAGAAATTACAGGATTCTTCTTTCTTTTTTTAAAAAAAGACTTGTTCTTCTGTATGTACAGAAGGTTTTACTTTGTGTGTATTTGTTCTTGGTCACAGATGATATTTCCTGCGGAAATGACACCAACCATCTTTGTAATAGAGAGAGAAAACATTTTGTCATGCAATAGACAAGCTTAAAGACCATGTTGGTCAGTCTTTTTCTTCTGTGTTTACAGAAGGTTTTATTTTAAACTAAATGCATTGTATTTAAGTATATATGTTTTAATTACTCAGGATGGACTTGTGAAATTATTTTTATCCTTTTGTATAAGAGGGTATAGAAGCATGTCTAGACTGTAAAGCATGTGAACTTTATATATATATATGTATGTATATCGACTTTACTTTGTATTAAGTAATAATGTCAAATTGTGATCATTGTGATATGATGCGCTTTAGCGTTATTTTCTTCACGCTTGTTATAAAGTGTGGTTTATGCTCATTTTGGAGCACATTATATGAAGATTTGTGTTATAATGTTTAAGTCTTTTGTAAAGACGACTGATCCTAAACTCATTTTGGGTTCAGTGTCCTGCTGATAAAGCTGTTCTTGTGATGTATCATCACCTCTATCGTCCTCCAATAGGAGCTTTTATATATAAAACAGATAATACTGAGTTTAACTTAATAAACATTGAAATCAAAATATTTTTTCTGTTCCTGTGTCATTATGTGTATATATATATATATATATATATATATATATATATATATATATAT